>NW_020450679.1:0-196853 GCF_003343035.1 Apteryx rowi | reverse complement strand
GTAAAGCCCCCTGGCCGCGCCCGGGGCCGCGGCGGCCGGGACCTCCGCTGAGCGTCTCCCCTCGCTCCCCAGGGCGGCGACCGTCTACTGCATGAACGAGGCGGAGCTGGTGGACGTGGCCCTGGGGACGCTGGCCGAGGTGAGCCCGGCGGCGGGATCCCGCGGGGGGGGCGGCCCCGGCCCCTCTCCCCGCGGCTGCCAGGGGCCAGCTGGAGCAGGGGGGGCTCCGCTCCCCGACCACCCGCCTCGGAGGCGGCCGCAGTGTCCCGCGGCAGGGTGGGCTCTGCCCCCGGTTATTCGTGGTGCTCCCAGGAATGAGGGTGTTGACAGCAGGGTCCGGCTGTTTTCCTTTGGTCAGAAGTTGCAACGGGAGGAAGCTGAGGAGAAGGCCTGGTATGGAAGTGAAGAGGAGCAGGAGCTCCCGCCAACGCTGAGCACTCCTGCCGGCAGCGCAGGCAGCGCAGAGGAGGGCAGCGACTGCAATCCGGGTCTGCCATCCCCTCTGGGCGCTGGTGCAGAGAAGACAGGTGGGGAGGACTCAGGGGACGATGTTCTGAAATACGTTAGGGAGATCTTTTTCAGCTAATGCTTCTCTTCCCCGTGTCCGCAGGCAGCTGGGGCAGTGTGGGTGAGGCCTGGGGGTGGCTGTGTGTTGGCTGCGGGCTATGACCTCTCACTGCAGGGCTGGGAGGAGGTCTGTGCTGGCCAAGGGGAAGGGGGAGCTCTTTCCTTGCAGTGTGTGCTGGGACCAGCAGGGTTTGGTTCCAGGGAATGGCATGCTCATTTGTGTCTGACACTTCAGAGCACAGCTGGATTAAAGAGGATTAAAGAGGCTTCAGCTGCGAGTGTCCCTTTGCCGGGTGGATTTTGGGACAGGGATGGAGTGGGGACTCGCTGGCCGTGGCCTCCAGAACTGGATGGTTGTGGTTCAGCCTAAATGCTGGGGCCCTGGGGCTGTCACCTTGGGGCACCCCTCACCCTCCCCAGTGCTGCTACAGGATGGCCCTGGAGGTCACTTGGCTTCGCCATCCCTCCCTGACAGCTGCCATGCGGCCTGGCAGGCTGTGCCTGTCAGTCCTGGTGTTGAATTTGCCCCCAGCCCAGGGCAGGCCCCCCTCAACTGGGGGAGATGTGTGGGTGGGAACAGGCTGGTGGGGGAGAGGGACCATCCTGAGGGGGCTGCCCCTGCTGCAGGGTGTATGGGGCCTGGGAAGGGGTTGAGGGCTCCAGGCAAGCACTCAAGGGAGTAATGAACAGAACACACAAGGCCGGGGCAGGGTGCGAGAATCTTTATTGAAATGAGGAATCAGTCAAACATCAGCCGTGTCCCTGCCAAGACCCTGCAGAAGAAGAGATGAGAAGATGGGCCCTCGTGCACCCAGAGGGGACAGAGTGAAAAGCCAGCGCTGCCTCATGCGAGGTTACAAACGGCTTGGTGGCCAGCTGCTTCCATCCAGGACTGGTCTCTGCTGGTGTGTCTGATGCTGCTGGAGTACTGGGCTCAGTTGCATAGTGTCAGTGAGAGTCTGGGGATCTGCACCAAAATCCTCTGCTTCCTCATGGAAGCCTTCCTCATTATGGCTGTGTTCAGCAAATCATTAAAATGCCCTTCCAGGTGCCTTGCTGCTCCTGGGGTTGGACGTGGGCCACTTCACCCAAATGAACTACAAGCAGAGTCACCTTGTAAGTCCATGTTATTCCAGAGGACGAAGTGCAGGTGCTCCTGCTGAAGAAAGTGCTTTCCATTGCATGCCTGGGGCTTGTGCTGCTGTGATGGCAATGTGAAGGCAAAGTTCCTCACCCATGTTTGCTTCTAAGATGCCCCTGGTTATCCAGGAGGCGGAGAAGCAGCTGAGTCTCTTTGGGGAACTCCAAGAAAGCAAGCCTGTGTGGCTTCTCTGGCTGCCTACACTCAGGCTAGATACAGCCAGATGGACATAAATGCCTTGTGCTGGGTCTGATCTGTCCCCTTTGCTGTCCTCAAGGTCAGGGCCAGAAATGCTGTCGCTCTGGTGCTATGCCCCAGGCTGCAGTGTGTGTTATGTGCTGCCGTTCCCAGGAAGCTCCCACACTGTGCTGTGGGTGTTGGTGCCTGCTGCCCGTTCAGGAGTGCTGCCAATGTCTGGCTGGCAATCACAGCTGTTCATCAGAGCATGCCTGGGCATGAGCATCAGGACTAGGTTGCAAAAGCTGTAGTGCTATTATTATTATTTTAAATCAGGCAATTCATAGCTCTTGCATCTTCTCCACCTTCAAATTTCAATGGACATGGCCTCCTCAGGGAAAGGACTTTGGCATGGATACCTGTGTTTGGCCCAGCTGAGGTACATACTGGCAGTGAGAATCTGGAGCAGTAGCAGAGTCTGAGTCCCAAGCAGTGCCAGGAAGCCCCCAGTGAATTCAAAGGGGTGAATCCAATGTGAGGTCTGGAAGAGAAATGTACCCAGGCCTCCGGACAGTATCATCATCTTGATGACAAGTATGATGAGAATCACCTTCCAGTCCTTTGTGTCTTTCATGCACTTCACGTGTGCAACAAAAAGGGGATAGAAGATGCTGAAGACCAGGCAAGAGTACACGCAAACCCTAGCTAGCACTATTCCTGGGAGGCTGATGCCCATCACCTGCAGATGCCTGTACTCCAGGCACTGCAGCTCCCTGACTGTCTCGTTCCACAGGCAGAAGTTGTAAAAGCCGATGCGCTTGTTGGGAAGGTTGACCAGGTTTCCGGCTTCCCACAGCAGAGCATAAAGCATCAAGGCCAAGGCCCCTGCAGCCTCCAGGAAGGTCAGTGTGCAGAGCAGGTGCCCAGTACACCTCTGTTGCAGCAGGCCCATTCCTGTGCCCATGTGCTCTCTTGATACCACAGTAGAGCCTGCCGTGGGGACAGCAGCTGCAAGACAGGAAGGCAGGAGACCCCTTGGTTATTGCCTGTATGGCACGTGTCCCAAGGTGTTCTCTGCGCCTGTGTCACTGACTGCTCATGACTCTCCTTGCTCATGGAGTGGAAGCGCCTCAGTCTTGCCCCAAGGCCAAGGTGGCCCACCTGAACCCAGAGCCGTGCCAGTAGCTCCTGGACAGTGGCTTGGACAGGGGAGTGAGAGGTCTCTGTGCATTACCCTTCCCGCGCTCAGCCGACTGCTTGCTGCCTCCTGGAGTGAAAGGCCCTGGCACAGCCAGTACCCATCTCATCCCAGCATGCGGAGGGGCCTTGGCTCTGGGGGGAAGGATCAGACCAGAGCATCCCAAAGCCCTCCAGTGCCTCTGTTAAAACCTTACAGCCCAGCCTGGCAGGGTGGCTGAGTGCCCCACAATGGAGGAGAGCGGAGGGCTAGTACAGAGGGAGCCAGTTGGACAGCCCTGGCAGGTGGGCTGCAGTGCTCAGAGCCCCAGGCTCCGTGCCGGCAACATCCCACACACCGCCAGTCGCACCAGGGTGGAGGGGTTTGTTTCCTTTGGGGTGCAGCATGCCCAGGGAAAGCTGGAGTCTGCGCATAATCTCTGAGTAGGATGTGCATGTCCTACTGGGCTGCAGGAAGGGGCACTTTCGATCACAGCAAAGGTGGCTTAATCATGCCCTATCCATGGACCAGTGCTGAGAGGCAAGGGGATGAGCCCAGTGCTGTTCCCCAACCCCAAACACACCCTACACATGCCACGGTCTCACACTGGATGAAGCAGGCAAGGCAGCAAACCGGCCTCTGCGTGGTGATGGCAGGGAGGGGAACAAAACGCTGCTGTCTGGTAAAGATGGGGTTAAGAGCTATGCTGGAAAAATGCTTTTCTTTCAGTTCTGGTTCAGCAATGACATCCCTTGTGACCTTTGGACAAGTGAGCAAAATGCAGGCATGCACAGGTCAGAAGTGCAGGATACCCAGCTGTCTTGGGGTGCCCAGTGCCAACAGTGCTCCAGATTTCTGATGCCCACATCCCCCTGAAGCTTTCACATCCCCATGCATTTTTGGACATGGCAGGGCTGGTCACCCCTGTGCTGAGCCTATCTATGGTCCCTGCCAAGGCAGTGGGCAGGGCATCAGCTGTGACACCACAAAAGGGCCCTTGGATCCACTCACCGGCTCCTCACCCTCCTCTTGTGGGCCCGGCCCCAGGGAGACAGGTGCTGTGGAGTCAGATGGGCCTCGAGCCACCCTCCTGCTCGCTCCTCTCTCTGGCTGCTTGGCAAAACTGGCTCCCTGCTTCTCCTCTAGACACGTGGTTTGTCCTCAGCAGTGCTCCTGCAGGCTTCTGCTTCAAGCTGAAAAATAGGGATGTGGGATCAGGACAGGGAATCACTGGCTGCAGAGCCCCACAGCATCGACAGCTGTCTATCCTGGTCCGCTTGGAGACAAGGAGCTTGAAGACCTTTTTCTGAGGCTCTGCCCCCCTCCTCCCTTTGCCAAGCAATATCTCCTGTGTATCCTTTACCAGCGTTTCCCTAGAAGTACGCAACAGTAGCCCCACTAGGTCCACTCCACAGGCCATTACCCATGCTGTATCATCCCCAGGTCCCGGGTGTCGCAGGCCATCTTTCCCGCACTACGCTGCTTGCATTCTTGTCCCACAACTGCTTGTGGGTTTGGTTACAGCCTCCCTGGCTTTTCAGAGTGCCAGGAGAGACCCTGCTCACATCTGCACCCAGCACCTGGCTGCAGTGCTGGTGACTGGTCCTTCATCATCCCCCTCTCATTCCTGTCTCCCTGGATGCTGGGGATGGCTGCCTATGTTTAATGTGCACAGGGCTAAAGCTTCTCTGCCCCAAACATCCTTACTCCCACACTAACATAGCCAGCAGGAGCTGGAGAGGGTCACAGGATCCAGGCACCAGTCTGTCCCCATCCAGTAGCAATACCTCACTTCTTAGAACCTCCCTTGGAGACCTTCTTCACAACAGGCTTCTGGAAAGATCTGATGGCCGCATGGAGGATGTCCATTGCTCTAAACCTGCCATAAGGACACAAACAGACCAGGAAAATGTCAATACCTGTGCCTGGACCTTACTGCAGAATGGGACTTCCTGTATGTGTGAGTAGTTTGACCGCGGTTTGTCAGACCTCTCAACCCCGTCATCTCCCCTTGATTCGTCTGTCTTTATACCCACTCTCCTGCAGCCAGTCATTGCTGCCTTTCGTCTCCCTGTCCCTGCGAGGGATTGTGTCCTGCTCACCCATTGCTCTTGGCATCCTGTCTCGCAGCCCTCACAGGGAGTCCAAGAAGCACTTGGAGAGAGCTCTCAATTAGCTGACCAGGTCCGTAATGATTTCTGTCAGACTCAAAACTATGACCTGTAGTGCCCAGCCAGCTCCTGGTCCCTGCCGACCAACCAGCTGTTACTGTCATGTGTCTCCAGCCTGATTTCCAAAGAAGAAAGGCTTATAGAAACACAGGCTTTTGTTCAATCACCTCTGGTTGCCTTTTTCTTATCCACTCCGCCCAGACACAAAAGCAATTAGAAGTTGTCCTTGTTACACATGTTTACCAGAAAGGGAAGCAGAGAACTAAATTCCTGGAAGGTTCATGGAAGTATGTCGCAGGGGTAGAGGAGAGATGCCTTAAGACACCCTGTGCTGACAGAATGGCTGTTAAGTGATCTCTGCATTTATGATGCCCCAGAGAAATCCCAAGGTTTCTCTGCTCCCTCCTCTCCTTTGAGACCCAGACCTGTAAGAATGTACCTTCTTTCCCAGCAATGCCACGCCTTCACTCTTTACACTGGGTGAACTGGAGACAGATTTGCCTCTTGGCCTCCCGCTCCCTGCCCAGCCCAACATGTAATCCCTGTGCACAGGTATGGACTGTGACAGGGACAGAAAGCTGCTGGTGCTGGTGCCCGGTGCTAGCTGGGGCAGGGAGCACCAGCTGGCTTGGAGGCTGCGTCACCATTTGGCTACGAAAGCCAAGAACTGGTGCCCTGCCAGCAATGCAGCCTCAGACACAGCATTTGTGAGCTATGCGGCATGATTCGGAGCTCAGTTCGGAGACAGCCTGGATGGGAAGTGGGGGGTAAACAGGAAAGAGCCATCAGCCAGTGTCCAGCTGGGACCTTTCCCAGGCATCTGCAGCCCCTCTGCCTCAAAAGAGATGCCTGTGCCTTTGGACAGGAGAGTTTGCAGCTTTGCCTTAAAGGTGTAACAAAAAGCAGCCCCGGCATGGTGCAGTGAGCCCCAGTCTGGCTTCCCCCACCCTTGTTTTAGGGCAGGCATCATGAGAAACACTGAACGTCCCCATGGGAGCCTATGTCTCAGTCTCCAGGGCAGAGAGAGGCTCTGGGCGTGCATCCCGCCTGGGACGCCTGGGCTGAGCCGCCAGCTAAGCCCAGGGGCGAGGGCAGCAGTGGGATGGGAAGCCAGCACATAGCTCTGGCAAAGGGATCCAGCCTCAGGGAGGTGAGGGCCCGGGCCGAGGCCCCAAGGGTCACTCAGCAGGAATAAACAGCTGTGCAGAGCTGCGTGACCCAGCGGCAGCAGAGAGGCTGAGCACCAAGCGCAAGGGGAAGGGCAGTTTCTCTCCTGCTGAAAAGCTCCCAGAAGACTTGGCTTTCCTGCATTCCCCCCTCCCCGGCCACTGGGAAGGTTAATGCTGTGCAAGAGCAGTGGGAAAGGGAGGCAGCTCTGGACTTTTCAGCTCTCTGTTAGCCCACTCACCTCCTGCCAGGATCCCTTGGCTAAATCTCTCCTACTCTGTCAGGGATCTGCTCTCTCCCTGGCTGCAGGGAAATCACAGGTGACAAAGGGCTACCAATAAGCTGAAGTTTGGTGTCAAATGGAAAGCAGCCAGCAGCAGACAGATGGGGCCATTTGGGACTGCCCCGCAGCTGGAGAAGGACCTGCTCCCTCCCAGCCCTCCACCGCCAGCGGGGCCACCTCTTCCCGCAACGGCTCCCTAGGCGCAGTGAGATATTGAAAAGGTGGGGGACCCGGCGGGAGGGTACTCACAGGGTGGCCATCAGGCTGCGTGCTGTGTCCAGAGCTAAAACACACTGGTGAGGGCCAAGGCACAGTCCTGGCAAGCTGATCCCATCTGCTGACTGCATGTAGCAAATGCAGCCCTTGTTGTTGTCACGGACATCTAGCCCTGGTTTCTGTTTCTGTTTTGATGGCCATAGGGTCCTGGTGCTGTGCTCCTCCCTGCTACTGCGTCATCTGAATACGAACAAGAAAACAACCCGAGCAAGCCACCACAGTCCAAGCTGGGTGCAGTTTTGCACTTTCTTCTCCTAGCTGTTATAACTGATGTGAATAACTGACAGGGCTGAGTTCGCCTGGGAAAGTTTTGCTCCTGGAGTGGTTTGGGCGTCAGTGGGAGCTGAGACGTGTTTGTTTTGTCCTGGCACTTCTGTAGGGGAGACTGTCCTGTTCGACCCAGTTACAGCAGCACTATCAGAATTCACTGACGACTTTGTCCTTCCCCCACCTTTGAATATAGTTCCCCGTCCCTCTGCTTTCTGGCCCGCACTTCGCCTCGGCTCCCCTCCCTGCGGATGTGCCTATGCATACACAGTGCAGGAGAAACGGCGACCTACATGCTGCAACAGGAAACCTGCTCCCCCGAGGCCCTGCCTGAAGTGGACGAGCAGCCCTGGTTGTCATTTACCAGCGTATCAAAACCTGTGTGAATGGGCGTGTGTGCCTGTTGGCTTGCACAACTCCCACTCCTTGGTCCATTAAGCCGTGGGACCCCTTCTCTACTGGTAAGGGCTAAGAAAATCTCTCTGCTCAGGCAGCTGGTGCAAAAGTGAGTGTGACCAGCAAGGCTTTTCAAAGGCTACATTTCCCCTCAAAAAGCTGTCATGTGACTCAACCCATCGCTCCTCAGTGAGGTTAGCATATAGACAAGCACTGTGTATTCCCCACTGCCTCACGGCTCAGAAAAGAGACATCCAGAGCCCCTGGAACAGGCAAGCAAAGGTCATGCTTGCATCTCCAGCCTGCCTTTTTGAGTCCTTGGTGAATCACTGCAAAATGAGCAGAAATGAATACTAAGTTCAACAAAATGGGATATTTTAGCCTTGTGCCTGTCTCTAATTACTGACAGGAGTGTATGCAGTGGTGGTTTCTAGCATGCAGGGTGTTGAATGCTTTGATGGCTGCACTCTCCACAGCTTTTTTACTTGCAGAGGTGAAAAAGTGAAATGTCCTAAAATGCAAATTAATTTTTAACTTTTCTCTTTTTTTTTTGTAAGTTGCCAGTGGAGAGTGTCCTGGGCTGACCTGAGGCAGGAAGATGAAGTGAAATCCGACTCGTATGAGAGCGTGGAAAGGTAGGGTTGTGGCTGGGCTGTCCTGAGGAGGCAGGTAAGCCAAAGTTTTGAGCCAGAGGTCTGGAGAGTGTTGGTCTGGGAAAACACAGGTACCCTGGGCACATGCCTCCCTCATGACAGCAAGAGAAGCAGTGTTTCCAGCTGAGCTCAAACAGCAAACGTGCTCTAGCTCTGCCATCACCCCATTAATGTTTCCACAATCTGAGCGAAAAAGATAACGAGAAGCCATGGAGCCAAGGGGCATGGAAGAGGGGCTGTTTGCCCATGTGGAGTAGGGAATGAGGGAGAAAATCTTGGCGGCGAGGGGTTCTCCTGGCAGAGCATGGTTGCAGAGGTCCAACCTCCCCATATGCCCAGCCCTCCAGGCTTTAGGGGGAGGGCAGCTGTGACTGGGTGACTGTTCAAACCCCCCCATACCTCCAAGGCAATCCTAGCCATGACAAAAAGGCAGTGTCTTACCCAGAGGAAGGAGCCAGGCAGCTTGGCTGAGCCCCACGTGGGGTGGTATGGGCAGGGAGAGAGCACTGCCATCACATACATACCCTGGAAAGGGGCTGTGAGAAAACTGGCATTTTGCATTGCCACAGCCCAGGAAACAACTCTCTCACAGCACCTGGGTGAAACAACAACTTTCCTCCCTTTCTTCCACCATGTTTCTGCCCCTTTTCCCTTCCATGCTTCACTCAGATTTTGGGTTGCAGCCCACCTCCCTGACTGACATGCTCTCTGCCGGCCCAAATTTGCAGACACACGTTCAGTCCCAGCCACCGCACTCCCCTCTGCCTGGACAACATACAGTACTGGAGCATGTCCATTTCTCACCAGCTCCTAACACTGCTGCTAGCTCTTTGGCAAGGGAATGTCCTTTCCCAGGAATGGGATGAAAAGGGAGGGCCTTCCCTAGTTGACATATCCTCCCTCGTGTGATGGAAGGGGCAAAACTCTCCTTTCTTTAGTCTTCCTGGCCAGACCCAGAACCATTTGTCCTGTCCTATTAGCAACCTTAGTGGCAGGTCTGTTAGGCGAGGTGTGTGTGGGACATCTAGCCATGAAGCTACTCACAGAGCCACACCTAGTAATTCCACTTCTGGCAAGGCCTGGAAACCTCCAGGTGATGCACACTTTTTGAGCCTGTAATACATAAACAGCCCCACCACCATGCAATGCTGTAGCACTCAGATCCAAGAGCGCAAGGTAGGTGAAAGGAAATATGAGAGGAAGCCCTGAGAGAAGGCTGTGGATGGACCCACCACCAGTCAGATGGCAGTAGGAAGGCGCTTCCCTATCTGGCCTGCGTGCATGGAGTAACTTTAGCATTGAGAAAGACAGGGATCTGGGTTGAGGTGGTCCAGACCATAGATGGCTTGGGCATAGGTTATGGTGGGAGAACTATGGGGACTGGAGCCCTTCAAGAAAAAGTGGAGGGACATGAGGACTGCAGCAGATAAAGTACAGCAGGCCATAGCTGCTGAGCTGAATGTGGTGAATGACCAGGACCTAGAAGGAAGCCCTAGGGCTGACCGTGGCCATCATATTGGGGCTGCTGGTTGGGAAACTGAGGAATGAGCGGAGACCACTGAGGTGGGACCACTGTTCCAGCGGGGGAACATGCATTGGCAGGAGGCATGTTTGTGCCCCAAGAGGGGCGGTCACACAGTTTGGCCTCATGCCACTCACATAATCATTCAGAAAGGCCAAGTCCATATGATTTGGGCATGGTAATCTAAACCAACTCCTTAGCTGAGTCTACTGCAGGAAAGGGCACAAGAAGGTCCATCACAAACATCCTCACCTTGCATCAGGATCCTGTTTGCTGGGATAGTCAGGACAACTGCCACACTGAGCCTGGACCCTCAGCTAGCCAGGTCATGCCTGTTCTGTCATGCCACAGCACCCCCCACTTCCCTCTGAGCCACTGTCCCCCTAAAGATCCAGCCAATCCCATTCCCATCTCCTGCACCTCAGCCTTCATGGGTACAACACATGACCACACATTCTGACTCTTTAAGGGCCGCTAGATATGACATAATTTTGAAATCTCCCATCTCTTAACGGCCACTTCTGTTTTGCTTATAAAGCCTAAATAGATTAAAGGGAGGTTTTCCTTTTGAGATTCTCCATTACCTGATCTATACATCAAATAAGTAGGGATGGTTTGTATGGATATATCATAAACAGCATGTGCACTCACCAGATGAAAGCACTGGAAAAACTGAAACTCCAGTATGCTCATTACACTGAAACTCTAATAGGCTGCCTTGAATAGCCTTGAATGCCTTGAATTTTCTGGGGTTGCCCAGATACTGCAGCTCCAAAGCAATCCTTCTGTGGCCTTTCCTGTCAGAATAGGTTGTTGCCTACTGGTGCAGATAAAGTTTTGGGGAGCAGTGAGGGCCAACTGTTCCCCAAAGGAAGGCAAGTTGGGAACTGAGGTTGACCTCAGCACAGGCAGTGCCCTCACTGATGGGGCACAGTCCACATCTGAACATGGTGGGCAGAACCGGATCCATCCTAGAAAAGGCAAGCAATGAACCAGGTCTGGGTCCTTTCAGGGAGGCCAGTCAGGAGGAAAAGGAGACAGGGCCAAAGACAGGACTGGAGACGAGCTACAGTGTCTGTCCAAGGGGTCCATCCAGGAGACAAGCATCCTACAGTGTAGGTCCAGGGTCTATCCAGGAGGCATGGCTGGACACAGGTCCACCTGTGGTGTAGCTCAGGCAGGGACTAGGGGCCCAAGGCTGAGCTCAAATGGGGCTCTTCGGCCCTGGGCAGGGGTGGGGGAGATGCCCCTTGTGCAGCTGGTCAGGGCCAAGGCCTAGTGGTGCCCTCAGGGCCCTGACATAAAGATGAGTCTGAGTCACCTCAGAAGCAGAAGGGGACAAATGAGGCCTTTGTACAACTGGTTCAGGAAATGTGCAGGTCTGTTCTTTTTCCAGCTTTGGAGTATCAATCAGTAAATCACAGCTGTTAAGAGTTATACTATCAGTTATAATTGACACCTAATTGGTCCTCACCCTTCCTCTCCTGATAACCAACTGTAAGTATTTCTAAATCTCCATGTTTATGTGTGCTGCTGGCAAATTTCCAGCAGGGTCATAGATGGTTTCTTTGCAATATTCATCAGTCTTTTCACAAGGCATCTCAAACTGGTAATCTTATCTTTAGCAGAAGGCAACAGAACCCATAATGCACCGCAGTTCTGTGACAGAATTGGCACAATATAGAGAGATTAACAGCACTGGAGAGAGAACTTCTGTTTTAGCACTGGCAGTCCAATCTGAAGGCACTGTGCAGGCCATCTCAGAGAAGGAATACTCACCTGACATATGCAAAATGGGTAACACACACAGCAATACTATCAGCAGTTCTAGTCATATTAGCAATCACAAGTAAAGCATGGTGTGAGCTGGAGCTTTCAAAAGTGTTTTGCTTATTTTATCCTGCCGTTTTAAAATTAAACTACTACATTTGCTTCCCAGCAGATGGTCATGACCCTGTTCCTCATTCCTGAGGGAAGCTCTGCAGAAGAACTGTGTTTCCTTCAGTTACTCAAAAAGCTATACTGCAGTTATAGCTATACTGCCCCATTGTACCAGACTTGAGGGATTCCTGTGGGGGTTCTTAGGCTGGTGAGAAGGACTGGAGTTTACATTTTTCTAAATTGTTCAGAGATTGCTTTTATTCAGAAGAAATCATAAGATGACTAGTTTTTTTCTCATCTGTAATCTGTTTACAATTAAAAATAAATAAATCTAAATGAAACCAAACCAACTCTACATTCTTCTTACCACAGCAGTCATGAGCAGGTCCCTGGCAATCTAAGAGCTGCAGTCCAAGGCAGTGCAAAGCTAGATGGCTTTGCTGTCTGCACAGATGCTGCATTTAGGACTCCTCAAGACAGAAGCCTAATCCCTTGAGATATTGGGCGTGAGGCTCCCAGAACTCACGCTCCAGGACTGGTGCCCAGTCTGGCTGTAGACTTCAGCTTGGAAGGTACCATTCTTTACAGTACTTGCAACCATTTCTAACCCTGAGAGAAAACTGCTTCAGTTGTCTTCCGGGAGGCCTTGTAAGGACAGCCTGTGCCTACATTTCTTGTCTTGGTTACTGCATTTGCCTTACCATAGCACAATATGATTTCATCTGTTGTCTCTTGTATAGCGCACAACAGAGGGGCTGGATGTGATGTTTCTTTCTTGTGATAGTGGAGTACTAAAATAGTCCTGTCTGATACTTTAGACATGGCTAGATTCCTCTTCACATTTGAAAGTGGATCTAGGTCTGATCTGTGTGGAAAAAAAGACTTGTCAGTTGCTATCCTGTGTATACTTCATACTATTCCACTTGCATTTAGAGCCATCACTGCAAGATGACTCAATGGCTACACTTAGCAGTTCTACCCATCCTAGTGTCCTAGCATTTTAAGCACTCAGCCAATTCTTTCTTCTAGCAGATAAGGTTTTATTTATTACTGGCAAAATCTAGCATGGCCCCTCTCAAATACTAAAAACGTGATGGCCCTGATTCTGCAGCAGTAGGGTCTAGCTTTGGAGTTAAAATGGAATATGCTGTAGAGACACAGAGGAGGTAGAGAAAGGAAGCCTACTGAATTGCTTACTGGATAGTTGTGTTAGGAAATTTGAGGAGACAAAATTCAATACCTGTCTTAAGAAGGACATTTTTCATCTCTCAAGTGTCTGCACAGTGTAATATGCCTTAAGAAGCCACAAACTAGGCAGGTTTATGACTGTAATGAATAAACGTAAGAATGGCCATACTGGTTTAGATCAAAGGGCTATCTTTCACAAGCACCCTGTCTCCACGGTGACTATACATGGATGCCCAGGTTAGAGTAGGAACAGAACAAACATATACAGTACTCTTCCCAAGCATTCTCCTAGATTCTCACTCTTTTCAGCTGAGATTTCCCAAGCCACATGTGGCTTATTTTAAAATTCCCTCCCAATAGTCTGTCTTCAAAGTACATGTCCCCTCAAATCCACATATATTTTTTGCATCTGCAATGTCCATTAGCAAAAAGTTCCACAGACTGACTATTTGTGTACAGATTTTGTCTAAAGTTTTTGAGTGTAAAACGTATTTGGTTCTTGGGTGAAAGGGCTCGTGACTCTCCAGTTATCATGGCTTATGACTTTCCAGTTTCTCTATTATGACCAGGGAATAGTAGCTTCAGCTGCTCAATGAATAATCCCTCTCCCTGAGAATCTTATGGAAACTTCCAAACAGAGCCGAAGAAGCAAAACAGAAACAGGGACTTAGCTGCTCTTCCAGCTTTTTCTGAAAGTGGACTCTGCCTCACAAAAAAACCTATGTATTGTTTAAGATAAGTGATACCTTATACTGAAGAGATACTGCCAGCTAAGAATGCTGGGGTTAGAATGCAGGGTACTTCTTCATGTACTGACAGAAACTTTATGTGCTCATTACCCAACTGTGTGTGAACTGTTTTTTCAGAAAAAAAGAGCAAGAACTTTGGTTTCTGCAGATACCTGCACCCTCACTGGTAGAGCCATAATCCATAATTAATGTCTTAAGAATTGTTTAGGCAAATCAGATACATGACACTTTCAGGTGCCTTCACTGGCTGAAGAACTGAAGTTACAAAATACATCCTGATATTTTGCAGCAGATTGTCTGCCCTTTGCTTCAGGTAATAAGGGCAGAAAGAACTGTAATGTATTTTGAGCCTGACAGGATTTACTCTTCCTAAAATTTACATCTTGGTTTGCTGTCTTGTTTTTGCTGGGCCTTGTGGCTTTTGAGGGGAGCCTCTCCTTCATTTTTCTTTCTTCCTTGCTTGAACTGCTCTTTGCATTAGGATCATGACCTGAGTCAAAAAGGAGGAAAAAACAAATCCATATCAACTACTAAGGAGTTGCTACTTGCTAAAAAAAGTACAAGGCTTTGGTTTCATTCACAAGAAAATGGTATTTTGGCAGGAACATACCTTTCCTTTGCTACAGGAGGACCACAGTATAATTCATAATCTAGTATTACCATGTAAAACCTTTTGCCATAGGCACAGGACCTAGTTCTATTGCTCCAGCATTACGATCTTCTACTGACCCTTATTAAAGGATTCTTTCCAATGGTTCACAGAATCGTAACATACAATCCTTTATGGTATGCTGACACATATGACAAGCTATGAACTGATGGCTAGAGCCTCTCCCACCAGGATCTGGAGAAGAATAGGACAGGGTGAGAGGCATTATCCTTTGCCATTAGGTTGAGATTTTTCAACTCCTTTTCAGTGGACTGCTCAGCAGGAAGAGGTTAAAAGACTTTTGGACCTCAAGTGTCTCAGCTGGCAGGCTCAATGAAATCAGTTCTGATATCCTCCAGAATGTGTCAGCTACTTCTGAGCACATAGGAGTTTTCCAGCACTATTACTGGTTACTGCTACCATCTGTCTTAGGGCTTTCAGTACCTTGAGATAGCTAGACTAAGAAACCCACCAAACAGAACCAAATGGTGTTGTTTTGTGAATCTGGAATAGAACAATAACCAAGAAACCTTTTGAATATTCAAACGTCTTCTCTGGAGAGTTGGAGACACTTTTGCTTTCATATTTCTTCATCTTCTGGGAGATCAGATTAAAGCTGGATGAATGGAAATTTTCTCTCGTAGCTAGGACTACAGCATGGGACACACTTTTTTTTGACTCCTGTGACACAGATGGCTTTTCATGATTACCTTCAGCACCATGAGTAAGTCTCTTAGAGCTAAAACACACAGAGGTCAGGCCAAAAAAATATTTTATCTCCACATAAATTCATGACAAAATATACATAAAGATGACAGCCTAGAAAAAAGAACAACATTGCAGTTAAAATTCCTGCTACTTTAATTTGAAGCATTTCCTGAGGATCATACAGGGAGGGGGGAGGAAGTGATTTATTGTACTTCAGAACACATGGAACCACAATGCCATCACATTACCTTACGGACACTAGCGCCAATATCATACAGCCACTATACCACTATCCCTTCTGAGTCAGACAGAAACGTCATCACAGAAGCAGCAGAGGTTTACCTTACCATCCTAAAATTAAACAAAAACACCAAACACATTTCTCTCCTCTTTCTCAGGGGAAAGCCTAAGATTTTCAAGTTTGAGTACCAAAGTTTGAGCTATAAGGTTCAAAGCAGTAGTCCTTGAATTAATTTTGTGTGAACAAATTAACATATCTTATTTCATAAGGTGCTTATGACAGGATCCACTGCAGTCTGACTAGCTAGCCAATTCCACTTTGCTCTGACTGCCCAGCAACAACCAAGGGTACATTGGACAAGACCAGAGCATTTTATCCTATCAGTAGGTTGGTATTTAGGAAAGCAGTCAACACTGATCATCCATGTTATTGCCACAGGGTCTTGCATGCCCATAAGAGAACATAGCCTTCAGTTTTCACTGCCAGAGAACCAGAACCTGGAAGTGAAGGGGATGAGTTAGCAATGAGCTACACACCAATACCATGATGGTATTATGATTTTAAATGTAGTAGATATCAAACCATACTAAAACTAGCAGATGTCCTGTTTTGGACTGCCTGTGCCACCTAGCCCAGCACATCCTTTGTCCCCTGACTTATACTCCTGTTTCTTAGTAGTGGCGCTGCCCTATCTTCTCCTTCCCTCCTAAGGCAGCAGCGATCTTTGCTTCCTCCTGCACAGTGCCAGATCAGTGCCTGTGCTCCTGTTAGGCCAGAAGGATGGGGAAAGAAGGGCTATGTACTGAAGGAGGGGGTCTGGCGTTCCAGATGGGATGGAAAAAGAAAGGTTCTCTGCTTCACTAGCATCACCGTGCACTGCAGTTTCCACAATGGGATGAAGAGGCCAAGGACAGCTGTTTTAGTTTGCGTGGGAATGAGGCACAATGTCACAGGAACACAAAGAGGAGGGTGGATTCTGAGAAATCAGGCTGGGATCATTCTCTCACCCCTGCTTTGTGTGAAAGGCCAGATGCATTTCAAATATAATACTCTCCTACCTGAAGCACTCTCCTACTTGCTTCACAGAGGCTGTAATTGGCAATTTTACTGTAAAAACAAAAAACCAAAAACCAAAAAACATTGAAAGTGCATGTCAGATCTCTTAAAAAAACTCAGCAACACAATGAAACATTGAAATTTTATCTTGGCTAGTTCAGGGTCAGTGGTTGGCTGAGGTGGATAAGAGTTAGAGTAAGCAGACATCTCTGGATTATCAAGCCACTTATTCAGATACTTAAAATACAAACTTAAGGCAGCTAGTTCTGGAGGTTAAGACTTTCCTCATATTGAGCAAATTCAAACTCACATTCCCACCTCCTGTTCTTCTTCTATTGCCTAATAAAGGGTATTTTGGGATGGTGACACTCTGTTCAACTCCCACTGAAACTGTTCTACTATGGGCAAAACTGTAGTCAACAAGTGAAGGTGCCAAAGGCAACGTGATTCTCTTGCTCTGGTAGGGATGCAGCTCTGTTGAGGAGTATGTTCTCAGTCCTAGTTTCTGCTTCAAGGAGTGCAACTGTGTTTGACATTCAAATGACATCAGAGAAAACCCAATCTTTAGAGCAGGGACTACTCTATGGAGGATGGAGTTAGACTAAAAAGTCATACACTCTCCTGTTTTCTCCTTTCTGTGTTTCTCTTTTTTTTGGACTGCATGATTCCCTCCTCAATCTCAACAAGTGGAAATACTTTACTGGACATCAGAGAAGAACCAGAGATCCATAACTGAAGAGTCTGGATCTTAGGGACTTTCACAGGGAAGTGGGAAAATACAGGTTTGAATCCCCTAAGCTGAAGAAAAAATAACACTTAGCTGTCCGTCTCACTGGTAAACACTCAAATCACTAGGCTTCTAGTGAGGATGATGGCTACACTACCACTACAGAAAGTGATGCACATGGTTGCACTGTGTGTGGTGTTCACTATGGTAGTGTCATAGTAGATATCTCCAGAGCATATGTACTAGGGTGGGAGTGGGAAAGAAGAAGAAGTGGTGCCAGCTTATTGGTCTTGGTGGGAGATACGTGTTCATGAGCTGCTCAGCTACCAGTGATCACCCCAGGATAACCGGCTGCGATAAGAATGAGGTGCCCTTGGGCAGCAGTGTAAGAGCACAAGCATCCAGTGAATCTGGAAGTAAGTAGCCTGGCAGCCTACAGAGTGTTCGTGCTGTGGCACTGAGTCAGCAGCAGAACAGGGATTCCAGTGCAGGTGAGATAAAAGTGTATGAGTCAGAGCAACCTTTAGGCTACAAATCATTTCCTTTCAGGTGCATGTATAGCACCTATCTTCACTACACACTCTGCTAATGTAACTATTTAGATTCCCACAATCTATGGGATTTGGAGACTATCAGCTGTATGATCATCTCTGCTTGCAAGATGTTGGGCAGTTTTCCAGACCTGTTTAACTGCAGTTTCTCCTAGTCCTTACCTCTGTGATGGATCTTTTCTTCTTTCTCCCTTGACCTGCTCTCCATCTTCGGAGGATGACATCCAGAGACTGGTCTAACTCCTCCTCTTTCACTTGCATAGCACATTTCTTGAAGAGCAGTAGGAGGAAGAAAAAGATTCTGGGATATAAAATGTTCTATAGGCTGAGGGATAGTACCCCAGTTCAGGTCTAAAAACACATAACAAAGTAGTAAGAGCAGTTAGTCAGACAGGATTTGTTTTCATCCTCTAAGCAGTGTCAATTCCCGGAAAGCTAGGCGAATGTAATCTGTTACATTTTTACCCTTGGGCACCCTACACAATAGCTAAGAACAGCTGCAGCTGGGGAAGAAAGTGCTTGAAAGTCTCCCAAGACCTTTAAAAATTCATGTCATTAGTGAGTACTCAAGTTCCTTATTAACCTCCTCTTTTGCAGGCAAGCCCTGAGCAGTCATAGCACTTACATGCACTTAACCATACAGACACCGACTGTCCCACAGAAGTTAATTACAGTTATAATTACTTGTGCCCAAAGTGAGAGGGTGGGGAAGGGGGAGCCACTTTTTACTTCATCATTCCCTCCATGCTGCAGATGATCCGTGTGACTAGTTTCTCAATACTTAGATTCCCAGTGTGTTGGCTGTGTGACAGGCAAGGCTCCTGGCACTAAGCAGCAGATGAAAGCCACCTCTTCTTAAGTGGCAAAAATCACTGCTGCAGCCTTGGTCCCTGGTATCTCTCTAACATCATGACCTGGCAGATGCAACTTACCAGCAGACTGTAGACTAGATTAGCTGTGGTTGGCTTTACCATTGCACCGTAAATACCTTATCTGAAGGGCAGTGTGAGGAAGGAAACTATTGTATTAGTTTCATGATCTATAGGTGAGATGAAGCAGGTCTGACAGTCTATGGGAAGGCATAACCCTTGGACATAAATATAATTACAATATTTTGAAGCTCCTTTTATTCCGAACAAAAAGGTGCCTTATATAGTTGATGCAGAATTTCATTAATAACATTTAACCCACAAACTGAAATGAAACCCAAAATGAAGAAGGGGAGGGGCAGACAAAACACAGGAAAATCTTCTAATTATCTTTACATAGGTATAAAAAAACACGTTAAGAACACAGGATCCCCTCTATCAATGAGTCCAGTCTGACATCTCAGAACAGTTTTGCTTGTGACAAAAGACTGAGGCAAAACCAAAATGAAAGTATTATATTTCAATGACTGTATTTGGATGTTCTGCTGAAGATAAGTGTTTTACCCAGCTCTTGGGAAAGAAAAGAGTTTTCTTTTCAAATTGGATTTAGTCTGGAGCATTACTGCAATTAATGTTTTCTCTTCTAGTTTCACTGGGCCAATGAGCACCTTATGACAACTGTGTGCATCCTACTGCCAATAGCAGCAAATATTTATTTTTGCACCTCTCTGGAAGCTGCCTTGGGTTCAGTTTTTCTCCAATGAGACTGTTTCCAATCAGTGAAGTAAGAGTGTAACAATGTGATGAAGACAGTTTAAACTAAGGAAAAACGAGCACTTCCAAATACTGACACTGAGTGAAATCCCAGCCAAAGAACACCATAATTATCTTTTTAGAATACACATTTTACTGGTGTACGAGATTATAAAAAAAATTGGCTTATTGGGATTTTAAGACTTAAAAACATACAATGTTTACCTCTGCCTACTGGGTCAAGTTCCTGAAATATCTTATGTAACGTTTCAATGCCTTGAGTCTGTGAGAAAGAACACAAAAACATTATTAATATTATTAAGTTCCAGGAGACTGAATGAGCAAAAGGTATTATTCAGCAGCCACTGGTGCTCTGTAGTTTGTTCAAGGCATGTAAATTATGTTAGAATAGGGGAAACTTGGCAAGGGATAACTAGCTCAAGTGGGAAAAGGCTAACATGTAAAGGTGAGGCTGATTATTTATTTATTTTTTAAGTAGGAAGCAAGCTAGGCATTCAATATTTGGCTGATTACCAAAAGCTCAAAAAACTCAGCAACTTCTGCTGACTTTGTAAGCTTTTGGGTGCTCAGTATTTTAAAAATATTTAAGTTAAATTCCTTTTCATGAAAGTAGGAAGATAATATTAGACTCTGTTGTTTTGATCTTGGATTTTCAAGTGCTTGCCAACTACAATCAGGGTCACATTTTTCTAAATAGTTATGTAAAATGCTGAACAATAATAATGGAGAAGTGATGTGTTAAAAAAAAATCTTATACCAATTATACCAACTATTCTGACAATGACACTTTAATAAAACTAATGCTAGTAGCTAGGTCAGCTAATAAATGCTAAGCACAAAATTACATTCTCTGAAAGGTAAGAAAGGACATGACTCAGCTTTACAAATATTGCCAGTGCAAGTATTTCAGAGCTGGAGCTTGGCAAAGAACCCCAAATTAATTAGAAAATGTACTGCCTGTTTCCCTAAAATACTCCATGACCTCCTCCTTTCTCTGCTCTTTGCAACACTCTTTTGGACTGAAAAACACAACAGAAAATGTTTTAATAGATTTGGCAAAAATCTTCTTCAATGAAATTAGAAGGGAAACAGGTCCAGCTGAGGGAATGAAGTGTTGGTAGTTTCAGAGACTGAACAGGAGCTGGTATAATCTCCAGCTGCAAGGCAAGCTCCTTGACAGAAAGATCTAAAAGTATCAAGTAATACATTAACAGACATAGAATTTCACCGTTTGTTCCTGCCCCAGACTTGTGGATGTTGACACTTCCATTTTAAAAGAAACCTGTGGCATAAATTAGATACAACTGTCAGTAAAGAACAATGGCCCTTCCAGGTCAGTGACTTTTGGTGACAAAATTGTTTGTTCAAATTTACAGTGGTTGAATTAAGCTGTCATATATCACTTGCTGGTCAGAAAAAGAGCACAACATGTTTCTACTGGGATGAAAAAAGCTCACATTTTTGCTTTCACGACTTCTGTCCTTAGCAATCCTGTGAATATGTTCTCCTGATGTTTTGGTTTTGATCTGCACAGAAAAAAGTATGTAACCATTTTGATTCATGAGGGAATATCACAGTTATGAAAAAGAGAGTTGTAAATAAACATGATAATCACAATGCCAGAAGGAACACATGCAAGCAAACTGCTCAAGACTGAATTCCTTATGCTGTTCTGTTCAGCAAATATTTATGAACCTGGACACAAACATGTCATACTGACAAGGGACCTCATTTCCTACTCAATTTGGGAAGTTTATTTTTAGTCTGGGAACCTGAAGAACCAGGGTTTCTCAGTAGTATTAATTGCCACTGCTCTGTTTTTCTAGTGTTGGGGCTCCTGAAAAGAAAGACTGGCATACAACACAAGAAGCCTGGGAAGCAGTGGTCTATCCATCAAACCAATGAAAACATTCATAAATCAGCCAGTTATAATTTACATTATATATATATATACACACAAACACACAAAAAAATTATCCATGAAAATATTAATGTGACCTTTTCTTTCCAAATGACAATTTGCTTTCTCTAGGCAACAATAGTAGTGCTCCTGTTTTACATCTGGGAGCCATATTCTAGGCTGAACATGAACAAAGTGCAGTTGAGGATTACAAGCAGCTTTAGCAAAGATCTGTGTCCAAACGTCTCCTATACCTGTGATATTCCTTGCCATTCACCTTTTTCAAAGGCCTTTAAGAACTTCTGTAGGAAGTTCATCAAGAACAACAGAAATTTTGGTAAGTCTTCTCCTCTAATCACCTGAAACAGTTACTGAAATAGATGCACAGGAGAAGACACACATAACCAGGAAAAGGACAAAAGAAAGAAGTTTCTTGCAGGAATTGTGCTGTGCTGTTCTTTCAAACTCCCTTGATAAACTGTTGTTACTTTCTTTAAGTAATAGCGGTATCAATTTGATGTGTTTTGTTCCTATTATACATACAGAAAATACTCTTCAATTCATTTGCCTAAAAGATGTTAGCCTTTGTCTATGTTTCAGCACAGAAATTACAGAAGAGGACACAGTGAAGCTCCATTTAACTAATAGTCTTGCAATATATACTGGTGTTTATAGGTACTGGCAGAATGTAAGCTCAGGCATAGCCTTACAGAATCAAGCTCTTATGTGGCCCAAGCCCTGTTCATTCCAAACATGCTCATCACCTCCTAACACAGGCATGTGACGGGATGGGCTCTGTACCCAAAGGTATCTCTGTTGGTGAAGCTTGTTCTTTATTTTGTATTAAATTGCTGCCTAATTTATAAAATGAAGTTAACTTTAAAAATAGAGAGGTTCAAGTAATCACCTAAAGCTGTGCTTTCACAGACAGCTGAGATCTCCTAATGGCTTCCTGCGGCTGAAGGAGAAAGTCTCATTTCCTTTGCCCTTGGTCCTGCCTCCCCTCCACTCCCCACTTTTCAGGTGTTTCTAGGAAGGCATCTCTCTCTCTGTTTCTGGAGGTTTCTTTTTGTATATTACCTAACAAGTCTACCAGGCCTTTTGAGTCTGAAAATCCCCGGAAATTATGATTATCCAAAAGGGTTCCACAATTTCATTATTGTCTGGGTAAGTCACCTTTCATCCCAATCCGTGGGATGACTACCAGGCACACTTGTCTTACCATAAGCAATGATGAACTAAATGAGTTATGTGGCAGCCAGCTCAATCTACAGCTGTATCACTGACATCAGGCAAACCTGCATGCTTTGTTTTGTATGTAGCATTTATAGACTAAAACAAAATAGTGCTTACAGACATCAGAAAAAATTGGAATCAGTCCCACTGACTGGCATGGTGAGTCTTTCAACACAAACAAGGTTATTTTTAGCAAATCAAATGGAAAGGCTCAGCATTTCAGGCAGATTTTTCACACTATTCTCAAGTTGCCAGTCCTCATAGCTGCTGGTCCCATGTCACACCCTTACATGCACAGGCATACTGCAAGCCTGATGGGAGGAGACTGGGCAAGAAAGCATGAAGGCCTGAGAGGTACTAAAAAGGCCAGTACACTTGGTGTTAATCGGAAAATGCTGCTAGCTTTAGAGTTCATTATTCATTCATATCATGCTGAGGTTTTCATGAATTTTTTACAGCCAGCACTGGGAAATGTGCCTACATGGATTTACCATTCACTTATCAGTAAATTCAATCCCAAGGGAAGCCTTGTAAGAACAAGCAAGAATGAGGGTACATTAAGGAAAAAAAATCTCTCAATACTCATCCCTTCTCTGTATGCTTTCACTAGCCTTCTGCTACTAGGCATTTTACTGCGCAAAACATTTTTGGTCCAAACCACTGTGGCTGACATTCTGTAAATAATATAGTCCTGATAATAATAATAATATAATAAAAAGAAATTCTGTGACATTGCCTGGTTCTTTAGCACAAAACAAAATAGATGAAGAAATTTCAAGCTATGGTAAACAATAAAAGCCAACGCCACTATCGTAAGCCTTCCATCAGACATTATTACTTCCCCAGGAGGGCTGGCTGAGTGGAAAGTTTGTCTGGACCTCACCTAAGTACAAAACCTAGTAGCATTGCTTAAACTCTGGATGACAGCGAGACTAAGCTGAGCTGTTGGACTTTGCACAAATGCGTGCTCTCCACATAGCTCTTCCAGAGACACATACCTGGGCAGAGCACATAAAAGGAGCCTGTGGCAGCTTCCCTCACCACAACTGAACTCACCACAGCTTATCTGACTATAACCCGTTTCAATCTAGCATCACTGAAACTAGATCTAAAACTCCAAATCAAGCAAATTGTCAACCATCCCAGTCATCTGAAATGCCCATCTGCCTATGTTTTGAAAAGTGCTACAGTGGTCACTTCAGTTTTACACCCCTTTGTCTTGGTACGACAGCTTCCCCTTTTACTTTTGTATATTTATTGTATTCATGTCACAAACAGGAAGTAACAACTTACAGGAACTATTATTGTTGTCTAAAATTCACTCACAAGCTTTCTAAAAATAAAACACTCACAACAGTTGTTTTTGCTCATCTGCAGCAAATATCTCAAGTACTATTATGATAATCCCAGGCACCAAAGAAATAAACATCAAGTAAACAAAGACCAAAAAAAAATTCAATCTGTTCTTGTTTAGCAAAACAAGTAAATACATGCTTTAACAAAATAAAACGTCTCGTTGCCTTCAAGTGAAAGCACTTTGTAAAATCTGGGGCCAAATTTGCCTACCAGGATGGAAGTAGGCAATGGGGCAGAATCAGTCTTATGCTGACAGCACTGAGCACCAGCGTCACGACGTATCTCTACGTATAAGAGGAGAACACAACTCCTGAACACTCTGAACTGAATATTTGCAAAATATGGCTGACATCAGCGTACAAGCAGGCATGATACTTTCTGTGCTAAAAGCTGGGGTCCTCATCCTCACTCTGAGGATCTGTATCTGCTACATAGCTGTACTATGGAATCTGATAGGTAGAAAGCTGCGTTCTTTTGAAACTAAAATACCAGCTTCTGGACAATCTGGGGTAAAGCTATAGGGAAAAATAATAGTATTGCTCTGCACTGTTAATTTGGACTGCATCTCTATAGACTATATAGATCATTTACAATTCTCAGTTACTTAATTGATTTGTTAACTACTATTCTGACTGATTTAGTCCCAGGCTTTTTCAAAATAGGGCCTACTAAACTCTAGTAATTCTTTCCTAGTGGTATTCAGCAAGAGAAGTAAACAGTCAATAAAAATTCATAGCATACCTTAGTACCTAGTTTTAGCTGGTGTGCAACAAGATCACAGGAGTCTGAGCTGTTAGAAGTCTGGGTGCTGCAAAATATGAGGATTGTTTTGTTTTATTTCCAATTTGGTGACTGCAAAGAGTTTTTTTCTGAATTCATAGCAACCGTTAGCAGGTGTTCCCTGTAGTAACCCTAGCTGTAGAGATGTAAATATGTTTTCCATATGTCTGTCTTTCAGATCTAAGTTTTAGTTTTATAGACCTACAGTTAACCCCCCAAAAGTAGGCATCCTCATTTTAGAGAGAGGCTGGTTACTGGAAGAGATCTGATCCACCCAGATGGCATCTCCTGTTTATAGCTAGCTTTCTTTTAGTTCTGCTTCACATACCTTCCCCCTCCCCTCTTAAACCTTCTCATAAGACATCATCCTCTTTGTCCTCAGTGAACCTTCTGTTAGTTCTCTGACGATGCATTAAGATACTGTGTCTCTCTTTATTTCCTTGCATTTCAGCATCAATTGTGAAACTCAGCTGTCAATTTCTACATTTTATGCACCTGAACTTAGATGAGATGGATCTAACCCATTAATGTTTCCCTAAAAAGAATTCCACAAAAGTTTTATTCCCAGAGAGATGTTCTTAGGGCCCACAGCCTTTCATAATACATAAATGCCCATCTCTCATAAATCACCTGCACAACTGGTCCTGCTGTCCCTCACAGTCAGTACTGGCACAGAAGGAGCTGATCATTTTTAATGAGAAGTGTATTGCTTAGTCAGTGTGCAGACTCTTGCACTGCTATCAGTTACCCTGAAATTATCTCCTTTGGCTAAATGGAATCAGTCTAGCACCTTCCCTGCTTAATGAAATTACATATAAACAAAAATAAAACAATATACCTTATACTATGGCTAGACTGTTCTGCAAAATGTCAGGCTGAAAAAGAGCATATTGATTTAAGTGATGCAATAGACCAAGCTCTGTACCAGTGCAGTTTCATATCTCCTCAAGAGCCCTCGAAACTCCACACTATGTGAAATGAGTACAGCTTTCCTTTGAAGGATAGGGTCAGCTTGAGCAGATAAAGAGCTCTATTCCCAACCAATGGGTTATTAAGATTTGTATAATAAGATCTATATGTGGCCTTATAGGAGTGCAAATATTAAGGGTCTGATTTTAGTAGCACTTCTAGCATGTATTCCAGCACTCTTTAGGGGATGCAGAGGAAGATACAACAAATTGTGGCATGTCTTAACAGTTCTAACTTACCTGGAATCCCTGTCTAACACATCAGAATTCAGGCCCTCAGAGTTCACCTTAGCTTGCTGTTTCACCATTTCCTCGTGTTCCTTCAGGCACAGATAATACTAAGAAACACCATACATGTAGTTTACTGCTTTACTGAAAGCCATTATCAAATTTAATATTACTATAACCCTACAGAGTATCATATTTTGTCACAGTAAGATCAACTGTGGCAGTAAAAAAGGCCTAGGAGGGACCTTCCTTACCTTCATGTTAGGAACACAGTAGTCCAAGAGAGCATCACAGAAATGGTGTCCTACTGACTCTAAGTCTTTTGTATTGAAATGGGTGCTTCGTCTCTGGCCTGCAGCATCAATAGGGGCAAGTCAGAAATGAAAATGCCAGTCATATTGCTGACTGCCAGCTGTGTTACGTTCAGGATGGTGGTTGACTGCAAACTCGCATATATTTCATTGAAGGACGCTAGACAGGTCTATGACAGCCACAGTTTTATATGGATGATATTACAGATCATTGTTCTGACTATATAAACAAATGTATCCACTCAAAGGGGATTAACTGCGTATATGACTTTCAGCACCAATTGTCTGTCTCACCATGCACCCACACACCAAGGCTCTACATTCTCTTCCAGACAACTGATTCTCACACAGCTATTTTCACTTACTGCTTTTAATTTGCCATCCACTGATATATCATCTGTATTTTTATGATATATATTTAACAACAGTAGCAGTGGCCTGAATGGTCACTAGGCGGGTGCCCTAGTTTTAGTGTTTTCTCCAGCTCTCATCTTAGATCATCGTTCATTTATACCCAATAAGACAAAACATCAACGAGGGGATGGAGGCTCAAACTATCATTTTCCCTGGGAAAAAAAAAATACAGGTCTTGTTTGATGATTCCTACCAAACACCTATGGGAAGACTGGCTCACCCAACTTAGAACCACAGATAGAGGCTTCCAAAGTGTAGCTGTTGCTGATACCCATCTTCCACATTACAACTCGACCTGTGCCTTCTTTGCTCTTTTGCACTCTGAAACGGCAGTCTGGGAATGAGAACTTAAAAGAGAAGTACAGCATTAGCCTTTGAAGTAAAATGAAGATGCAATAATGTTATTTTAACCCTGCAGAGTTTTCTGCGTCTTTCTATCAGGTAAACAAATGCAAGCTTTCATGCTATCTTACTTGAATATTGCACTATATTCTTCATAGCTTCATAGCACTGTCATTACTGGTATAATGGAAACATATGTGAAACAACAATTTTTTGATTAGAAGTTTATTTTACTTTAACAAAGACTTCTGAGACTTCCACAAATATTCTTTTAGGTCTCTGTATTTACTAAGTGAGTCTATATAGACAAATGACCAGCTGACTTATCACAGATCCTGATTTATACTAACATACATATTTAATAAAACTCTTAATAGCTCTTCTCTCATGAGTTAATAGGTCAACAGTTTGATAATGTAACCTATCTGGAGCTCACAACCACCTTATGCTTGATATCTGAGTATAATAGCATTACCTGCAAGTATGCTAGTAGGTTAGTTTGTGTTTTTTTTTTTTTTAAACTGCTGAACCTTTGCAACCTTTCTGGTTTAAAAGCAGCTTATTTGAGTCAGATTTTGCTGGAAAATGGCATAGTTTAAATGCAGTCATTTCCTACTAAAAGTTATTTCTTTTCCAATTGAAATATTTTAAACAAACAGGGTGATTTTGACATAATTTTCAACAGGGAAATTTCAAAACTGTTCAACCTGGAGAAATACTTTCTGACTTTCTTCCTTAGTTTCTTATTTGCTTAGTTGTTTGTTTTTACTTTTACAATATATTGTAAAGCTACATCTAACATATAAATATGTAATATTTAATGCTAGTTTTTTACATTGTAAAAGCAAAATGCACAGTTTTACTTTCGTATTTCCAAATTATTATTTTTTTCATTCTTAAAAAATATATCTTAAAAAATGCTAACTTTTTGTCCCAGTTCAGCATGATACATTTTGGAGTGCTGGAATTTTCAGAGGAAATGATATTTCATATTCCTACAATCTGTAGTTTTAGCCAACCAAAGGTTATTTTACTGGACAAAGTGCAGTTTTTCAGTGTATATGATACCTTTAAAATTTTTTTGAGATCCTAGTGGGAGTTTGAAGTTTTAGGTGAAGTTTCTAGCCAGAATTTTGCTTACCTTATCTGGGCAGATCTTGCTCAACAAGAGTGGAAAAACACGTGGATGCAAATTTGGTGCTTTTGCTTGCTGCTTTCTTTCACAACCATACACAAACACATTCTTTTTTCTGTTATGACCATGGAAATCACAATACAAAAGAATGTCACGTTCCTCCATCACTCTGTAATATGGGACAACATAGAATATTTTACTGAAAGTGTTTTTTTTTTTCTCCCCACCTCAAAAATATTAGTCTGGGCTAACATGTTGCAGAATAAACACCAAAGCTCATGTTTAACACGAAGAGCAAAAAATCAGCGAGTTTCATGTTCTGAGCTTTAAGTTAAGTCTTTGGTAAGCTAATCAGAGCCAGACTGCTCAGTTCCCTGCAGGATCAAAATACTTGTCACAGTACAGTATTAAGATATAAGAGTGTACGCATCTGCAGTCTTTGTCTACTTGTTCATAAGTTTTCACCGGTTAGTTATCTTCATGAATTCCAGAAGCTGGGCATCACCTTTCAAAACAACAGGTCCCCAATTTTGACTTTTTTTTTTTCCATGTAATTTCCTTGATCTCCTCCTGTCCAGTAGCTGCATGCACAGTGTATTTCTTCCACTCTCCTCTCCTCTCTCTCTCCTTTTAGTCTTTGTAACCCTAAGGCTCAGTTATATACATCTAAATCTGTAGACATGTACTAGAGCATGTTGTAGGGTTGAAACACCCTATTCCTGTCTGCAGTTCTTTTGCTCTGTACATATGTTGAATCATACATGCTTTACAATTATGAGATTGAAGCACAAACAAGCAGTTCAGAACAATGGAGTGAATATTCTTCCCCTTATTCAGGGCAGAGACATTAATTTTTTACCACATGTCGACATTCTGCAAGGTATTGGCACTTAACTATCTTTCTAAAGAAAATTTGCAGGTAGACATGCTCGGATTTAGCTACCCACACCCCCAACACCCAGTTCCTGTTGAAGCAGAGTTTTATGGGGAGGATGTGATGGCACCAGAGCAAGTTATCTGGGTGAGAGTTGGAAATCCATGGTGGAATTAAAAAGGAAGCAATAACAAACACATCTGTCTTAGTTGACAGTAGTGGAACATGAGTCTGAAGATCTGTAGCATTTCAGCACAAATAATTAATGTTAATTACAGTGCACTCAGAAGTGCAGGCTCTCTTCATAAAACAAGCTAGAGAGAGGGATTCTCATAGAAAAGGAGAGGCACAGTGCTCATCTCCTTCATGCTACCTACATGCCAAAATATTTATTTGAAGGAACACAGATCTTATTTAAAACAAGTTGTAATTGGCACTTCATGAAAAACAGTACATCTACTAATTCTGACACTGGCTTCTCACACAGTAGTTTATTGTGTGAGAAGCAGAAGGTTCAGTTTAATACTCAAAGTATTAATGTCTATGTGACTAGAGGTCCGCATCAGAAATCAAACATATTCGTAGCAAAACATACAGCAAACTTGACAATCTTTCCTATCAAATGGACAGTTGGGATCTATTCTGAACCTAACTGCAATTCTGGGATATGGCTGTATGCCAGAGAAGAAGAAAATGAGAGAGAAATTAGAACTTTAATTAGTAGATCTTGGCAGTGGGGAGAAATATGTTGAAAATGTTCTGAAAAAACCTCTTTTATTTTGGAGTTATAACTTTCAACCAGGAAAGAGAATGCATATTACAGGAAAACGTGCACAATGCTATAGGGGAAAAAAAAAAACAAACCCAAAACTCTGAAATGCAACACCATGTAAACAAAACAGTCAGAAATGCTTGGGTACAGAGCAAAGATGTAAATAATACCAAAACAATAGGGGACAAAGAGAAATCACATTAACATGGAAACACTGGAAAGAGAAATCATTTATTTTAAAGGGAAAGAAAATGAGGTTACCTTTTGATCATGTTTCGGGTATACCAGATGGAAGGATAAAATTCCTTCAGGTTAGATTTGTATTTGCGGTTCAAGTCCTGACCTGCTAAAGAGCAACGGTGATTTCCCACAATCACACCATCTGGATTCAACATTGGTACCACTTTGAAGACAAAATTGTCCCGGAGCACTTGAGCATTGCCTGAATTGCCAAGAATGTAATCCAGAAAGCCTTTCATTATCCAGGAAGTGTTAGTTTCCCCTGGATGCACCCTTGCAGTTAATATCACAGCCTTCCTCTTTGTGTCCTTGTCACCTTCATGGGGGTTGGTGATTGTTAAAACATATACTATGTTTCTTGCCAATGAATGGCACAAGATGTGGATCTTGCAGAATTTGGACTTCACTGGATCTTTAGAGATGGCTACCAGGTACTCCTGTAGGTTGGAGTAGGTGTAAGGATAGCAGTGGGCAAAATAGCAGGTGTCTCTGTTATGAGGGAACTGGAATGTCCAAGTGAGCGAGAAATACTGCTGTCCACCTTGGCCTGCGTTGTTTCTGTAATACTTAATTTCATTCCCTGTCCTCCGCCAGCCAACATTGTGTTTCTTGGCATCAGCTTCTGAGTACAAGAGAGGGCGCATCCCACGTTTATATAGGCTGTCAGGCTTGGTGAAGTTGACAATGGTGAAGCGATAGGGCATCCCTGCCTGAGTGTTGCTTACTTGGAAGTAGTACCACTGCGTGTATTTACTTGTGTAGAGGTCAGTGCGCAGGGTTAGCTGGTACTCAAATTCATTACTGGCATGCAGGAAAAAGACAAACAGTTGTGATGGTGGTTAGCACTGTAGTACGATGCAGCATCACGTAATGCAGACTGTCATGAAAAAGCACTCTGCAGTGAATCAGGTACAAATCTAGCAGATTTACACCATCACATCCAAGTCTAGGCCATGGCCAGAGAAGGATGGCTAATTGCATTGAGTCTTTCAATCATGGAACTGCTCTCTTCCTTAGGACTTTTAATAATTATGCTTTAAAAGGAAGGACTTAAAGTGTGAGTTTGCATAGGTGATTATCACCTCTAGAAACCATTCAGCGCTATGCAATGACTATCAGATCATTTCATATGAAGACTATTTGAAACTATTTTCAAAACTCATTCAACTAGTGCAATGATTGAAAACAAACCCAGCTCACAAACTGATAGCAGGCCACTGATAATAACAACTCTGATAATAACTCTGTCTTAATAAAAGAAGAAAAGATTAGAAACTCACACTTTGACCACCTTCTGCAAATTCCCGCTCTCAAACCGTGCTTCAAAGATCAACGTGTTGTCCCCATTCTGATGGAGGATCTGCTTTGAAGGGGAGAGACCTCTCACTTGAGAATACACAAAACCAGAGTCTTTGTTAGCTAGTGGAAAAAACAGAACAGATGCCTTTTATTGCAGTCTGGGTCATTTTAGGGAATACTTGCATCCTTCTAGAGCTTCCCTCTAGAAATGGATGACTGCATGCAGCTGAGCTTCAAGGCATATCTTGGGTAAACACAAAAGAAATTATACAAAGATTTTGCTGTCCATTCCTACTTAACTTTATGGATTCAGGGCAGCCTAAGATCTGACTCTGTCTTGGATGTGCCTGTGCCTCTCTGTATGAGCTAAGGGCAATTCATATTCTGTAGTTAGGCAAGACAGCTAAGTCAGGTGGAAAGACCCTAGGTCCTAGCTCCCTCAGGTCTTTTCATCAATCAAATGGGCAGAACTGTTGCCATCAGTTTATTTTTAAATCTCTATATTCAATTCTTCTTGTCTAGAGGAAAAAAAGATGACTCCCAGACCCAACAGCCATCACTTCACATTGTAAGTTATGTTTTCACATCACATTTAGCATATAGTTTGAGCCCATATCTGGTTCTGCTACCTTGTTCATTGTTCCTCAGATGAGAGGCTCACAGAGGCACAACTGAACTTTTTACTACATTCTTTACTACTGGAGTTCATTAAAAAACAGAACTGTTAGATTTATCATCAGCAAGACTTTACTCTTGGCAGACAAGTTATTATTTAGGTTCCGGAATATTCTTTGCTTAATTTTAAGGGGCAAATATCCTCTGTTTACAGAAACAAGGCAATAATTACTTTTAACATTCATTTGTGTTCTCCGTGTTCATGCTCACTATAGTGGCAAAACTTTTTGCCATGAAGGTGTAGAATTTTGCAGTAATCAAAGCTTCTTGTCATCTTCATCTGTGCCCACAAAACAGACAGAGAAGATGCAGCTCTTCTGCCAAAAGCCAGGAGCCCAGAGATCTTGCTGCAGAATTCAGTGTACCCATGCTTGTGACACTGGCTTGACCCAGACAGTGCATGAGCTGCACTTTGACACTTGGGTAAGGGCCAGCTCAGAGAGAAGTAGGACAAGTGAAAACTGCAAGTATTCCATACTATAACCGTGTACTGTGAGAACATCGGTTTCACACTGCTAACAACGGACTGGCCTGTCTGATCTTACAGAAGTGGCAGAATTTCCTTGCTACCAAACTTTCTTACTGGCATAATGGAGGCTGTATACTGGTAGCTGGACACGGATTGCTAAGCTGTTGTATTCTGAGCTCTTGTATTCTGGTTTCTCTCTAGCTCCTCAGTACCAGATGCAGCTGCTGAGAAACTGCTGCCTCACCACATTGTCAAATAAGGGAGACTGATCTTGTACCATACAACATGGCTAAAGCTGCGCAGCCTCCATTCACATCAGAACCATGTCTGCCCTTGCTTAAGGTGATGGGTGACTGGGGCTGTGCTACAGAATTATTCTGCAGCAGTCTGTCTTATTCTCTGCTGAACCACAGTAGTTTTAGCAAAGTGCTGGCTACACCATTCAGGGAAGTTACATGAAGCCAAGATTCCTGTAAGTCATTTCTTTATCCTTGAATCACTGCTGCCACACACAAAAGGTGCCATATTCAGTGTATTGTTCTTGGTGACTTAGGTTATTACAGACCCATACGGTTTTTCATTAGACAAGGAGTGTCTGCTCTTCTGGCTGGGAAACCCACTTGGATGATTACTTTCTGTTCAGCCGAAATTCCATTCACAGCTTCTCTCCCCTTTACTTCCTGCCTTATGCTCTTCCTTAACATCAAGGAAGAAAAGTGTTTCAGCAGTAAATCCAGTAAAATTGTTTGTGGAAATGTCTGTATCAGTCATATGCTACAGAATGAAATGCATTAAAAAAAAACCCTGAGATCTCTATCATGGTATTTTGATTTTTCTGTGCTGGAGTCACTGCTGGATTGTATTTTTCCCTCCCAAATTAGATATTAGGAAGGCTGTAAGAGCTCAGCAGGAGGTAGTTCCTAGCTCTCAGCTTCTGCTGAATTCAAATTCAGCTGGAATCAGGAGATGAGTGCTTCTGTCTCCCTCAGGATGCGATGGCTCCTTGTTACATGTCAGTCAGTCTGTCGTATTCATGCCATAATTCTGCCTAAGTGCAGATCCCTGTCCTACCCTACAGAGCTTCCCTGTAAGGACAATTTTAGGATTTTTTAGAATAAATTTACTGGCTATGTAACTTAGATGGCAAAGCTACCAACCTGGAGATTTCCATCCCAGGAACAGAAAGGGGAACTCCTTCTCCTTCCACCTGTGCCTGTTCCCAGCTGGCCACAGCAAGTGAGGAACCTGGCAGCCCAGTTAACGCAAGGCAAGCAGAGAAGGGGAAGTAAATGCTCCAGAGCTCTGAAGTTCTCTGCTTCTCTGTGGGTCTTGCTACCAGCCAAGCCCAAGACGAGGAGGAAAGCAGCTCTAGTTAAGGGCTGCAGGTACCTACATTAACTGGGAAATTGGAAACTTCTGCTTGCTAACAGCAACTGACAGGAATGATTTGTACTGCTTCTGAAACTACACTTCATACTCAAGGCAGTGAAAGTACAACTACAGTCACTTAAAGATCACCCTGTAATCAACAGAAGTGACTGTTACTATCCATGTGATTAGGTACCCAGTTTTCATAGTCATAGCAACAAAAGCAAGCACTGATTTCCTGCTGCTGCTCAAAGCTTGCTAGTCAGGAATCTGCTAACTGCCTGTAACTGCCTGCAGGAACATCATTCCTCAGGAGCAGGAGGGAGAACTGGCCACTCTTACAGGCAGAAGTTTTCTCTTTCTCAGTAGGGAAGTTTCATTAGTATGGTCTGAGAACCACGGTACCAAAATACACCCTTTACTAGAGAATAATATAGGCTGAAATAAGAACTACTTCCAGCTGCTTGTGTGTGAAGTTCAAATCAGTAATAAAGTATATGGAAAGTTAGACATTTAAAGAACAGCAACTAACGGACAGCAACAGAAATCACTGTCCTTGTTTTCAAAAAAGACAGGAAGCTGGGACTCAGTGTTTCTCCCTACCTTTACCCCTTCCAGAAAACACATTAGAAAGCCAGTTGCAGAGGACAGAGGTTCTTTTCCAGCCACCAAGCAGTTACCATTTTTCTTGGCCAGAGGTAGCACTTAATTTAAAGGAAGTGATGGGTAATACACCCATACTGCAGGAGCAGGGAACTTCTAAATAAACATGATGTCAAAGAATACTAGTGCTTTTCAGTATATTGCAAACCTTTACCAGGTGTGTTAATGACCTCAAGAAGGAGTCCAGCTCCCCTTCAGTTCTGCACATCTGAAAATTCTGTTGCCACCTCAGGTTAGCCTAGAATTGCAAAACTGTATCATCCCTTCTTATCCAGGTACAAATGGTCCAGGACCAAAAATCAATAACTGGCTAAGTTCCAAGTTCATTCAAGGCAATCGCATCAACTCAGAAAACACAAGAAAGAATAAAGAACTCTGATAATCAACTGGTGGAACAGGGCAACTACCTCCCCTCAGTTCTGTCCAATTAGTCCTTCCCAGACCTAGAAGCCTGTAATCAAGCACTGATCCAATCTGGACATATTTTGTTTTGTTTTCAAGGCTTGAAAAACCACTATAGCCAACAGGATAATAAAAATCTTCTCCCAGCACAAGACTTTAGTTTTGATCCTGCAGTTATGCAGTTCTCATCTTTTTCATTTTCTCTTTTGGATGGCCGTTAAGTAAACTTTCTGCACTCATATTTTCATAACAAACTTGATCAGGGTGGTTCATACTGCTATTCACTGAGAACAATGGCTTGAATTGAACTGAACTTCTGAGATAATTAAGAGTATGAGCAGAATGTATGGATGAAAGGACAGCTGTAAAACTGAATTCCTACCCTAACTATAAGAAAAGGTTTTATTCCCAAGTCCTGTTGATTTCAATGGGCTTTGAATTAGGCTCACAAAGGAGCTACATACAAGTGATAGCGACATTTCTCAGGGTGCTCCCACCTTCTTCTGTCAGATAAATCACAGTGCCCTCGCCAGCGGGTTGGTACGATGGCTTCATCTCCAAACCCATTGGAGTGTACAATGGCTCAGGCCTAGGGGGCGTCCAATCTGAAAAAGAAGAGACATACAAAAGAAGTACAAGCAGGGAGATTTTATTAAACTGTTTGTAAAACGAAGGAGACACCAAAAATTTAGCAGTTCATCCTATTTACTCCAACCTCAGATAAAGGATTAGGGAGGCTCCTTTGTTGCAACTAGTTTGGATAATGTCTTCAGAATAGCATAACCCACATGACTTGCAGGCTTGGTTAGTTTGGTATTTGATGCAGAATATAAGAGAGAGCATGTGTGCAAAGTTCTAGTACCTGTCTAGGGTCATTCTGACACCAGAGCTGGGGAAAGACTCATAAGACAATTTGGTAAATATCTTCTTTGTATGCCAGCAAATACCAACGGACAGACTTGGGATGAGATGGATGGATTTCAACAACGATATATTGTCTGCCACTAAGTTCTGGGGCTGACAATTTATGTCAAAGATGAATTTATAAAACAATTAACAACATAACTGGAGGATTTCAGATTTCTGTGTAATCAGTTGAATATTGCTAACATCATGTTCCTATGTAAAAATAAAGATCCTTAAATTCAGCAGTAATGCAATACTTCAGTATATTAGTGAAGGTCTAACAGACACATGACATACTTCAACTCATTTTCACTTAACAGATTAGTACTGATAACTCACAGCCAGGCATCTCAGCAGAGATCTCTACTATTTCTTCTCTACCCTCAGCAACAGCACATAATAGCCTTATCAAAAAAAACGGGCCCAAATTTCCTTTATATTATTGTGTTCAAATCAAAAAGGAAAAAAGCAGCACTGTTCCACAAGGCTTCCAAAACAGAAATTTTCATTTTGGGTAATTCGGAGATGCATCAGCAAATTTGCTTGGTGATGTAAGGGCAAAGTCATAATTGTGCACTGCTGATTAGTGGCATTAAAGGGCATTTAAAGTGATTAAAGACATTTAAAACAGTGATTTCTCTTCAGTAAGGCTCATGTCCCTGCTGAGTTTCCTGGATTCAGATGCAGTTTGTAGGGATTCAGACTCCACTGATCTAAGGGCTGCATGTGCTCTTGCTCCACAGCTTGACTTTTGATGAAGCTTGAGGGTTAAGGGAACAACAGCAATTCTTAGCCAGTGTTCTTACTGGGAGTACCTATCTGAAGTTTTTCACAGTCTTATGTACATATATTCACATTGTGATCTTTCCTGGATATTTTGATGAACTGTGAATGAGCCACGATCATCACTGAAATATTATCTTTGGGTACCTCAACTGGTACCCTTAAGAAAAAAAAAAAATGAGGCGGCTCACGCCTTTCAGGTTTTCCATTTCCCAATCTGTAAGTACTCTTTTTCATTTAAAACCTATGACTGAAGTGCATGTCCAGATACAAAAAGAAGCAGAGAGAAACTGTCCCATTTTAAGAGGAAGCTGATAATACTATAGAACCAAAACACATTATGATAGAAGTTCTGATATACTATATTGCCATGTATTTAGCACAAACACCAGCCATGACTGAACAAAACCAAACAGAATTATAATATGAAAAGAAAGTGAAAACTCGAGAGAAAAACACAAACGTTACTTTTTTGGTGTGTCTATTAATCTCTGCTTCCCAATGCACACTTGTTAGCTTTTATTAAAAACTGAACGTCTTACCTGTTGAGTTTTTGTGAAATTCCCTTCCTGTATTACTCAAGGCAGTCCTGTCCCATTCCACTCAAGATACTAGGATTTATTTTCAAAGATAACAGAATAAGGGCATAGACCTTTCAGTCCCACCTCTGTACACCTCCGATTTCTACAGATCACTTCCAAATCACAACAGGTTGTATCTATAAAGCACAGGGACTGCTCTAGTCTTCACTCTCTCCTAATAGGTATTGCAGAGTCTTTTGTATAGACTGCATAAAAGCAGTTACTAGCTTACATTCGAATGTAACCATACAGCCCTGTAATACCGTATTGCCATGGCTACTAACAGGCCATAAGCTTTGTACTGAATTGGCAGTGCCTCAAGACTGAGGCTTGTCAGGCTTGCTCTGTCTGAACTTTTATTTGCCTGCAGCTTTGTTTCACTTAGTTTGGCTGTGACAGCAGTTTCTCTAATTGACCAGGAGTCTATGGCTAATTTGTTTTACTTTTGTTTACCTTTTGTGTGGTACAACCATAGTTTTATACAGATAGCTGTAACAAGCAGTTATTCTATGTAGAATTGTAAATATCTCATTCCAACACAATGATGGAGTGTAGAAAAATACAGGCCTGCTACAATAGCAGAGGCTTTGAGAAGGGGAGACACAGGGCATGGTAGAGGAGCACAGGCAAAGGATGATAATCAATGGGGCGCAGACCCCATGGTTTTAAACAACTCACCAACAGTCACTTAAAGAAATGTAGACCTGGAGTTGGACAAAACTGGTTGGACAAAACAAAGAGAACAAGCAAATAGCATTTAACATATGTAAAGGGAACCATATATAGTAAATTCAGATTTAAAATGGACCTGCAGATTGATGAAGAAAGAGAAGGTATAAAAACATTATTAGCAAACATAAAAATGACCTCGAGAGGATCATAAAGTGAGGAAGAAGAAATCACCAATTTGAACATCATATTCCTCCCAGCAAAGGACTTCAGGTGCTGACAACTCCCACCACCATCAGAATGAGACCACCGACCTTAGGACTGAGAGAAGCAGTGGAAGGATGAGCATAACACCAGGAAAAGGGTGCAAGTGAAGCATGTGTATAACAACTTTAACTGCATTATTATTCTTTTTCTTTCTGTAACAATTAGATCTGGACTAATTAATTAATCTGGACTCTTAAGATTTCAATTACACTAAATTCTTGGCTTTACTTTTACATTTAAGGTGTACTTCCTCTTTGCCCATAAACAAGATTTTGAGCATTACACACAGCTTACCAATGTGCTCAATTCTGTCCCTGATGACTTCACATTGGTGTGCCCAGTGCACTAGGGAAAGCTGACCTGCAGATGATAAGCCCGGAAGATTCTGAGGTGCATGAAGATGGGGTACCATTCTCTCTGAGCTAGATGATTAGAGAATCTGTTTTGTCTTGGAAAAAGATGAGCACAAACAGAATCTGTAAGAAAGTGAAAAAACGCTTACATCAGTCTCTTCTATTCTTGAAGTAGAAGCAGAGTGCAGAGATCACCTGCATGAAATTAACATAATTCAGCATGGTATAATAAAATTATATCCCACTGAAATGTAAATTCAGTGCTCCATCCTATAAATCACACTGAATTTAAAAGTAGCATTGAATGACCAATTAATTCATTAAACCACAAAGCACATCAAATATTTAACTGTAAGCAAGAAATAGTTTATTTGGGCTCCTGTAGAAAATGCTGGCACTTTTCAGTATTATTACTGCTTTTACTACTAGTGTGTTATAGTAAGGCCTACAATCTCAATGCCTGAGCCAAAATCTGTACTGTGCAGTGTTATACAAATAACAGACAAATACAAAACAAAGCTTATTCCTACAAAACTTATCACGCAAGGAACAGCACATAACCGTAGTCACACAAAGCGTATGCAATAATGAGATAGTGCTGGCTAGCATGACAGGAGAGGTAACAACCGGATGCTATCAAGAGTTTTGTAAAGCATCAGAGATAATGGGAGGAGGTGGCAGGTCTTGCTTGTCAACAAGGAATTCCTCAAAGCTGTGAGAAGCCACTTGAATGAAAACAAGACAGGCAGAGAAAAAGCTTTGAAAAATCTTGTAAGTGGATGATTGGGACTAGTACTGTGCACGGACTACAACACTGCCCAGAGTTAATTAATTGTCTTTGTTATAGATATGGAAAGATTCAATTAAGCGTTCCATCTGTCCTTAACTACTGTCTGCCCAGAGCAGACCGAAAAATAGGAATCTGGCTATTTTATTTATTTTGTATTTGCTTTGGGTCTGCATCAGGCAGCAGTACCCATAAAACTTATCTTGACAGAAAAAATATTAGTTTTAGACCTGGTTTCTAGACCTACTTCTCCTCACAACAAACAAAAGACCATCTTAATACAAAAGCTTTTCACCTTAAGGATCTGGTTTCAAATGTAGATTATATCATACATAAAAAGGAAATGAATTAAAAACAGAAGTGCTGAACCCATTTGTAAACTCTAGTTGATATCTAATTCTAGTGGATACCTCGATACTGTAATACAACCTGGCCAAAACAGTAATTGCTGATCAAGGACAGGCTGCAAGATGGGACTGTTCATTTGTGTTCATATTAAGTTCATATATATGTAATCACTTATCTAGGTCAAGAACCATGAAGTTTGACTAGACCTAGCTCAGATTCTGTTCAGAGTTTGGCAGTTATGTGAGCCCTAATATGTCTTTCCCTCTTCCTCCTTTCACCCTTGTGGTTGTACAGTGAAAATGTAGGGGAATAAGTGAAAGGCTCCTAACCTGTAATAACTGCACACTGCTGAGTATCTTCTATCACAAATGAGCTAATGAGATATTCATCCTAAAAAATTAAAGTACTAAAATAAAATTAAAATTCCACAATAGGACAGCTTGCTCCTCTTTCTTTTCAGAGAGGAGCAACAGCCTCTGTTTTGGTTTATGTTATAGCTTGAATAAGAATTAGGCTGAATCTGTGTAGTTATTTACTCTTGCATTATTCCTGGTTGCCTGTCTAAGGTGATAGGCTTTCTCTTGTCCTCCTTTGTTTCCCAGTGTCTTATTCCCACTGCTTCTCTTGTACAGTACTAGTATTCATACTACTGTGTGAAAAGCCAGATCAGAGAACTAACATAAGAAAAAATTGTTTTCAGCTGCATTAATTAGCATTCTGATCAAACTCATCAAACAAGTCTACTAATGTAAGAGCAGAAGAGGCAATGGAAAACAGGAGCTACAACAGCCCTTTTGGCAGCAACCCAGATTTATGGTACAATTACCCTAAAACAACGACTACAATGGGAAGGAGATGAACTTGATGCTGGTGAACTGAGGCTTAACACTTGGTGAAAATGGAAAAGGAACCACTCTGAAGCCCAAAGTGCACATAGGCCATGAAAAACAATCAACTGCCCTGGGTTAAATTTGAAGCGTATTGGCATGGCAGCACAGAGAAACAGTGCTCATCCTCTTCACAGTGCTTAACTTAGAACATTTATTTTCTGGGTTTGCAATCTAGCGCCCTTTCACTAACACCATGTTTAATTAAAAATCCATCTTCCTTCCTGAAATATGAACAAATGTTGCTAACATCAAATCTATTTCACAGCTGGTGACAATTCTCCCAGCTTTATTTATTGCTTCTATTTACATTCACTACATTTACATATAGAATACATTGCTTCTAAAATCTGCTAGTCCAATGGCAGATCAGGAGCTTGATTTTTACAGGGAAAGAACTGAGAACAGTTCATGAACCAAAGCATAGATAAAAATCATTATTTAGAGAAGGTAGAGAATTTTACTTTGCTCAGTACTGTAAAACCATACTGCTCTGAATAACATGCTTATTACTAGTGATGAGCTCTTAGACAGGGCTCTGTGTGGTCCTATACACAACAAGGTTCCAAAATTTAGTTTATGGACAAGGGGTGCTCTGTGAAGCATTTCAGGTGCCTGTAGAGATGGTTTGTTACTGGGGCTGTTTTCTGACTTTCTCCCATTAAACTATTTTTAAAAGTTCAGAATAGGATCAGTGTTAGAAGTCCAGAATATTTTTGTATCACTTTTTTCCAAGAAAGCGGATGATTTAGTTGTCTGAAGATACTGCTTAATATGAGGGAAGATAGTACAAGCAATCATGAACACTGGAGAATTATGCGCAGAATGTCTCCTTGAAGGTGGGGACAATCTTAAAAAACAGTCTAAAGCCTTTTGTGCATGGCAAATGAGAAGATATATTAGAAGCTGTAAAACAATATATGGCACAAGAGAAAAAAAGGGAAGCCTTTGAAATCCATTGAAGGGGAGAATAAGAAACAATTATTACTAATGAATTACAGTAAAATTGTTATATCCTATGACTGCATCACTACATTTGTGCAGTATGAACTGAAGCAGAACAAAGAATGTTGCATTTTAGCAGTGTGGAGAAACCAGACTCTCTGTACAGATTTCTCACGCAATCAGTCTCTAAATAAAATTCATATGTCTGAATCCTTCTTTTCCACTTCATTGATTATTTTGGCAGAAATTTGGTTTTGCTTGATTTCACTGCTACGTTTTTCTTCTTGTCTGCACGGGAGAGTAGAAGGGAAAAAAAATAAGAATGGTAAAAGTGATCATTAACTCACTCAAATGAACGGTGATATTCAGGAGTACCTTCAATTATTTTTACCAGGCTAGGCTGCAAAGTGAAATTGTCCTTTTAAAATAATGAGCTGAAATAAAGATCCATGGATCTTTATTTTTTTTTACCAGAAAGCAGTACAAGTTATTACATCAGTGAGTTTATCCTGAGCACACAGATAAACAAAATGAATCGAGGGAAACTTACTGATTTGTGCTCCTCACCAACTAAGTGAGCTCGCTTTGGCTTACTCTTCTCCCAGTCTTCTGACATAATCTTCAAAAACGCAAACTTGCTTTTCTGCAGACTAAGAAACACACTGCTCTTTCAAAACGTGCAGGGGAAAAGGGGGGGGGGACCCTCATCTCCCTGCAACCCACTTCCCCCCCCCCCCCCCGCTAACTCCTTCCCACGGCAGGAGAGGCTCTCTGTCCCGGCCTCCCGCTGCCAACCGCCACAGGCAGGGCTGGGCCCGGCACCGGCTGACCCAGCCGCACTCCCACTCCGCTTCCTCAGACAAAACCTGGGCGCAGGCCGCGTGAAGGGAAACCCTGGGGAAGCGACACTGGGCTGAGCGCAACCCCGGAGGCGACAGTGGCATTAGCCGCCCCTCTGAGGAACTGCCGCCATCACACACGCAGCCCGCCCCCCTCCGTGGGGCCGCCAAATGGCAGCTGCTCTCGGGCCCTCCCGAGGGCAAACACCTGCCGCCGCCAGCGACGGCGCCTCTCTGAGGGGGAACGCCTTCCCTCCCCCCCCCCCCGGGCGGCTCCGCCCCGCCGGGGCTGCTGCCGGGGACCCAAACGGGACAGCAGGAACCGGCGGAGACCAAAACCGGCCCCGGCCCCGGCCCCGGCCCCGGCCCCGGCCCCGGCCCCGCGGCCCTCGGGCCTCCTCACCGCGCCCGCCCCGCGGCCCTCGGGCCTCCTCACCGCGCCCGCCCCGCGCCCGCGGACGACCCCCCCCCCCCCAAAAAGCCGCGCCCGGCGGGCGTCCCGTTACCGCGGCAACCGGGCTCTCTTCTCGCGAGAGTTCGGCTGCCGGGGGAGGGGCGGTGCGGCGCCTGCGCGCCGCGGGGCCCCGTTGCCATGATACGGCCTTGCTGGGGCGCCATGATGTGTGCGTGCTGGAGGGAGCTGCGCTGTGGCCTTCGCGCTCCTGTAGGGCGCCCGTTGTTTCCGCGCTACGTACGGGAGGCAGAAATCTCCCTTCTGTTAAGTAACCCTTAGTCCTGTGACTCACACAGAGAATACAAGCAGCGTAAAGCATTGTGATAAAAGTAAATGTAATGTTTGCGAATCCTCTGCATACATACCAACAGGGCAGCATTTCCTGCCCTGGCCTCCTAATAACCGCAGTATCCACAAACTGGCCCATAAAAGAGGAGTAGCCACTCATGAGAGACAGAGCGAGCTACGGACAGGGGAGTCCATTCATGCTGTATCTTCCAGTGTTATTTTGGGTCATTTCCCAGTCCTTCTGTTCTTGTTGTACAGTACCATACTTTATTTTTTAGACTTTTACCAGCCCGTTGATGGACCAAAGAAGTTCTGCTCAGCAGTCTGTTATCTGGTCACTTATTATATTGTCTATCAAATACCCCATCACTTCAATCACATGGCTAAAACAATTAGACTTCCCATTTTTTTACAGCATTGCTTCTGCCTACGATACATAGAGGGGGGTGTAGAAGGTCCCCCCTGAGTCTTGGGTGTCATTGCTGGAGCCACAGCAGGGTTGCAAACATGATGGCTGACATGAAGATGGTAGTGCGAATGCCTCTTCCTCAGTGTCCTCTATAAGACAAGGCTGCTGCCTAATTTTCTAACTTCCCTGCAATAGTTTTTCACTCTTTTTAATGTTGGGATGTCCAGCTCCGAAATGAGGTAGCTTCCAGAGCAAAGTTTCTGCACAAGGCCCGGAAAAGTGCCCCATGACTAGAAATACATTCAAGGCTCAGAGCCTGGGCAGAGGCCACCCGGGCCCATGGAGTGGGAGAGTGAAACTCTTTGCTGACCACTGACAAATGTGTTTCAGAGCCTTGCAACTCACTGTTGCTGGTGCCAGCCCCATCTTCTCGTTGACCATCTTGGCAGAAATGCCAGTGGCTCGCCATCCCTGACTGAGAGGACCAGAGTGTGAAGGCAGAGAGGGAAGCAATGCACACCTCAGGCATTGGTCTTCGAGGATGATGACAGTGGTTGAAGAGAGGAATGAAGGCCCGAAAGAAGGGGAAATTTAGATAGAAGTTTAGGAATAACTGTGATGTTGGAGGTTGCAATGAAAGAAGGGTATTCCTGGCATCTAACATAGGTCACTCAAAGAAACTAGGCCAGATTTTGGATCTGCTTGAATTTGCCCTTTGGAAGACCTGCTCTTTCTCCAGCAGTTACAGAGGAGGCCTGTGGAGAGTTCCTTGGCTGAACTAGGGGCCCAAGGTGGTTGCATGTGAATGTCCATCCCCAAGGGCTTCTGTGAATTACCAGCAGCGGTGGCTGCCAAGAGCCCTCCACCTTGCCCAGAGTAAGTCACAAGGGTGGCATCCAGTCACAAAAGGGACTGTGTGCAGTGAACATGCTCTTTTACCTGAGCAGAGCAGATGATATTTGGACCTGCCTCTTACAGTAACGACTTGGTATTGTATAGCTAGGACCTGTATAACTATGGAGCAGCTGTTAGCCCAAAAGCAGTCTCCAGGACTGAATACTCATGGCATCGTTGCTGTCAGCTGCCACAAGAGAAATGCTGCATCCTCTGCATCAGCAATATATGTCATGGTTGTTTCAATTTGTATATGAAATGGGACTTGCTGCTGTTTAACACATAGGAAAGATGTTTTCCCCTATAAATCATGTCCCACGTATGGTTTTACAAGACCCTCTACGGTCAGACCCTGTATCTTCAGTTCTGGAAAGGAATACATATTTTTTTCTCTGTAGTGAAGCTGGTCCTGAGATGTGTATGCAAATGCGGATCATCTGTCCCATGCCATTAAAATACTTGAAAGAAGTTAAGTAAGTCTCCCAGAAGAGCATTTTCAACCGTAATGTTTTCCTGATTATGATGAGTGAAAATTGAGCATTTAATGTAGACCTATTTAGAGTTCCAGTGTGTGCCCCAAGAAAGGCTTTGTAACATGGACAAATAATTGGAAAGCTCCTGAAACAGGCTGTAGAGACGATTCTGTTTTGTAGGCTGAAAAATAGTATTAAGTGATCGATATCATGGTATTTTCATAATAACTTACTTGCTTTCCTAAAATGCCAAATGAACAATCAGGAGATTTACTTCCCTTGTATATATAGCCATCTCTGGGACCTAATCACAGACCAAAACAAATAAAAACAAATAAAATGAACCATACATTTTTATGTCAATTATTCTCTTTTATTTCTATCACCACTGTGCTTAAAAACAATCATCTCTGTCAGAACTGCGTTGTGTTAGGTGCTATATATTGCTAGGAGTCCATTGTCACTTTAGAGAGGTCAATAGGGAAGGCAAGAAAGGAAAGGATAGGAAATAGAAGTGACTTTCCCCATAGGACAAGAGTGGCTGACCTGAGAATAGAAAATGTGTTTTCTGTCCTGCACTGGTCAGCACTGTCCTGACCTGTGACTGCTGGTCAGCTCCTGTGCCTAACAGGAGCTCAAAAGTGAGCTGCTGGGCTGGCAGTGGGAAGTTCACAGACTAAGCTTTAGTCTGGGGTCTCTGGGAACCTTTGGGTACCTCTGGTGAGATGTTATGTATTAAATGATATTTTTTCTTGGAGAAAATATTTGTGTTGGTAGCACCTTAATTTAAAATGTTTTCTGTTAGCTTTATACAGTATTAGGGAACATTGCTCTGTCTCAGTGTTAAATTGTTCCTGAATTAACCAAGGATGCCAGGATTTCAGAATGAGTGTGTTAAATGTGTTTGATATTAGAGCAATTGTTCTTCACAAATAGTTGCTTTGTTTTTAAAATGTCCATGCTGTTCTTCTTTAAGAGTTTTATCTGCATTTGTAGAATGAAGTTGTAGGTGCTATTTTGAGATCCTTGTGTAGACATTAAGAAAAGTGTTTTTAATATGTTTTTCTTTATGTTGCTTTTTCTACAGTGACACAGTTCTCCCACAGGGCTCTGGGTTTTCTACTTTTTTCCTTAAGAAATATTTATCTCCAAGGGAACAGCTAGCAGAACAGAGGAAAATGAACTAGTTGTTAAAGCTTCAGCTGCTTGTGGCAACATATAAAACAGAATGACCACAAGATGGTAGCAGTCTGTAAGGAAGGGTGAGGAGATGCTCTGAGCTTTGCTTAATGATCCATGAAGTCAGGTACTTGCTGCGAGTGTCATGCCATACAGTGGAGCACTTGTGATGTTCCAGCAGAGTTATTTGAGATCTATTTTCTGTGTGGTGTTAATTTGAGGTATTTCACTTGGAGTTAATCTTTTGTGAGGTAGAGCAATGGGCGATAGCATTCACGTCATCGTCTCTACACCGGCTTGTTGATCGCTTGGGTCGTAGCATCTCTCTGCCCCACAGCCTGGTGGCATGTGCCTTTGCCCAGGATGGCAACCGTGTAGTGTAGATGGCTGAAAGGAACATCTAGGGTCCCAGGGCAAATCCATTTTAAATTGTCATCTTAAGCTAACATGCTGGATTGTGTGCTGTGGTGTCCGAGCCTGGTTGGACAGTGCAATCTGTCTGCCTTTTGGACTCTCAGAACGGCACCCAGAATGGCACAGCCTTGGGTTGCAAAGCGCTTCTCTCGTATATACTCATTCTGCCAGCTCACATTGGTTCAGAGCAAGGGAATGGGTTAACTTTATACCGTCAGGCTTTATGGGACATCAGACATCACCCAGGCTCCTGGGGCTGGCACGAAGTTCGTGTCAATACATCAAGGCAGTGAGAACTTCATCACGTGCTCTGTCTGATTTGACAGAAATGCAGTCATATGCCCGCACATGATCAAGATTAAAATCATGCTGCTGAGTGATCTGGCAGCGCGCAGACTCTTATTAATGAATATGAAACCACAGTTTCAGGCAAAAAATGCACGTTTAGTTCTGCTGCCCCTGTTATGAGAGGGAAGAGGAGAAGAGGGAGCCTATGACAGATAACTGGGGCAGGTATCTGCGGGGGTCCCTCTGGTCTGGGTTACAGTTATCAGAAAAGATTCTCACACTCGTTGGTATATGAGGTTGTTCTGTAAACTATTTCAATGTGAATTCTGGGGAATTATGTCTTTACTTGATACATCATGGGAATGATAGAAGGTTATCTGAGGTTTAGCAGCGTTAATCTCTTTCTACAGTGTATCTACTTTACATCACACTTGAGTGAAGGGGTTTTTTTGTGTAAATAGAACTTAAAATAAAGACAGCATCAAAGTTACAACATTCTAAAGTTAATTTAACTCTGCAATGAAAATAAGCCCTGGGTGCCAAAATCTTGCTGTATTTCTAACCAGAAGTGCTAGTTGTGCTGTGAATAGCAACAGCTTCATTTAGTCATTTCATGCTGAGACACTTTGCAACACACAGTTTAAACCTTTTAGAGCAAAAAAGAGTGTCAGTACTAGCATGTACTTAAATTCATTGTCATTTGCTTAATAAAAGCCATAACCTATGGTCTAAACTTTTCTCTATGGAGCCCACCTTTATTCTTGTGCACGTCTTTCTGTTCAGTGCTAGTCATTTGAACACCTATTCATTGCTCAGTAAGACTCTCCCTGGAGGAAAAGGAGGAGTGAAAAAATGTCAGTTAAAGTTGCACAAGATGAAATCATGATTTGTATTAGGTTCACTTTACCCAGTGCTGCAAATGTGCACGCATATCTTAAATTTCTCTTGATTTAAATGGGACTATTCTTAGCAGGTAAAGTGAAATGTTCTGTTAAACATAGAACAGGGGAGGATATAAAGTAAATCATATCCTGAATTGACCTAGTTCTCTTCATTGTTGTTTTCCTTTGGTTGGAATATAGCTTACAGCATGATAAAATGACAAACTGAAGTAACTGTCAAGTTTGTATAGCTGATGCAATTGATACATTTTTCTAATTCTGTGTGATTTAATTTCCACATATTTCCTTTTATCCCATAGCTCTCAAAGGTTCATCCTCCATTTAACAGGTAACAAACTGTTTAAGAATATATATTCCAGCTACTTTTAGGTAATTAAAAATAATATATTCTCTAGATACTTATACAACTGTCTCACTCAAAGGATTTAGCAAATCTATGAATTTTTACAGGTATTTGAGAAACTCTTTCACAAGCAAGCTCCTTTAAATCCAGTTATTTCCTCTTCTTTGTTCTTTCCTGTTCTTTCCAGATATTTTCTTCTCTCAGCCCGTCTCCTGAGAGTCACATCCCTAGCTGCTAATACAGATATTTGTGTCCATGCTGGGGCTTCTTTTTTTCGTTTTCCCAGCTCCAACTTTAATATGCCTCCTGGGCTTTCTTTGAAAACTTCAACTGCGAAGAAAATAAACCCTTGCGTATCTTTGGTGTTGCTGTTTGAATTATAAAGCCAAGTGACCTTATTTTAAAGACTGAACAAAAAACTCTTGAACATACATGGAGACAGGTACTCAACACATACCTGAAGTTAAACCTGGAGTACAGAAAAAGCAAACACATTTTCTACATTTTTTCTGCCTTCATTAACAAATTGCACTAAGCCTGTCTGAGTATTTAAATTCCTTCCTGTGTTTGCTCAGTTAAAAAAAGGAATTCTGGAGGATTTATCATTAGAGTGAGTTTATTTCCTTCACATTTTTCCCCAAATGCTCTGGGTTTTGTACAAAAAGGAAACAATTCACTAACACACTTGGGGAATATTTCTAATATTGTTCTTTGTTGCCTCATTCTGTTGTAAAGTCTTGGCTGAAGCTCTTGAGACATTTTGAAACAACCTGCTATCACCCAAAAGGAAACCTGAAATGTCATGGTATGAACCTGGCCTTGGAAAGTCAGAAAGTTTGCAAACAACAATGCATGCCTTCTTCTGAGGCAACCCAGTTTAAAGCCTAGTGCTTTCCAAAATCATGCTACTGTGTTCCAGCATAACCCCTTGGGAGAGATGGGTGATGGTGTGAACCCCATGTGAAATGGTAGGGAAAGAAAAAAGTCAGAGAAAATGGATGGCAACCATGCACAGATCTTACTGCTCCTGCATACATTCGCCAGAGATAGGGAGTCTTTTTATTCTATGGTTGTACAGTGCTTAGCACAATGAAATTTTGAACCCTCCTAAGGGTTTTGGGATGTTTTTGGAATGCCAGTCAAAATTATGCTGTTTAACTAATGGTCATTGTAGTGGTCTGAGCATTTGGTTTGTTCCCACAAGGGTTTTTTTTGTCTGTATTCCCCGAGTACTTATCTATGTGATTATCACTGTCATTATTGTGCTAGAGTTGGTCCTCACTGAATTCTGGACTACCTTGTTTTTGAATTCTTAGTTTGACACTCACATCTAGTAACATGCAAGGGTCTACATCTGAGCTAGACACCTTAGATATTCTTGTTAGTCTGCAGAGATTTAGTCAATATAACTGGGTATGGGTCTAGGGTGTGATCTATGTGACCCTGATGCAGATGTCTGCACTGGGTCAGATGAATCCCTCCTCAACCTCTTTTGGCTTCATTGACTAGATCCCCATTGGCAGTTGTGCTGTAGATACCTAAAATTAGGAGAGGTGAATCTCATCCTTAGAGAGGACTCTACCATGCTCTGGTGTAATTAGGCATAGAAAACTGGTATGTAGATGGTGCCTAACATGATCCCAGTAAGAGGACAGGGCCCTGGGGAGGCTGGGGGCCTGGCCCACCTATGGGGCTCCTTTAACGTTTTCATTATTCTGTGGCTCTGCTGTAACCAGGCCCACAGACTCGGACACATCTGGGCCCGAGCTTGAATTCCAGAGTGTATAGTAAATAATCTTTCTGTCTTTTCCCCTTGGTCACGTCTTCCCTTCCCTGTCCTGCCCTGTCCTGCCCTTCCCTTTTGCTAGTTCTCTGCTGGCTCTGCCTACTGTGGCTTCTACCCAGCACCAGGGCAGTCTGCCAGTTCTACCATTTTCCACTGGTTTCTTTCTGACTATAGGGACATCAGAAGTAGGAGACATTCTTTCCTTAACTTTTGAAACAGTCAGCTTAAGACATTAAGACTAGCCATATCGGGTCAGCCCAAGGATTCATATACCTGTCATTCTTCTGATAGCTACCTATAGTGAATGCTGGGGAAAAATGCAGGGCAAGTCTATGGTGGTACTTCGAGCCTCCAAAGGTCTGGCTCAGATGCTTACTAAATCAGAGACATTATTTTAAAGTTTAAATACATGTGCTTTCACAAACAAGGTAGCAATGTGGCAGTGGGTCTGAGGTAAGCATGTCTACCTCTTCCTCTACCCTCTGCACACTGGACTGGGCATTGCTTGCTGTCTTGGGAATGCGTGACTATTTCTTGAAAATGAGGTTTATTTGCAGGCATCAATTCAGTTGCTTTTTCTGATTTTTTAAAATGAAATAATAATTAGGTTTTCCTGAACTGTAAACTTCATAGAAATTGTCTGTAGTCAAAGAGTGGATAAACAGTAAATGGAAGTACTACAGCCTGGGGTGATAAGGGTCTTGTGGCAGGCCAGGGGGAGAAGGACTAAGGCATCTAGTAGCAGTGAGACAGAAATGTGAGTTGAGCCTTGGTCCAGACTTGAACTAAAGATTGCCTGCAGTTTAGTATGCAGTCATCCAGGTTATGAACCCAGTGTGATAACCAGGCTTTGAACAGCCTTGTGCCTTGGGAAGACCTCTGTAAGAAGCAGTCCAGCCAGAAGGCTCCTTTGGCTCTGAGAATACACTCCAAAATTGTAAAGTACAGGCTGATCAGAAGAAACTGTGTGAGACCAGTGCTGGGAGAAACAGTGCCCAACTTTCCAAAATGGCACAGAAGTAGGGGAAGAAGTGGGGACAGGGGAAAATGCTCTAGGAAGGGAAAAGTTTAGGAACCTGTTCTATGAAAGGGAAAATAGGCAGACAGTATAGGCTTACTGACGGCAACTTTTGCTTCTACAGCAGTGTGTCAATAAACCAGAGCGTTTAGAGAACAGCTATCCTAAATGCATACATTGTTAAGGAGCAGGAGGCTGAATTTATATTTCCACAGCATGCAGTGATAGCCTAAAAACAAACCATTCTGAAGCTAACACAGATTTTTGCAGTCTGCTTTCCTGCCTAACTCAAGGTGGAAGTTTCACCAAATGATCCCCTGGTGAAACGGCAAAAAAGACTATCTTCTTGTACCAGCTAAATTTCTAACACTATCGTTAACATGGGCTGTGTTACACTGCTGCACCAGAGCATGGAAAATATTTTGTTAAGCTGATTTATTTCTTTATGCAAACATTTTCTCTAGAGATGATGTGGTCTGTGTAAAATATTCAGCATCTTTCTGCAATGATTTCTGGAATTTCTCCAGTGATTTCTAGAATAGCACATAGGTGGCATGTCTAAATTTCGTAGTACAGATGTCTTGGATTTGGCTCCAGGCAGAGCTGGAATATCTATGCAGTGCTATGCAGAGATAGCAATTTGGATCTGGAGAACTGTACAGCAGTTTCACTTGCGACTCCATCTCTCTATAGGGCTAAATTAGCTGGGCAGACTGCTGTGCTGAAGTATTAGACTGTTTCTCAATCCAGAGCTATCTGGGTGGGCATTAACTCTGTGATCTGTACACAGACATCTGTTGTGCAATGTAGATACGCTCTGTTGCCTGCTTCTGTACCAAGCAGATCACTGATATGGCAGACAACATGACAAATGTTAACCCAGCAGAGTTCACCCAGCTGAGGGTTTTTTGTGTGTGTCTGTCACAAAGCGGCTGCACCCAGGCTGGGACACTATGGAGTGAACCTGGGGATGCTTAATGAGTCAGGAAGATTCAGAGCTGCCTTGATAAATCAGCAAAACAAATCTACAATGCAGAAACAAAGAGTTCAATAATGTTCCTACTTGGAACATGAAAGCAGAGCCCCTTGATTTAGAGAAATGACTACAGCTCAGACAGAGTAGCACAAGAAAGGTGGTGAAACCACTGAACTAGCTTTAAACTATCTGGTGTAGATGCTGCTGAGAAAATAGCTGCAGCAGTGAGAATTCTGCAAGGGCTGCAAAATGCTGCTGAGAAGCAAAGGACATTCACCAGAGTTTCATGCTTCAGCTGGTTGGAATGCTTGTAATCCCAAAAGTGGTATGTGTGAAGCAGGTTCATGCTCTTTAGATGGGTGTATGGACTGCTCTAGACCACCTCTAACCTTGGATGATGTCTTTTATATTTTTCCAATATGTTTCCAGAAATCTTCTAATGGGGTATGAGTTCCTGGCTATCAAATTAAAGCCTAGTGACAAGAGTCATGCTTGCCTTGGTTGTTTTTCCTGGACCCTTTAAAAATAGTTCATGAACTCCCTGGTGACTGTAGACCACAGACTGAAAATCACTTAATAATTCTCATTTTCCTGGTGCCTTGCAGATTCCTGGGGTGCAGCATCTCTTTCAGCAGTGAGACCAGGGTGATTCATCCACATATGCAATTGTAGCTTATTTGAAGAAGAAAGCAAGTTTTGTAGGTCAGGACATTGGGGGATGCATGGCAAAAAGAACCTGATACAGAGCAAAAGGACTAATTGACATTTAGTGTATGACAATGAGTTAATTTATTAATTTACTTTGCCATTTGAAACAACCTCTTTGGGAGGTGAGGTGAGGTGAGGTAAGTGAGTTCATATTTATAGAGCAGAAAATACTGGCTAGATTTACTCTGCTGTGGCTAGTTTTATTTTGACTTGGGATTAGGAGAAGTCTGAGGCTGTTTCTTCTTTAATTGTATTTTTAACTTTTGGCAAAGTCACATGGTCTTGAAGATGCTTGTTTTTATAGAGGTCAGAAAACAAAATAAATAAAAATAAGCTATTTGTATCTCCGTGCTTGTGTCATGCAAAGTCATGACTATGATTTCACTGGCCTAAACAGGACCAAACTGCTGTTTTTGCAGCTGTGGGGAACTCAGATAATACTTGATAGTGCTAACAATATGATTATAGTTCCTGAAAAGCCTCCTATCTTTTCTTCCAGTAAGAATAAGTTCTTATTTATGTAACAGTGCTGAAGTGAGTTGCTACAAGATGAAATCTGTTTTATAAAATTGCTCTTTTGTGAGTAAGTTCACACCAACGGGTGGCATTTACTTTAGTACAAGTCACTGTTTGCATGTAGGGGGAATTTATCCTGAGATAAGCACTGGGCATTGTGGATGAGTATCCAGCCCCCTTTGCACTGCTCCTGGCCCTGGACGGGGTGGTATTGCTCCTGTTGTGCATGCTGGGCTCGGTGGTAGGATGTAGCAGGGCTTTCCCCAGTCTGCATTCAGATGTCAGGCATTAATAACCCTGTGGTTCCTCTCTCATTATCTTTTAAAAATTCCTTGAATGTTTTTATGGATGAGGAACTTTCAGCGCCACTGATGGGGAAAATGTTCAAGGATGTGGCAAGTGATGATCTGCCACCTGCGACTTTGTAAGCCAGCTGTCGTGCAGCCAGGCTATTCTGACAGCATGTTTGGGACTGCAGAAGCCGCTCCAGATTTCCTTTCCCTGCTTTCAGCTGGACTTGCAGGACAACAACAACAACAAAAAAATGGATGAAGGCTAGAAGATGGCAAAGGATAGCAGGATGGGATCGTGACGCTGTGGCAGGAGGCATCTTCCCTTGGCATCGCCTCACTCAGAGCAGCGTTGCATCAGGGCTTGAGAAACAAGCACAGGCTGGAAGGGCTTTGTCAGTGCTTTTAGGGCTCGATTTTTACAGCCTCTTAAGGAATACCACTGTCATAAAAGGAGTTTTCTCATATTTGTGGATATAAAAAGTCCCATAAAAATATAAGGGGGAAAACAGACCAAATTCACCCTGATTTTCTGTGTTAATAGCTCCAGTTCTCACAGTGCACCACAGATGTTACTGTGTAACACACTTGCTCCAAGCAGGGCACAAGAGAGAAGCTGAGCTTCTCCTAAAGACTCAGGAAACTGGCCTTGCTACCAGTTATAGTAAATGTATGGGAACTCAGGTGAGCAAGATCAATTTTCAGCAGCAGAGGTTGACACTATGTCCTGGGGAAGGTCATAAAGCCTATTTGGTTATCTTGAAACTACTGAGAGAATGCAGTAATTGTAAAGATTATTTTACTTGGCACAGGCTGCCAGTAACTTCTGCTCATCGTCACCATGCCTCATCTGAATTCTTGAAATGCTGCTCTTCAGTAACACTGACTTAAAAAAACAGACAACCTCCAAATGTCACTTACTATAGCATATTGTAACCTTATTTAAAGACAGAAAGTTTCCCAACCTCCTCAGGTGAGGAAGGATTTAGAACTTTTACTATTTTTCAAGCAGCAATGGTCTAACCTGGAACCTATCGTTTTTTGTCAATAAAGTGGCCAAACAATGAAAGGCCACAACATTCTCTGCCGTGGGGCACTGGGAAAGGAGGAGTAGGAAAACTTTGCTTTGACCAGCATATTACTACTATCTGTCCCAAGGCAAGTATCAAGGAAACTTGCAGGTGACAGATGGCAACAAGAAAAATGAGTTTTTTTCTATATTCAGAGATACCGAAAAAGAGACCTTTCTTTAGTTCTCTATTAGATGTGAACAAGTATATTGTGTGAACTCCTTGCCTCAGGATATTGTGGATACTAAGGGTTTATATTGTTTCAGCAAGTCTCTGGACTGAATCATAAAGAAAAAATTACCGAGTGCTATGAAATACAAAGACATCCTCTCTGGCTTAGGATCTCTTTGAGTGCAAATCACTGGAAGCTGCTTGATCGTGTTCGTGACATACTGTCATATTTTTCTGCCTTCTTGTATTTTCCACTATGCATCCATTACTAGCCACAGCTGGAGACAGAATATTTGGCTTGAGCGATCTTTTTTCTGATTTGGTAGAGACATTTTTGTCTTCCTATGCTTTTCCAAATATTTCTGATTTAAGCTGTACATGCAGAAGACATGAAGCCAAGCAATGAAGTCCCATTCTGTCTGTCTCTTAGCAGCAGGCTAGAAATTTTGCAGGGTCTGTGTCAGACTCAGTAACATTTGTATAATGTATGTGTTAATGTCCATTTTCCAAACAGTTTTGGAGTGCGTATGTGTGAATGTGAAGGCTATCACATCTAAACACAGTTCTGTGTGGCTGCTGGGCTCCCATTGCTGCACCAACAGGTCAGGACGGGCAATAGATTATCAAGATCAGAGGGGATCATCCTAGTGCCCTCCTGTATGTCACAGACTTGAAAATTTTCCCAGCAGCCCTGCACAAGAACTTTGAACTTCTGCCTGAGCCGCAGATGTCAGCCACAGCATATTCTCTATCCTGTCACATAGTCTTAGTTTGAAGGCATGTAGGGCACAGATCATGTGAAAAGTTGTTTCTGAGGTTCATTATTTCCTCTGTCAGATATGAGCAATTTGGTTCTTATCTGAGCTTGTCAAACACTAGTTTCCAGCCGCTGGATCTGATTTTACTTTTGCTGCCTGGAGGAAAAACTCTTCTCCTATCAGAAGTCTGTTTCCATGAAAATATTGCAGGGTCTGACCAAATAGCCTTTTAACCATCTCTTTAGTAAACCAAATAGAGGTTATAGATCAGTGATTCGAAGTAATCAAGCCATTTCAGGTTACTGAGTGCTGCTCAGCAGCTGAGCTGCAGCAATGGGCTGTGCTTGGGCTCTGAGCCTGCTGCAAGCAGAAAGGATGCATGCAAGCATAAGCCACCTCAGACTGTGTTTTACTTTGCATTTGGAGCAGCCAAAGAGGTCATCTACTGTAATCCAGTCAATGAGCAGTAATTTTTTAAGCTATGGCAACTCTCTTTGGATGTGGGTCCAATCCTGAGCTCATTTACCCTGTCTGTATGCACATTCAGTACCTCACCAAAAATGCCAAGGGACTGAAGTGGCCATGGAGACAGATCTCTGTTCTCATTTTTAAGTAATGTCAAACTGAAGATACATGAAAGGCAGTGAACAGTTGTTTGCACTATTGGGTAGCCCCCAGCTACAATTACAGTTTGAGAGCAAACCAGAAGATTTGTACTATTGGGACCATCTGGGACCTTTCTTTGGGGCTCAGAAAGAAATTCCAGGTCATCTCACAGTGTGACTTTTCTAAGTCCTTCAAGAGAAGTGAGATAAAATTTGCTCTATATAGATGGCAGAAATTGCCTCCTGCCTGCAAATTAGTTCATATTGTACTTGTTCGCCATCATTTTCCTCCACATAAACTTGGGAATCTTGTTTTTAATTGATTAATATAGATAGATCAAGAGATAAGATTCTTCTGGGGCAGGACACTCAAGGGCTCCAAAATTCTGTTGAATCACTGTATCAGCTTAGGGGCCACAGCAGGAAGGGTGAGGAAATCCTTCCTTCCTGCCGGGTTACATAAGAGCATCTTAGGTATCAGGGTAGATAATTATTCAGGCTAAACAGTACTTGAATTTTTTCTGAATGAAGATTTTATATATGTAGGAACAGCAGAAAAGATACATGTTAGAAGGATATAAAACCATAGGACATATTCAGTCAGGTAGTTCAGTAGTTCACAGCAGAAAGGAGTGAGACAAAAGATGGTCAAAGCTTCTACAGAACGAATCTGAGAAAGTCCTTTGGGTGCCCATCTTAGGAATGGTAAGAGAAAGGGGACCCTGGAGCTTGCGGCATAAAATGCTTAAAGAACATAAAATAAGTGGGGTTTTTTTTGAGTCTGGTCTGATCCAAAGCCTGTGGAAGTCAGTGGAGAAAATCCCGAGAGACCCCTGGCTTTGAATCAAAGAATTAACCTGTATATCTTAGTGCCATAGGATATCATTGCACTAAAGAGTTTATTAAGATTAAAAGGGGGATTAGGCGTTAGCATGAATGAATGCAAACAGGTTACGTGGCTGGGATAAAGCCGCAAAGCTTTATTCCCGGTTTCAGAAGAATCATCCCAGAGTGGATTCAAGGAAAAACATTACATAGCATAGCATTACATACAAGGAGGTGCACTTTGTATCTTCCAAATAGGAGAAATCTGGCACTAAAGGTAGGATATGGAGCTAAAATCCCACTGGTTTATTCCAAGAAACAGTTCTTGCTCATCAGTAAAGCGAAAATATCTCGTGTATCTCAGGGCTGTTTCTTTTGAACCTTGTGTGTGTGTGTGTGGGGGGGGGGGGTTCTTTTTTTTTAAGAGCTTTTGGTTGCATTTGCTCCCTTTGCCCTAGAGAACATCCTTTTCCTGCTGCTGCTGCTCCCCCAGCATAGCAAAGGCCCACCAGTGCTGTAGGAAAGAGGCCTGTAGAAGAGATTAGGGATATGGGTATGTGAGGAGAACTAGGCTGGCTGTTATCAATGGCAAGCCGAACTGTGTTAGTTGGCAGAAAAGAGGTGAAGTGTGCAGAAGGGAGGAGACAGACATGGCAGGAAAGGGCAGGGGGAGGCAGACGGAGAAGTGAGAGCAGACAGCATGCAGGCAGGGAGCGTGCAGGGAGCATGCGGCTGACATGAAGAGATGCAGAAAGCCTGGCAAATCTGGACGTGACTCTGGAAATGAGAGAGCAAAATGCAAAAGCTGAAGTCTCCTCCTGCCATGTTTGTGGATTTAAGCTATTTTTGGTGAGCTGAGACCCACCTCCAGAGAGGCTGGAAGAGGGTGAGCGAAGGTGATGCTGAATTGTCCTGCTGCTACCGGGCCCTGGAAGCCTCCCTGTGTGGGGGGCACAGTGCTAGCCCTTGTGGGTACTGCATTAGCCCCCTGGCACCAAGCCTGGCAAGGGGACGGTGCTCTATGGGGGTGGCCACCTCATATCACCAGACGCCCTGGCCTCAGCCCTCAGAAGGGATGCTGAGGGCTGCAAGTTACTACGTGCATGTCTACGTTATGCTTTCGTAGCTCATGGCAAATGGGACGCCATTTGGGCCAACTCAGCTCTTCATGATGAAATGGGAAGTGTGGGTGAGCAGCCCTGTGGCCGTGGGAGGTGATTTGAGCTGTTCAGCTGAGAGTGAAGGGCAGGTAACCAGTGATTCCCATGGCTCCGAGGGCTCATTCTGTGGGAACAGGGGCGCGTGTCTGAGCCAATAGTCTCTATACTTGCTATTTTGGGTTTTCTAAAAATAAGAAATCCTGACAGGTAACAGGGAGCAGGGGTGAAGCCTTACCTCAAAAGTTTTTCTTCAATCACATTAACATGTTTCTGCTTCTTTATTGGTCTGTTTGCGTCTTGTTACCAGAAGCTTACAGACGGCTGCTGAACAGAGTTACTTGTGTATTTAACTTTGATATTGTAATGAGTAAGCATAAATTTCATATGAAAAAACCTTGTTTTCTATACTCTTTATACTGTATAGCTTGAGAGAAAGCAGCAATGGTGATGGCCCAGTGTGACTGCCCTGCCTACTGTTGGAATTATGCCTGATTCATTCCAGATGTTCTCTGTAGGGGATTCTTGAATGTTTTCTACAGTACAGTTACAAATGTCCCAAATAACACAGCTTCCCTGCTTCCCATGGGAGGAGAGGCCAGCTTTCCCAAGGAAGGCATTTGTTAAGACTTCTTGATGACATCTAGTTTTAAGTTTTACTGTCTTGTTATGTTCAGATGGCTTTTCCTTAGGTCAGCCTAGGTAATATTTGTCCTCCTCCTTTGCTATTTTTACCCTACACCTACCCCCAGATGGGAATCACAACTCCACTTGGCTGTTTCAGGGTGCTCTGCATACTGGAGCAAATTCCCTGCTTCTTGTGGATTCCTTGCACCTCCTTTTTTTCATCTTTCTATCTGTATGTCTCCTTCCTCTACCTACCCCTTCTATGTCAGCTTGATATGCTTTGAAAGTTTAAGAGTTTATCAGCCTCCATCCTCAAAATGCCTAGAACTAAATGCTACTTTCTGGATGTGGAAGCAAAAGTGTTAAGCTCTTCTCAGATTTCTCATAATGTAGCTCCTTGTGGTGCAATTTCTGTTTAGGTAGACTGAGTCCATAATTGTTTCATTTACTGACCATGTTTCATTACAGTTTCATTGCTGACTTGCTTTCCCCTTGCTCTCCTCTGGAACTGGTGCTTACCAGCTCTTCCCTCTGCTTAAAATTTATGTTTGAAAGAATTGCTCCCAGAGGCCTCAGTGTATGTGTACCCCATCCCGACTGTATATGTAATCTAGCCATGTACTGACATCTCCAACCATTTGTGCCTTTTTTAGGAAGTTCTCCCTCGTTACTGAAGTTCAGTATCCACAGGCTGAGCTAACACACTGGCTTAGAGACCAGAATTACTACTAATTCATTAGCTCCCAGTGATGTCTTTACAAAGTCCCTAGCATAGAGAGTCCTTGATCCCAGCACTGCAGTGGTTAAAGCCAGATCTAAAACTGATTGCTGTATCCCAAGTTGTTGGCCTGCTGTTATTTTGTTTCTTTTACTCTCAGACCTGCATCCAGCTCCCCTAGTGCAGACAGATGCAAGCTGGCGGTGCCCATGTCTGCAGCTGCTGGGATGCAAGGTGGCTGTCTGGGGTACAGCTTACAGCTGGCTTGTACCCAACTAGCTTGGAGGATGACCAGAATGAACTTGCCTTCACCTTGTGCATAAAGAAACCAGTGTGGGATGCTGTCAAAGCAAAGTGAGTTTGTCTCTTGGGTTACTTGTGGGGTAGAAGCCACTGTGCAGCTCGGGATTTGGCACTGTCTCCTGTCTGTTTATAACCTTCTCTGCTCCTATTCACCCTCTGTAAATCTGCAGACATCATTCTCCCAGGGTAATGTGAGCTTAATAGCCTAATTAATTGGCTATTAATTGGCATTGGAGAGGGTGTTAACAGGCCTGGGATTTCCATCATTTGTTCCTTCTAATGCTTCACTTCTCACCACAGTCGGTAGAGGGCAAAGTAAGGATGGAAAGGGGAAACAGGTTATTGAGTTCTTCCTGCTGGTCTTTTTCTAATAGCATAAGCTACAGATTCTCCCACTGATGCTATTCCTGGTTACCTACTCTGTCACCTGTGGTGATGTGGCTGTTGTGGTTGTAGTCTGGAGCATCCCTTGCTCCCACACCTTGATATATTTCTCCTTGAGCTGTCTTTCTTCCTGGATGCTTTGGTCACTGCCTCCCAGCTGGAGCTAGACCTGTTGTTACGGAACAAGTTCAACCGACTCAGTGGGTGCCTTGTATAGATGGTTGGTGCCTTGTACGGATGGTTTTCTTCATTACTTTGACAGGCTTGGAGCTCCTGCAAGTGCTCCTTGGCTATCTGCCATACCCTGTCTGACATGTTCAGCAGGGCAGAACTGAGCATACTGCTCTGGCAGGCAGCTCATGGAGCAGGGCCTTCACGGCATCGCTGCTCCATGCTCACCTGATGTCTTGATTGCCTTTTGGTGACCGAGATGTCATCTCTCCTGTGGCATCCGGCTATTGTTGGAGCTGATTTGGGCTGTCCCCACCTAGTGTACTGCCATGTTCTTAAGGAACTCTTTCCTTCCTATGTGCATTTTCAATGCCTACATCCTCACCTCCATCTTGAGCTTGCAGGGTACCAGAGGCCTTCTCCACTCTTACATCAGACAGTGGAGTTCAGCTATTTGTGCCCCTTCTCTGGTCCTCCCAGCCATAAGGCAGGCTGGTGTATGCTGCATACGTGCTGGTGGCTGCTATGCTTAGCCCCATCATTCACAGCTCCAGGAATATGAGAGAAGCCTTCAGAAAAATGCTGGAGACAAGAAGGTGTTTGTAAATGCCTGAAGCCAGTGAGCCTTCATAGCGCAAGTGTCCGTTTCACACAACAGGAGCAACAAAGTCTAAAAATCCTCCTGTAGGTGTGCTAAACTTCAAGGAGGGAAAGGAACCATATAAAAATGAGAGAGCTTTGTAAGAGAAGCTAAAAGTTGCGGCTGATAGAATTAAATCCTTACGGTTGAGGTGGAGAGGTGCTCTCACCACAGTGGCCTCAGCCATTCCTGCCCCACCTACATGTGGGTTACAGCTGGTTGTGGGAAAGTACGGGAGCCATAAGCACTCCTTGCCTTGGACAGTCAGGACAACCTCCGGAGGTGCAAGTTCCCAACTTCAGTGTGCTAAAGCTGAGCCCACTTTTAACAACCCCTGGCAGCACTATTGGAGTTGCGAGTAAGATTTCCAAGTTAGGCAGTCTAGTATTAGGAAATGCCAGAGGTAATGTTGCCTGTGCAAAATAAATTCATAACCCTGTCTCATATTCATAAGCACGTGCTACCATCTTTAATTTTAATTGCATGATCTTATGTCCTTTTTTCAGCTCTGTCCAGATGGGCATTACAGTGATGCTGTGGTACTGAAGCAGAGCATTGCCTGGAAGAACTTGCCCACCCCAAGTGATGCTCAACAAGTCATTCCTATTAGACATTGCATAAATGCTCTCAAAATATACGCTCATCATTTCTTGAATGTCCAGTCTGAGGCCTTGAATCTCACTGCCAGAAATAGTGAGTATTCACAGCTGCACCCAAAATCTGTGAGAGCTGCATTTTAAGCATCAAGACATAATGCTAAGCACTCTGAAAAAGCAGGTACTGGAGATCTAAAGATAATGGATACTTTTGACATCACTCTCTCTCAGTCTCAGATTCACATTTATATTACTGAGAAATGCCCCAAACAGCACACACAGCTATTGTCAGAATACAGTTGTTAGTGTTTGTGGGATACTTCCATACAAAATTGATTGATATCATAGGAAAATGTGATAATGACTTGGTACTGAGTGAGGCATTGTTTTGCACATGGTTGGAGGACAGAAATCTTGCACTGAGCATTTCAGATCTCCTAAAGAACCCAACTTACACTGAAGATTTCTTTAAAAATTGGTATTCCTGAGGTGATTTAAACATTTGGGGAGAGGAAAAGTAAGAGACATGGTTCTCACTTTTCCCAAAATTCATACTAGATCTACGAAGATTTAGATTTACTTAATTGCCTCACTACCCTGTTCACTGTTCACTGCTGTGAAACTGAGGGCAGTGAGGATGTGACTCATCTTCTAGGGCACTCTTGGTATGACACAGAATTTGTCCAGGCATCAGCTAAACCCAGCTTTAAAGTCGGTCCTATTAAGTAGCACTAACCATATGAAAGGAGGTTTCACTGGCTTTCGAAGTGCTGTTAGGAAAGGAATTATGCAAAGCCAAAAAAGACTCCTGGCTAACTGGTGTTTGTGCCTCACAGGACAGACAACATTCAAAGCCAGAAGACTTTGCATTAGGCAGTCAGTGATGAAGTGCAAGAAAAAATCTCCAAAGATGGCACTAAAGAAAACACTTTCTGAGGCTGACACCTAGCAGTATGTAGCAGCAGGCCTTTGACTCTAACCAACTTCAAACCCATATGAACATTTAGAAAGTTCAGCAACAATAACAAGCAAAGGAAGAGGATAATTTGCAGCTCTGTCTTGCAGTCATAGGCACTGAGAAGGAACTGAGTGGTATTCACGTCTCTGAGTCATTTATTGCTGTGGGGTGGAAACATACTGACACGCAGTTGCATGCAGGGTCCCAACAGACCTAACTGGCCAAAGATTTCAACCCAAGAATACACAAATCATCACTCAGAGAACATCTGCTTCTCAGATGATACCACAGTTAGACTTTATTGCCTATTGTTTGGAGATAAAGTAGCTAGTTTTCTGTCATGGTGAGTAGCTGCCAGAGCTTTCCCAATGAAAGGATTTTAGAATGAAAAGTTAAGTCATCTGACTTTCTCTGGATATATTTTGTAAGTAAGACAAACTACATTTTTAGGATTTTTAAAACAACTTTTATTATTTTTTATTGCTTTTGACCTGTTTTATAGTAAAAGAACAAAGAGTAACGTATTACAATGTATATAGACTGAAGACCTTCAAAGATCCATTTAAACACCCCTGCTTCCTTTTATCACAGCCAACTCTCACTGCTTGAGAAATTAAATTAAATTAAGGTTCCAGGGAATATATCTCTTTAGAAAAATCCTCAGAACCTCAGACAAAACAATTGTGAGGATGTTTTAAGACTCCATTTCTATGTCTCAGAATTCCTTACAAGAAACAAATGTAATCCCTTTCAATGCACAAAAAAAAGAGTTTAAAAATAACTAACAAGCTGTGGTGGCTCAGAACATCTTCAGAAAAAGCTCTTCATTCATGCATGAAAGCTGGGGTATGTGTGTACTATTAGTCTGGTTTAGGAAGGAGAATTGAGTAGTTCTCTGATGGGAGCAGGGAATATGGCAGTCAGAGAGGTGGAACTACACCAGTACCTTCCTGTTTGCTGAAACACTTAAGTCCCTGGACTAAGAAGAACTTTGCAGATACCCCAGTATCTTCTGGCAGGGAATCTCAGTATTTTTGTACTGCTTTCCCAAGGCCTGGGATGAAAAAAGGAGTGAAGGGACTAATCCAAATTTTTTCTTCTTGGTATACTCCTGCTTAAAAACAGAACTCAGTGATAACAGAGGCAGCCAGAAAGCTTCTTGCTGATCCAAAACTGGATCCAATGGGTCTTTTCCCAGATAGTTTATAAGAAGAGAACAGACTGAGAAGGTGAAATAAGGACCACATGCCACAGGACAGTGTAACATGAGGGAAAGCACAAGCATTGACATAGGAACATGCACATTTAAACACAAAAGGAGAGAGCTAGAACATGAGCTTGAAAAAAAGATGAAATCAGTCTCCTACAAGTAAAAACTAAATAAAATGTCACTTTTACACAGAACACACAGGGAAATAAGGAAAGCTTTAAAAGGTGAGAAAGATGTGAGAAATTAGGAGTAAGCAGAGAGGACAGACTGTTTCTGCCAAAGGAAATAGCTGTGTACTGCAGTTAGCCAAATGGTACCTGACTCGTGTGCAGTGATTGTGCTGCTGTTCTGAACTGCCTCTGTGTTTATTGCTATTTCTTAATGGCAGAAATGCTGAAAAGTAAAAGCCGTACTCTGGACTGCCGACAAGAATTTCCTTTAGCTTTTGGTGTTGAAGCTATCTTTTAAATGAAAACTGCTGGCTTTTATTTTTTGAATGACAGTTGCTGATAACTATAGCACAGCCATGGATTTATAGCAACGTTTTATGGGTGGGGATCGATCTTTCCTAGACATGACTACGAACAGGGGAAGGACTTGCTCTCCTCACCACAACCATTCCTTATTCCCATGAACATGTTCAACACACGAAAGATAAACTGAGGGAGGGGAAGTCGTTTTTATACAACAAGCTTTGTGAAGCTGAAGGCAATGACTAAAAATATCTCCTCTTGTGAATATCACATAGCTACAGCAATGCTTGCTCCTTGCCTCTGAACAAAACAAAAGCCCTTCCTTAATGCAAGGGCAGTAGGGAGTCTTGGGGGCTTCCCTGATCATTTAAGCAGGCATGAGTGCCTCACCACTCACCAGCACTTGGGCTGCCAGGGACCAGGAGGCACAAATCAGTCAGGTTAAAGGGAATCACTCTGTGACTGCCTATGTATCAGTATCCCAACCTCCCCCTGCCTTGCTGCCTGCTCTCTCTCCCTGGGAAACAGCCATTCGACTGCTTCTCCAAGCCAGCTCTAGAGCGTGAAGTTGCCAGAGGGTGAAGAGAAAAGCCTTCCTGTTCTGCAGTGAATGGGAACCAGCGTAGGTGGGATGAAGGGAGACTTGCCCCATGCTAAATACAAGGAAGAGGAAGCAACTAATACAACACCATATTATGCTAGATAAGGTTGGACTGCTGGCACTGTCTGGTGACAAACTGTAATGATTCTCTGTCTTCTTAACCAACAGCAAATATGTCCTGAGGAGGAAAACACCTCTTATAACTATGTACGGGCATGGGGACAGTGCAAGGGTTTCACAGAGGCTACCCACTGGAAAAGAGGGAAAGCAGCGTCCTTTGGCGAGTCTCTTTAGAATTTCAACCACTCATGAGTACAAGAGGAATGACTGGTAGGATTAATACATTTCCTTATTGATCTTGGACACCACAAGTTTTCATTTAACATTATTCGAACAGCCAGAATCTCATGGCTGCTGACTAGTCGATGAGCAGTACAGCAGAGGGAACATTTCCAAGCCCTTTTGCTGATGAGGTAAATCTTAGGAGTAGATTCCTTAAAGTGATTTCCTGGGGAAAGGTCTCCTCCTATTGCAAAATGTCCTAGTGTCTGGACTGGTGACTCTCTGATTCTGTTCTCTACGGATATATTCTTAGCAACTCAGATGGCTCAGATAACATGGGGACATACCTGCAGAAATCCTATATAGAAAGCTGTGAGGGAGAGAAGAAAGAAAAAAGGATGGGCTTGGTATAATTAGGTATGGATGTACATGCACACTCATGCACACAGTATCTCAGCTAACCAAGGGAAAAATTCAAATGCAGTATCCCATTGTCTCCATACACATGAAGATCTGCAGCAGTGGGAGAAGACAGGCTATTTTACAGGGAGACATTGAGACATTTTCAGTAGTTTCATCACATGAAGTGTGAGGTCTGTTCAAGATCCTGAATAACTTCTTTGCCAAATTGATCTGCAAAGAAATTGCTCATAGCTAGCTCTTACAAAGCCACTCTGCCCATGAGCAGTAAAATGTCAGCAGATGGGTGAAAGGGCCAAAAGTAAGTGTCAAAGGTGATGAAGACCATGCTGAGATTTGTGGAGTCACCAAGTGACAGCAGGAGAGATGCTGGGGCTTTAGATGATCCCAAACTGGGCCAGCTCGTGCAGTTCCAGATGGCTGAAAGCTTCCCATGGGCAAATCACGGTGATATCTGCAAAAGAGAGAGAATGAGAAATGGGTTCTGGTCATTGCACATCTTGGATTTCTTCTGTATGAATAGAAAGGCTTTTAGATTTACTGAGGAAACATTAAGAGATGGGAAGAACAAGAAAAATGAGCCTCTACTTGAAGATTAAATGGGCAGACAAGCCCTTCAAATCTGGCACTATCACACTTAACCAGATCATTGTATTTTCTCCTGTGCCATCTTTCTCTGTGAACAAGAGGAAACCAATATATCCTATACTCTCTTCAGTGACTGTGTAGACTGGTGTGAAAATTCATTCCTGTTATGTGATTTCTCCCTTTCTTCTAAACTGCCTGTTGCCAGACTGTGGCATCTCCTCGAAGACATGTGTTACCTTAAATCAGATGCTGAATAATTTGGTCTACAACATTCAAGATCTGTAACTCATTAATAGTTGCAGCTGTGATTGAAGCTTAAGAAGCTGTGACTTGTCGCAGGTCATCCAGTGTGTGTTTCTCAACCCCAAGTGGGTGCATAAAGTTCTGAAAACCAGGATTCTGGTGAATCAAATACTTACTCAAATACTTAACCATGAGATTTAGTTCCTGTGATTTTCCTGTATTAATAGCTTAGCATTTGGCATTTCTTTGAAAACCTCATGCTGCTGAAATTTTTAGTCAGAGTATTAACAGAAAACAAAGACAAACAAGCACATTCATAGCCAAGTGAAAGTGTTCAAAAATTGAAGCATGCCTAAATGGCCTTTCTGTCTTGTAGTGTATGTGAGCATAAGCATGACAGCTTGTGGAGGGAGTGCTAGACTTCTCCCATGGTCCTGAGAGCTACAGAGAGGCCAGGGAGCGAGGGTGCTGCCTGACTCCGCAGATTGTCCTCTCCCATGCAGAAGTGTGATTGCACTTGCTATTTTAATGAGATCCGTGACAACAACATCCTGCAGCACTTACCTGTCCCCAGTCCCTCCATGCCTGGGATGTCATCTCCAAAGCTATGGGAGAAAAGAGCAGACAAGTGGTGAGCTTGGACTGGCAGCAACCAGGAAAGGGGAGTCTGCCCATGACCCAAGTTACCCTGCCTGGGAAAGCGGCTGGGTGAGCAGCGGGCAAGGAGGAACAGCTCTGGGTCAGGGCCAGGCCAGGGCGGCTGACATCATGGGACCTTCCCTGGGGCTGCGGGGAAGCCTCTTGGCTCCTTCCTGGGAGCAACTGTGCTTCAGGAGCCCTGCTTAACAGTGACCCAATGAAAATGGTTTATTTTTGTTGCCAGAGCTCCCCCTGTGCAGAGCCCCAGGAAGGTGGGATGCCACCGCTACAGTGCCCCCAGACTCTGCGAGTGGGCAGGAAAGACGCCCTTGTCTCCCTACCCTGGGGATCATGAACTCCCTTACCCTTTTACTCCTTTTTTAGGAGGCTTGCTCTTGAACTGCCTTGTCTGTCTCTGCTTGAACTTGGGCGGCCCCTTGCGTGGTGTGGTGGGACCAGTTGGAGCATCTCCAGGGTTGAGAGTGGCAGGGGGGTTTTCACTCATCGCTGAGCTGCTGCGTGTGTCGGGACACTCCTCTCTCAGGTCCCTCGGTCTGTAAGATAATTGCAAGGACTGAAACAAAGGCACGACACTTTGCTTATAATTTTAGGTACCAATAGTCAGATGACAAAATAATTATGGAGAGTTGTATTGTGACAGGATTAAACATAAGGAAAGACTCAATACATACAGAGTAGCATGACAGCATTGCCTTTTGTTCTGTGTGCTAGAATTAGGATGTGAAACCATGAACACTCCAGATAGGGACAAAAAGACACTTAACCCCACAGTGTGGTGACCTGGAGAGTAGTGGAGAGTTATGCCTTCTTTTTTTCTCAGACATGGCTGGACTCTTGGAGATGGATTGCTGCAGCAGCTGGTCCAACAATTTGGACAAAATAGGAAGGCTAATGCCAAGGTTGCTTGTCTTCTAGTTTGTCCTGCAACAGCAGTGCTGGTGTTTTTACTCATGAGTTCAGAATATGACTACTAGGAGCCACAAAGACACAATTCTGGCTCAGAGAAGTATCCTATCTTTGGGAGTCATCATGGTATGCTTCTCTTATTCTTATACTCCTGCCTAAACATTGCCTTTTGGACACTGGTGGAGATGGGATACTGAGCTACATGGACCCTTAGTCTAGACGCAGCTGCAGTTGTGGCCTCATATTTGTCAGTCTAAACCTTCTGGGAAATAGCAAAGGATGCTTGAAAGATTAAAGAAGGCTAAGGCAAAGCATTGCAAACTGTAGTTTAAGCAGCACTTCATTTCTCAGGATTTTTCTCAGGAGAGAAGAGCTTGTAACTTTCCCCAGGATGTGTTATCCATTTTGATGATTTGAAGTATCATATTACATGCATTGACTGCACGTGGGTCAGGCCAGAGCTCCACTTTGCAAGAGCTCAGTGGTTATCAGGGAGCAGTTCTCATGTGGGAGATACCTTTCTGCTGCCTAGGCGGGCAGAGCTGCTGCCCTGACAGCTTTGGTTCCTTCCCTGGCAGGACAGGAGTGACTTTCACCAGTGCCCAAGGGGGAGCTCCCAGCCTCTCATCAAATTTCATGCTAATTAGCATGTTAGAATGGTTTGCCCAAGTGCATTTGTGGACAAAAATAATTGCGAATTTCCCCCCACCCCCTCCTTGAAGTCACATTCTTCCCCATGACCATGACATAACTCCTCTCTCCCAGAGTATGTCCCTGTGCAGCCGTGCTGATAGCTGATGGAATTAGCTTCAGGATTTTGGTACTAAAGGCCAGCTAATCCCATTGTGTCACCATAGTGCTCTGGCCTAATCCCCAGTCTCACCTCCAGTGACACTTCAGACTTTTAATCTCAGAACCACACATGCCATCCAAGATGAGGTAGTTCTTTTCTTAGTTTGAGGTTCATGTCTTTGGCAGTGCCTGAAATGGCCCAAGTGCCGGAAAGCAAAGTCTGAGGTGCAAGAGGAAAGAGCATCCAAGCAACTTCTCTGTGTCACTGTGAACCCAGTGTGAAGACAAGAGCCGTGTTACCGTATCTGTGGCATTCTGGGAATACTTCCCCCTTGACATCCTTCCATCTGTGATGGCATTAGGATGGATCCTACTGATAGCACATAGAGGCATGCTAGTTCTTCTGCCACTTGTGGTAGAGCTCCTGCCTCAGCTGCAGGAGGCTGGACAGGTTCCAGCAGTCGCAAATGGAGCGGCAGATGGTTGTGTCTGCAGCTGAAGTATGCACAGATGCTATTCCCTGCCTGTAGCACACAGTGCCCAGGAGGGCATGCTTCCTAAGTGACAACATGCCCACAAACCCAGGGATCAGCCAAAATCATTAGAAGTTACTTATGTGGCTGCCATCTCTCAAGTACTTGAGCAGTTGCCCAGTATTTACAGCTTTATCCTCACAGAGCTGTGGCAAAACAGGCAAACACTGTTAACTTCGTCTTTTACAGAGTGGGAACAGAAGTGCAGTGATTGGTGTGACCTCGATTGCACTGCTGGGAGTTACTCCAAAATCTCTTGAATTCCATTTTTTTGGGCCACTGGTTTGAAGTTGCACAGAGCTGTGTGAATCTACATCAAGAGAGAATTTGGTGCCTCACTGTTCCTCAGGACCAGGGAGGAATTTTAAAAGTACTGCTCTACAACAAAATGCTGTGCACAGGAAACCTGTGCTCTATGGGATGTCTGCAGCATGCCTTGGTCTCAGGAGAAATTTGAGTCAGTAGGGTGCCTGGCTGCAGTGCTACATACCCCTCCTGAAATACGAGGCCGCACACCCACTTCCAAGCACTTTCAGTTCCTCTGACATGTGAAGAGCCTTGGGACCCCTCTCAAGGGCCACCCCCAAGAGTGCAACAGAAGGAACAAAAGGGCTAACTTTTCCAACCTTTAGCCTGATGTCCAAAATTTGTAAGAGGCAGCTGAGCTCAGTGTTCAAGTGATTTCACACCCTGCTTTGCCAGCCCCCTGTTTTCTGCCAGCACAGTACTTTAATCACAAAAATTTCCTCAAGGGGCAACTCCTTTTAGTTTCTTAAGTCCGTGTGTTGCCCCTGGCCATCACTCAGTGAAGAAATAGCTAACAGGAAGACTCAGTCCTTGGAGTTTCCCTCTAGCTCACTCCTAAGGAGTTGTATCCACCTGCCAGATACTGCATAGCTGGGATTTGGTAGGAGAAAGGATCTGATCAAACCACACTACATCCTCTCTCTCACCTGGATGAATTCAACAAAGGGCATTCAATGATGCTAAAAAGGACAATTGTCTTTTCTTCCATACTAGCCTCCCCATACCTATTATCCCCACTCATCACTAAACTAAGGTGAAGGATGGAAAGCAACCCTAATGCCACAGCACAGCCTCCAGCTCACAGCAAAAATCAAGCTACCCTCCCACTGGTGAGCTGGTGGGACTCACTTTCCACCACACACACACAAAGGCATTTCCATTCGTGCTGGAGAGGGTGCTGCCCAACAGCACTAGAAGCTGCCCCAGTCCCACAGCTTGGGAATCAGCCTGCACACAGCCAGATGTGAGCGATCAGACTCCCCAGGGTCACAGGCACAAATGAAACACCCACGGCCGCTTCCCAGCAGTATTTCCCAGCCTTCCACCTCCCTGTACGTGGGTAGTTGTATAGTCCTTGGTACCACACCAGATGGCTTGATAAGCATTCAGTGAGACTGGGTCTCCTCCTGCAGTGTTCTGCAAGTGCTGTGCTGCCTCACCTCCCCTTGCCTTCCTGGGCTGTCACCAAAGCTCATCTGCTGCCGCCGGCACTGGGATGCAGCTCCCGGGTGAGCGCTGTTAGCTGTGGACACAAAGGATGATGAGCAACAAGATGTTCTTCCACACACTTCCTCTGCCCCTTCCTCTGATAAGGTGTTAGCTAATTGTCCCTGACAGCATTTCTGCTCAGTCTGGGGTTTAATCCACTGGGTAAGAGCCTTGCTTGCATCCAAATGCTAATTATACCTAATACACAGTAATGTTCTTAACCCAGTTGTGTCAGATATTTCACCTCTGGGTTGCTGGTCAGGTTAATCGTCCTTCTCTTACTTTTCTTTGAACTTAAAGAGGCTTGAGTACTATTGTCAAATGTCATCTCTTTAATCTTCCCCCTTCCCCCCACCCCCTTAATCTCTTATTCTCTATGGAAAATTTCCCTGACAGATGACACAGATGCCTTGCATGACCTTCTTCAGAGAGATTCGGTGTGGGATTTGATCCCCCCCACCCCCCGAGACCTTCAAATACAGACTCCTCCATGTGCATTGTTGTCTTCATGGTGTCTCAAGGGTGCAAGATACAGAACCCACATGAGCTGTGACCCTCCATGCAGTGTTACGCTGGGAATAGACAGCATCCAGGAGGAAATACCTTCTTTTTTACATTCCTTTTAATAGGGTTCTTGCACCCTCAGGTGTTGACCTGATGAGAGTTGCTGGCATCATTCTTGCAGCCAGGCTCTCATCAAAGAATATTGTATCCAGTGTAAGATGTCTGTGAGGTGTCAGGGGTCTCACAGCTCCAGCCTCAGTCTCTTGAGCTGGATGGAACAAATGCATGCAAGTTCAACCGTTTCTGATCCTGTTTTACACAGGATCTTGGACCCTTTATTCTAGCAACAGTTTTAAGATCAAGAAGAAATAAAAGAGGATGCAACTGAAAAGACATAAACTAATTTCAAGCAGAACTATATTCACAATATATTCACACTATATTCACTATATTCACACAACTGCTTCCTTGATGGAAATCATAGGAAAGACTGTCTAAGGTCTTGGTTGAAGAAGGGATTCAGTAGCACCAGAGATGTGACATCGCACAGCATTAACTCCCCACCGACGTGCTCTGCTAGTGCCACTGGGCACTTGGGCAGGAAACACCAGCTACAAGTCCAGACAACCGTGTGCTATAACTAGCACTCCTCAGATGTCCCCCTGGCATGGCACTGTGCACAGGAAGGCTCGGCCAGCTGAGTCCACAAACCCAAGGGCCACCAGCAAGCCCTGGCTGAAGGGCTGTGCAGCATGACAAACTGAGCGGTCCCACTCAGGACAGAGCTGGCTGCTTGCGGAGCCACAAAACTTTGAGACAAACCACCCCTGCAGCACCTGCTTTTACTCCAGGCAGTGAGCCCTAATGTTAAGTTGAAATAGAAAATGACCATACAAAAACTACAACTCCCTTTCTTAGTTATTGGGTCCATTTCCACTTTCCAAGCACAAAAATCCAAACTTTTCCCCATGGGTTTTTTATCAGGACTTTCCTCTCCTCTGAGTTTTGCAGTCAGTTCCTGCTTTGTTCCCCCTTCTACCCTCATTATTGCTTTGAGCTCCTAGAAATACTCACAGTGCCAAGTGCTCCCCTTGCAAATTATTCAGTTCCCATCCTCCAGCCTGTGTAGAAAATGTCTCAAGGTGTCCCTTCCTCTCCAGATATATGCTGCCACCAGGTGACATCAGGACACAAGGTGCCAATCAAGGATGGGCAGGACGGAGGGGAGACATGTGGGGACAACTCTGACCCCGGCTCCTTGCAGGTGCAGCTCCAGCAAGGTCTGGGGGAGCAGCAGAGCCTCGTGTGCTCCTACGGGACAGCACACCCCTGCCTGCAGCATCCCCCGGGAACACTTTGGGGGTTCCCATGGGGAAATCTCTGGATGGAACAAGGAAATCACCTGCTATTTGTGTGATACCACTGCTTGTAGGCACACAAACACACACGCACACACACACACACACACACACACGCACACACACACAAGGGAGGAGCTGGTCACAGACAACCCATCTCCCTCCCCTGTACTGCAGAGCATATCGAGAAGCTCCTCAGCAGAACCTCAGGGATGAGGAGTGAGTGGACAGTGCGGTGCACACCATCAGCTCTGCGCTGAGAGCAGTGAGTCAGTTTGAGTGAGTCACAGGACACAGCACCGAGACATACTGCACAGACCCAGTGAATTTAGCTGCACCCAGCAGATGGGATGGTGGAGAAAAGAAGGAGGACCTTAGTATTGCATGAGGGTAGGCTAGCTGATGGGGTGGCCTGTCTCAGGCCCTGGGCTAAGGGTAACAGCTAGGTCTCTTGGAGGTGTCCTGTGCTGAGTGCAGGGGAGCGAGGTCTGTGTCTCACAGCGGCAAAGGCGGCAGGCAAGGAGTGAGAAACTAAAGGCCATGCATGGGTATTGGTAGTGTTACAATTGTAAGGATATTATCTGAGAAAGGATGTCTCAGGCTGAATTCAAACCTTACACAACTCCCTTGACTGTAACACACATTGTTTTATCAGATGCTTTGTATTTCTCATTTTAGTAGCCCATTGTGCTGCCTGAGAGATCACTGTCAGAGATTTGGAAAAAGAAGGGAGTCTGGGGATGAAAAAAGAAGGACCAGGGCCCTGCTAGATCATCCTCATCCTCAGCTGCAGCAGCACAGCACCTCAGGCATGGACTACAGCTCTGTGGCTTGAGGCCTAACCACAGGGCAAAGCAACAGTCCTACAAGGTCCGTGGGTGCTGCTGAAGCTCCACTCATTTACACTTGCTGAGGATCCAGCTCACAAAGCGAGATCAAGGCTTGCAGGGCTGAAAGTATTCCTAGAGGAAGGGGCTGCATAATGAACATCAGAGTATTGCGGAGCAGAAGGAAGCAGAGGGACGACCAGTGAGAGACTGTCCCTTTTCATTCAGCGATGGCCAGGCTGCTTCATCTTGTTGGAGTCCCTTGCAGAAGTTGTGATGGTGTTTAATGCTGAGGCTGGAGGAAGGGATTTGGGAGCACTATGCTGCCCTTAGGTCTGACCAAATATGCTTGAGAAGAGACAGGATCTCTGACCCGACAGCCCCTGGCAGAGGCGGCTGGAGCATGGCAGCCCCCCGGTGCTGAGCACAAGCCTTGATAGCCGGAGCCTCTGGCCTTTCAAATGGCTGACGTGAGATGAGCTAAATCCCTCAGTGAGACTCTTAGTTTCCATTTAAAACAATCGATAAGGTCCTGGCTCTTGAGCGGGCACAGAGAAACTGGGAAATAAAACCTGAACATAGCCTTGGGGCTTCGCATCCAGAAGAGAAGCAGCAAATACACTCAGTGCTCCTGCATGTCTGAGGACAGACACGCAGCTTCAGAAGGGCTGTGCAATTATTTCTAGGCCCGGGAAGAGGACGGGGGCAGCATCGTGTTGGTGTTGGCTCATCCCTGCGATGACTACAGCTTGTGCACAAACGCTCAGAGGTTGATGGCGTGCAGCAGCTCCTGACAGCAGCAGCGATTCCTGTGGGCAGGAACCTGCTTGTGTGGATACAAACAGGTGCAGCCTGCTGGCAGCTGATTCGGATCCCGCACCCGCTGCTCATTCCCAGGCCTCCATCTGCCGCAGGCAGGTTTCTGGGTGCTTCCCCTCCCCTGCTGCCTGCTCTTCTGTAGTTAGAGCTGCCTGGGGAATCGTCTTTGCAACCCTCTAGTCTTCCCGGGAAGAGTGTTTTCTTTCTCCTTTTTTTTCCTCTTTTTTGCTTTGAAATCTTACAGGCTTTCTTTTTTTTTAACCATAAAAAATTATATTTTTTCAGCCTGTGTGTTTTCAAAACATCCCCTTTGTTTTCCTGTTTTTTTTCCAGGGAAAGCTAGTTCATTTCTCTTAAACAAAAAGTGGACATGTGGGAGAAAATTTCCATTGTGTCACAAAAAGCTATTTTTTTCCCACTGAGAAAAAACGTGGCAGAAAGTACCCAATCAGTCCTGCTTATTGTGTTGCTTTTTACCCTCTTGCTATCCCCAGGCCATTTCCCCCCTCTGCTTCCACCTTCTTTGTCTCTCTGTCCCCCTTTCCCTTACAAACAGGGTGGCATTTGCTCTTGGGGGCTGTGCAGGTCCAACTTCTTTGCAGAGTGACAGGCACCAGCTCTGCCCAGGAATCGCGTACCTGCTCTGTTCCCGGTCCACAGCTCCTGTCCCTCCTTGCCCCACCCAGCTCTTCTCCAGGCTCTTCTTCCCATTGCCCTGCAATCCCAGGAAAGCCAGCACCAGCCTTTCAGGCCACAGCAGCTGTCCCTGAGACCAGACCAGAGCTGCGCCAGAAGCTGCAGGGCCAAGTCAGCGCAGTCCTTGTGGCCCCGGAGGAAAACCGTGAGCATTAAAACCATTAATACCTCTGGGCAGATTATTCCCTATTCCAAGGAATCACTTAAAGAGCCCCAAGGTTTCTGACCCTATTTATGAGCTGGTAGCTATGGTAACTATAGTTGTACCAGAAATAGCAGTTCGCTTGAATGGCAAAGAAAACACAAGTTTACAAGACAGCGACTTTTCCAGGGCCTGGCTGAGCTTGTGGGACTGTGGGAGGAAATCCCAGCTGAGGCTCAGGCTCAGAGATGCAGGGGATGAGGGCGGATGGCTGGCACGGGCCACGTTAACTCTTCTGAAACACAGCTCTGCAAGCTTATGCCAGGTGCTCCTGAGCCTTTTGTGCCTTATTGATAGAGTTTTATCACTTGCCACACAAACATATTTGACTAGAAATGAGTAGGGAATTTCCAAGGCATCTGGCATTAAACCTAGGTTTCCCTCTGGCAGATAGGCAACCTAACAAGCTTTGTTGAATTCCTGGCTAGAGAAAGGCCTGGATTCAGAGTGTGATTGTCTGTGTGTCTTGCAGAAGGCCAGTGAGGTTGTCATGCTAACAGTATTTCAGTGAGAAACTTGGTGTACCAAGGTATCTGCAAGAGAAGATCACATGCTGTAGCTCTGACCGCTGCCCCACGCTCATCATGTTCCTAAGCAGCCTCTCATTTGCGTTCGTGAAAAAAGGGAAACAGCTCTAGGGGACTGGGCTTTGCCTGGCACAGATATTTGGCTGTTTGAATGCATGCAAATCAGTCCATCAGAGTTGCAGAGAAGTCTCCCTTTTGGAGAGCTTTATCACTCTTCCTTCAGGAAATCCTGCACCACTGCTCTGGTTTCAGGATTAAGTGTCTATAACAACCTCCAGCAAGCAGGGCTTGCTGACTTTGGAAATCTGTGCCTGCTTCTTGATACAATGGTTATGCTGAGTGTCTCTGGGCTCAGCTTGCAAAAGAGCTTGGTCTTGATTCCCGTTTCCACTCAGGCCTTGGAGACTGGTCTGGCAGTGGGGCAGAGATTGAAAGAGGTTGTGGTCTGTTTTTCCACTGTCAGGGCTCTACAGAGAGACTTCCAGGGTCAGTCTGGAGAAAAGGTCCTTTGAGTAAACAGAAATCAAGCCCTAAGTTTTAGCTGAACTATTGGAAATGTCCCTGCCTATGTTAGAGGCTGGGTGGCACTGGGGACATGAGTGAGTCCACAAGCCAAGTGGCTGGGGAGTTGTTTCCCCTGAAAGGAGAAAGACACTGTGTGTTGAACCATCTCCCAGTCAGGCACAGCATTACACTCACCTCCATGTGCTTGTGCCCGCTTCCTAGGGAGCTGTCTCACTTCTCTGAATTTTGAGAAAAATGCCTGAAAGAGAAGCTTTTCCGCTAGGCATGAGGGAGGCAGAGGGGGCTGTAGCACACCTTGGGGGGCAATGCAAAGGCTGGTGTCACAACACAGTGGCAGCAACATCCCTGCCACCCTGCCACTGCTTCCTGCGATGGGGGTGCTCCGTAACACTGGACAGTTCACCCAAACCTGTGCCATGAGACTGAGCAATTAGGGCATGGTGCATTTCCAAGGCTTCCTCAGGAAAAAAAGAGCTCCCTGCTTTTCTTGCTCAGCCAAGGGTGCTCAATTTGTGCATGTCAGAACATCATTACAGGCCTCAGGCTCCCAGGTGCCAACACTTTAGGACATGCTGTGTGCTGGGGATTTTTATAGCAGATGATATAGAACCCATGTAGCCTGTCACACACTTCATTTTTTATTAGAGCTACATTTTCTTTCTTCTGAGCAGTGTGTCTGGCCTATTGTGGAACAGATAATGAATGGTCTTACCACCTAACACTCACAAGACTATTCTCCCTGATTGGTATCAATACAAGGAAAAACAGAATGAATCCTCTCATTGTTAGATAGCACATTTCACTCAAAGATCTCAAAGCATGGAGCTATATTTTCATCAGCCCCATTTGTAAACATAGAAACTGATGTACAGAAAGTTCATAGACCTGCAGATGAGACCCAGCCGTCCAGACATCTCCTGTGGGGACTGATGTGCTTGGCCATGCAGCACAAAAAGCTCAGTACTTTATAACTGCTACATGATTCATTGTTTAAGAGCATCCCCCCACTAATTGCTGAGTTGTCCCATGAGAAAGCAGTAACATTAGTGAGTATTGTTTCCATACGCTAACTTTGCCTAATGTCTGCATCCAGGCTATTGGTACAGCTGCAATGGTATTGAATCTACTAGATCACTTTAAAAAGCCTCCTTTCTTCCTCGTTTTTACTCAGCCCACAATTAAAATATCTCTGCCTTTTTCTTCTATAAATTTTTTTTTTTCCTGAATGCCATTTACAAAACAAACCCAACAATAAAGTACTGAACTATGACCTAACAGGCTTTTCCATTTTTTGATCAAGCCCAAGTATTTATTTTTGTTATCTATGTGACTGCCAGAAGGGCAGAACATGTGGTTGCTCTTAAAAATGTACCCGAATAACACTGGTTTTACAGCGTCATCTCAAGCATCTTCCTTAGATTTTTCTCTGTTTTTCTATATTGATTCCTTCTTTGTGAACTACATGCCATACACCTGTAAGCAGTGACTGAACGATCCAGTAGCACTCATGGAAAGTGATCACCCATTGAACTAAACAGGGAAGGAATATTGTCTTGTTTAAAAAAAAAAAAAGAAGAAACTGTAAGAGGGTGTTTTTATTTAAATTGAAATCAGATGATTCCAGAGCTTTATTCAGTTTAAAACAGAGCAGCAAATGATTCAGTGTCACTGGGCTAAGAAGAAGAAACTGTGCACAAGTCAGCTCCAGATGTCTTCTTTCCTGACAGCTCCTTTTCTCATCTTTTTCTGAACAATCAATTCTTTCTCCTTGGCAACCAGCAACCCAATCAAGAATGGCCCTTCTAAAACATTTTGGTAAAATGTTCCTTTCTTCTTCTTAAGGGGACACATCTCTTCCTATTGCTTTCACACCATGCTGCAGACGTATTTGTCTTTTCTCCTCCTACCAGATAAAAGCACCGCTATGCAATCTTATTCAGTTCGGCTCTTTGCCACTGCTACCATTATTACGATATTTTCATGTAACAGCTGAGCCTTTCAAACAGGAACGATTGCTTCTGGGGAGCCTCTTGCCTTCTCCTTGGGAACACTCCACTAATGGGCAGAGGAGGCAGCTCTTCCTGCTCCATTATCTTGTCTCTTGGGTGGCTGCTCCCCTCCTGGACACACGGATGCTAAATGCTCTAGCCGTGATGCAATAGCAGATCCCTGATGGAAATGACTGTGGAAGGGCAAAAAGGCAGGGGACAGAAATGTAAATCAGTTTTTTAAATTTTCTTCTTTTATTGCTCAGATATATTGCCAGAGACTAAGCCTCCTGTTCTCCCCTTGGGATTTTGAAAATGCTTAGGTTTTAATGTTTCTTATGGCCTTTCGGTCAGAGATTCTGACCTTCCTTTTAATTCAGAACCCCTACATGCTTGCTTTCGAGTGGAGGTGCACACCTCTATAAAGTGAATTAAAGCCTCTTGCTGGAAAGTCTCTAAGGCTATTTCCGTACTGAGGACTTGGAGTTGCAACCCACTTCTGGGATCCAGTCAAGTATCATTAAGCACATCATAAACTCAGTGAATCCTTTAGGGGCTATCATTGCATGCTGGGGATACAGGTGTTGCACAAAGGATGTTCAGAAAGGTTTGCACGCACAAAGATTTAGTAGCGGGGTCCATAGCTGATGGTGTACATGAACCATAGAGGTGAAAGTTATTTATGGAAGAAAAAAAAAAAAAGGAGAGGGGAAGCACAGCTGGGAGGGGAGGCATGCTGGTTCAGGGGCTCCTGCCTGCGCGGCAGCCCACGCTTTCCCTGGCAGAGCTAGTGGGGGTCCTGACACAGCCTGAGCCTGAGCCGTGAACTCCCAGTATAAAATCGCACTCCCTCTCTTGAGGGATGCTTAGCATGGGCAGGGCAGAGTGCAGCTGGCAGGGGAGATTTTCTCAGGCCAGCAGAGGTAGAGAGGATCTGCCACAACTACTAATTTAGCCCCAGCTTCAGCTCTGGCTGTGTCGGAGGAAAGGCACTGCAAGGAGGAGTGCTAGGATAAATACCTCCCTAACACCCTGCCCAGTGAGCAGTTTAGGGCTGAGATTTGGTTACACATATTGAGATTTGACCTTTTGTAACCACCTGAGAGGCCATAAATTAATCTGGTCCTCTGTCAAATCCAGCTCAGGTCCAGGACTTCTCTAGGACACCACCCACTGCAAAATGTTGGCTCTTGGCACAACAGCCAGTGAGAGGAATGGAGGATAAACTTGCTTTTCTCCATGTTGGGCCCTGGAGCCCCAAGGGGTGGAGACAGACCCCTTCTCCCCAGTGGCAGAGACCTTCTTCCATATACACAGCCCTGTCTCTCTCTTTTACTGGACTGCTCTGTCAGTCCTCATCCTTTTTCTGACTGGCCTCTGGAAAAAACTGATTCCATGTTGCCCCTACTCTCCTATCCCTGCTAAATCCTTTTCTTCCCTCTGCCTTGCCGTCCTCCTACCTGCTGGCTTTGCCCTTCCTCCCTCACTGCCCCAGACCAACTGACTCCTCCTCATGGGAGGCGAGTCCTTCAGGAGCAGCACTTGAACTCTTTGTGCACCTTCAGGCTGGAGGTGGGAATTATACGAACAGCATTTTAACTGGCCTGAAAGCCACTTAGACAATCATTAAACCTCCAGTCTTCTCTCCATCTTTCAAGGAAATCTTCTCTGGACCAGCTGGAGCGATGGAGTACCCAGTCATGTTTTCAGGGGTCAACTTCTCACCCAGCTGAGATCCCTCATGTCCTGTGTCCAGGTGGTTTGAAGGGATTGTCATGGGATTGGGGGTGGAAAACCCAGCTAAAACCCTACTAGGTGCTCTGGACCCCAAAGTGTGTCCCCCCTTTCAGCTAGCTTTCCATGCTGAAAAGTGGCTCCCTTGTGTGGGACCATGTCTGACCCCCATCCCCTTTCTGTCCTTCCCACCCCATTGCCTACACTCTCCTCTGCAGCGGTTTTGGAGGGGCTGGTGGCACAAAGAAGGCTGGGCACAGCACGATCAACCTTAGGATGTTGCCTTTTAAAGCAAATCCTCGGGTGCCTTGAGCCTGCGTTTTACTCATACTGAATGAATTCATGCTTCAGTGGCGGCATCCCCCCATTTATCCTGCTTAACTGGGAGGCAGTTGCAGGTGGTGCTGGGTTTACCAGGGAGCCAGCTGGCACCTGTGGATGCAGTGGATGCCCCTGCATACGGCGGGGGACGGCCCCATGTCTGTGTGCCCTCACCCACCGCCTTCCCCTGTGTCCCATCACCATGTGACTCCCTCAGGCCTGACTAACCCTCCGTGATCTCTGGCGGATAAAGGATTTCTGCATGTCGTGAGGGATGCTACCCATCCTAGGGACATCAGCAGTCAAAACTGACAGTTACCTTGCAGCAGCTCTGTTGACATAAATTTGCTGCACCATGAGATTGTCCTTTCAGTGTATTACCTCTAGTCTTCTTGGAGATTGTATAAAGTCTGAAGGGGAAGCAAAGCTCATGACAGTGACAGGAGTCAACAAAATTATTCATTAGAGTGAAATTTAAGTTAGTAACACTATGTACTGAGCTCTGTACAAATGCAAATGAATAGCTCCAAAACCATTTTACACAAGCAGCAGGAAAAAAAATGTTACACTGTAGACCCTCTCACAGTTTAAAAAAAAAAAGTATATTCCCTTCCCATACTGAATTCTTTCTTAATTTTTTTCCCCCAGAACTTCTACCCTGGGAAATTTCATCTCTAAATTTAAAAGCTTTGGAACTAAAGAGCAGATAAAAACAAAGGATTATAACAGGAGTTGGTTTGCTGAAATAACCACTTCTAATAGCCTCTATAGGGTAGTTCCTTTCCTCAATGCAGCCATGTCTTATGTAGAACATGGCGATGAAGTTTAACAAAATACAGCAGCAATGTACCACCAGTCTAAAAAAATTCAAACCCAGAAATACTGAACAGTTTATGCAACTTGGAGGTGGCACCAGCCTAAACCCAAATAGAAAAAAATGCTATGTCTATTTTTTTTAATCTCATGATTTTTAAGAAATAACAAGATTTGGTGGGTCCAATGAAACTAGGACACTATGGAAGTCATAAGACTGTTGAGAGTAAAGGTTATATAGTTGAAAGACAAGCCTTTAAAAATTTGAATAAGATTTTGGATATTCACTTGAAATAAATTTAGACATCAGTGGTTGATAACATGTATTGATGTGGTCAACCAATTGTAATCAGTGAGGAGAAAATAAATAGCACCTAGTAATGCTATTTTAAGTAGAAAATAATATTTTCTAACTAAGCAGACGTTTGAAATGTCAGTTTCTTTTGCAATAAAGCAGGTGCAGTCTATCCGCTGGCCTTGCCTCTTTTTGCCACACACAAGAATTGGCTGTGCTTGGACAAAGTCTGACAGGAGATGATTTTCACCACATAGTATCCATTTGTCAGAGATGAAATACTTGGTGGTGAGGATTTGCTTTTCGTGATGTTCTGCTATAACCCAGTTCAAAAGGTACCTTTCTTCCAGCAGATCAGTGACGTGGCTGCCCAGCAGGCTCTTGGATGCACTGACTGGAAGGATGAAGATCCCATCTGCTTGGCATGGTGCATATCCAAAGTCTGCAGCTCCTTCTCACCTCTCCTACCCATAGGAAGATGAAGCCCAGGGCAATGACATGATTTGCCCATGATTGCATACAAGCTAATTTCCAGTCTAGGAGTAAAACCTGTTTCTCCTGCATACTAGGCAAACATTATTCCCATATAGGTTCAGTGCACATACCTATGGTGGTGCCCAGCTATACATCCCTATACCTCTATGAAAGTGTTTTTAGTGGTCTTGATATATAAAAACATAGGCAGTATGATATTTATCTCCTCCAACTAAAAAAAGAGATAAAAATAACAAGCAAAAATGATTGTAATATGCCAGAGATACAATTGCACAGGTCTCTGTACACAACTGCTAAAACGAAGGAAATCTTCAACCAAGCCATGAGCATACAATAACCTCAACCTTCCCAGCCAAAGGGTGTTCTGGTCCCTCAGTGCAAATTGGGAAGTCTGTTGAAATCAGTGGGTTAGTCTGAACACCACGGTAAGCAAGACAAGATGATCTACAAGATGCAGGGGCTGCACAATAAGGCCTTTTCCCCCAAGCTCACTGTAGTTAACACATCCAGTTCTTCACACCTTTCCCAGGCCAGGACTGTTCATGTGAACAATTTGAGGCACCCTAACTTGGAGCTGCCTCTGAAGGAAGTTGCTCTGTCCTTTCCCCATCCCCATCTGCTCCTTCCCTTGCCCACACAATCCCTCTCCTTCTGCTAGAACAAGCGTTTGGTCACACTGCAAACCAGGCTAGGAAACTGATCTGGGCTTAACATGGATATGTACTTTTCTATTTGCCTATTTATTTTTGCCAGGTGAGTTTTAAGACAGCTCAGTTGCTGTACTCGGCTCAGCACTCATGTGCTAGTCTGCGTGGAGGGTGAGCATGGGAGTGAGAAATAGCAGCAGAGAATAAAATAATTTCTGTTGGTGGCTGTGCTAATTCATGGAGACTTAAAATGCTTCTGAGGCTACAGACCCTGCCATCACCACCCAAACTTATTTTACTGTTTATAATGCTCTGTTTGTCCCTTGAAATGCACGACTTCAGAATCAAAGTGGCATCCATAGCCTGAATTAAAGCAATGGTAGGCTGGGAGAATCAGTCCCCCTTGTCTGAGGTCTGTCCATCCCTGACAGAGATTTCTCTTAGTTGTTTGCAACCCTTTAAAATCTGTGTAGGCTAAACATTTTCTAATGGACATGTCAGTCCTGTGCAGTAAATTTAAGCCCATTGACAATAGATTTGCTTTGCTCAGTTTGCTTCTTCAAATGCATTAAAAGCAGTCCATCGATCATTGCAGATTCACGTTTGTAGGTTGGAAACCAATGATCTCATTTGTTTTTAAATTCTGCACCGAGGAGTGCGTGTGTGAAGGATTTATGTCACTGAAGAACTAAGTGGGCACTTTGTGAGTGAAAGAGGAAGATAAAATCTTCTGATATTTCAGAAAGGAAATGGTGTAAAATCTTTCAGATCGCTTAAACATCCCTGCAAAATGAGAGCTTATTCTTCCTGAGGTAGCTGATGCTTGAAACTGGTCTGGATGGGAACAATTAACTTATTAAGTGCAGTCACCCAGAGCAGCAGGTAACGTGTGTTAACCAGGAAAAATGAGCTTCGTCTGCAATGACCCCCGTTTGCATCCTCCCCCCGCCCCCCACCATGTCTGCACATATGCGCTCAGCCTGATGCTCCTCTCATTTTAATTGCTGTAAATCAGGACGAGCTTTCGAAACCTGCCCTCATTGCACCCCAGCAAGTGGAAAAATAAATAAAGAAAAAAAACCCCACAGGGCTGAGGAACAAAGAGCCCCCCGCTCCCCTCCGCTCCGCAACGCAGCGGCCGGCACGGCACGGCACGGCACGGAGCTCTCGCCCGCGCACAAAGCGCCGCGCGGGGCAGCGCCGCGCGCCCCGCCGGCCCCCGCCACGTCCCGCAGAAGCTGCGCGCTGCAGCATGCACAGCCACGCTGCTGCTCAGGGCTTCCTCTTCGAGTGGGCTGCTGCTGCTGCTGGTGGTTTCTTTTTTTTTCGCGTGTGTGTGCGCGTTATTATTATTTTTTTTTTCCCACCAACTTCCTTCCTGCTCCAACTGCCAAAGCTCAAAGCTGAGAGCTGAGAGCGGAGAAGGACCCCGGACGCAGACGCCGCTCAGCCAGTGAGTATGAGCGCGGCCAAGGCGAGGAAGGGGGGGACGTGGACAGCGGGGGGAGAGAGGGAAAGGCTCTGCCGCGGCGGTGCCAAACTTCGCGCCTTTGTTCCCGGCGCGGGGCTCCATCCCCCAGCCTTGCCCCGGGAACGGGGCGCCGGGGCCCTGCCGGCGCCCGACGGGGAAGCGGGAGGCTGCAGCGCGGTGGGGCAGACCGGCCCTGCACCCCCGGGGTGGCGGGGGGGGTGACACGAGGTGTCTCCCGGCTCCCTTGCTGCCCCCAGGGGACGCCGGGGGTGCCCCTAGGGCCAGGGCCTTACGCCTCCACCGCGGAAAGTTGCACGCTCCCTGCCAGACCCGGAGATAAGCCCTAGATTTGGGGACGGTTCGGGGGAGCGAATGTGATGCGCAGAGGACGCATGAACGCGGTGATGCCCCTGCGCCCCCCGCTCTGTGCCCGGGGGGGACCAGTGGCAGCACAGGGGGCTGAAGTGATGCCTACGCCCCCTTCCTGGCCTCCCACCCTCACATGCTGCAGGTGTGGAGCAGCCACCGACCCCCCCTGCACAGCTAACATCCTGCAGCAGGGATGTTTCCTCGGCCTCGTGAAGCCGTCTCTCCCTGGCAGAGAGTCCCGAAACTCTGCCTTTGTCCCTCTCCTTGTGGCTTTGTGAAAGCCCCCAGGCCTCAGAGGTGCTGGTGATGCACGACTGTGAGTTGGGGCTGCAGGAAAGCAAGGAAAATGCGGCCGCAAATCAGCCCCGTCTCTCTTTGTGTAAAGCATTTATAGGGTTAATTTTCTCATTTTTAGTCAGGTTCTTGGCCTGAGCCCCTGGGGGCTCTTCTTGCCAGCCTGGCCCTTGGCCTGAGCCCTGACACAGGAGCCCAGGGACCCTGACAGGCACTCACACCCTCACCCTGGAGAGGCTCAGGTGCCTGAACCTGGTAGCGTGTTTCTCTTTGAAGGCAGGACCAGTCCCAGGACTGGAGCAAGCAGATTTGGTGTCCAGGCCTCGTGCCCATCCTTAGCTTTCCCCTTGAACAGCTTGCTCCCTCTCCTTGGCTTTTCATGCTCTTCCCCTCCACCCCTGGTGTTTTCCCCTAGCCTTGGGATGCTGCTGTGCATGAGAGGGGCAGAGGTGGCTGAGGCGTGAGCTTCCTGCTGGCCACCTCCTTGCCTGGGAATTTGGCAGGGACGGGGCCACAGTTTGGGGAGAAACCCTGGAACAGGGTCTGATTGAGGCCTCTGCTCCTGTGGGAGCAGAGACTGGTTGGTGCCATCCGCTAGGAGCTGCTGGTGCTGCAGGCTGCCCGTCCAGGTTTTCAGAGCCCTAAAAGCATCCCCTCCTCAAGTGAGCTGCTCACACAGGCTGGCAGGAAAAGTCTCTGCTGCATGTATGAGGGGAGGGGACAGTCTGAGAGATGGGGAGCAACCAGCCGGTCCAGCCCTTTATTCTTTTCCTTTTCTCGGCGAGGGGCTGCAGAGATCTCTGTCTCCTTTTCCTGTGTCCCTCCCTCATCTGTGATAAGCCATCAAACCTCAATGGAGGATGAAGGGCAGACGGGCAGCTCTGCTCTGTGGTTCTAGTGGTGGCAGATGCAGCCCAGTATCGTGAAGAAATTTGGGAGAGTGGAGATGACTCAGATCTGCAGCTGGAGCCAAAGTGGAAGGCAAGACCTCATGGGGGCTGCTGCAGCTCATCGCACCCTGTGCCTGGTGTGGAACAGCTCTGGGGGATCGGGGGCTTTGCAAGGTGGCTATGCTGAGGCTGCAGAGCAGTGGGGTGTGGGGCATGAGCAGTCGTTTCTTTCAGGAGGGAGCTTCTGGTTTCCTTCCTCATGAGGGTGAGTTCAGGTGCCTTTCCCATGGTACTCAGGTGTCCTTTGCACTCCCAGAGCCAGGGCTGGGTATTACTCAGCCCAGAGCAGTTGTCTGCTGGGACATTCCTTCCTTCCTGTCCCTCTGCCTTGGGATTCCCCCTCAGCTGCTCTCCCTGCACTGGTTCCTGACTTATCGCAAAATGGCATTGCAACAGAATGTTACATCATAGCTGTTGTCCATTAACATGCCGGGCTGAGGCTGCTTGCTCTTGTGCTGTTTGGTCCTTCTCTGTCCCTCTGTAACTTGCTAAGCGCCTTTGCCAACACACCCCTCCTTGAGTTTTCTCCGCTGGTCTCACTGCACTGGGATTGCAATTAGAGGTCTGCGTATTACTCATTGCTGCCTGATTCCACTTGCTGATTCACCCTGAGCTGTAGCATGTTTTTTTATTTCCTTTCTGTTTTAATGAGCAGGAAAGCTATTCCAGTAGCTCCCAACTTAACTTTTGGGAGCAGGGGCAAATACTAGGGCTGTAGCTGTGGAGAGGGATAAAGGGCTGCTGTGGAGAGGGATAAAGGGCTTTATGAAGGAACTGCAAATAACCAGGGACTGGGAAAAGGAGTTAATATGAGGATAAAGTGACATGAAATGAGATCTGCATAGCTCGACCAGATGACCTTGCTGCCATACAGAAAGGAATGCCTTGGCTGTCTGCATCATCCACTGCACCAGAGCACTGCTCATTTTTTTAGTTTTTCTTTGAAGAATCAGAAAGTAGCCAAGAGCATGGGGCTGGCTCCACGGGGCCAGCGGCTGAGTGAGGGGGACCTGACACAGTCCTGCCTCACCTCCCCTTCCTTTGCACCTTCCTTTGTCTCCTGCTTTCCTCTCTCACACACTTCGCCTGGTTGCCCGCCCATTGATCTCTCCCCACTCTGGCTCCCATTTGGGACGCCACCCAAGCGGCTTCCCTGTCTTCCTGCCTTTAGTGGCCTGTGTCCCAGCAATGCTGACAGCGTGAACGTGGGCTCCAGCCTGACTTCCTTTCCTTCCCGAGAAGCCTTTCTGACAAAGCGCAGGTACGCAGAGCCACTCTGCAGCTGGGCTAGATGCTGTTGCAGGCACCTGCCTCATGCTTCCTCAGCAGGAAGGAGACCTGGCCAGTAGTGGAGTGAGCTATTCCTAGGAGCGAACACCAGGAACACAAGCAGATAGACTGAAGCGGGTTTGTTTTCTTGAGAGCTTTCATTAACTTGCTCACATAAGGGAGTTGCTATCAGGTATTTAATTTCTTTGTGAAACCCTGTGTGAGTGGGGCTTAGAACCCCATTACGAGAGGGCGAATGAAACCTCCAGCCTTGGTTATATTCATGTCTCTCCATGCCCTGGTGTTTGGCTGTGGCTCTTTGTGCCAGATAGCTGGTGAATGCTGAAGCCTTGTGTGGTGGCTTGTAATTACAGGGTTGCTGGCCAGCAATCACGCTGCACAGAGTGGCTGTAAATCACTCTGGTTTCAGGCTCAGCTCCCGCAGCCTCCTCCCCAGGAGGGAGGAATGGTGTAGGTCTGCGTGTGCGCATCATGCCTGCAGGGAGACGAGAGGGGGCAGGAGGGGGATTGTATTGAAGCCAGAGTATCGGCACAGCAGCGTCAGCATTGCAGCTGATCGCTGCCGCCATTTGCCTGTGACGATACCACTGAGTTCGGTGGTGGGACCAGGTGGCTGCCCAGCAGCCTGGGGGACTGAGCTGCACTGTGCCCAGAACAAGTGCCCCCGGGGACGCTACCTCCCTGTGGAGCAATCCCATCAACTGCCCCGTCCTCTGTTACCCAGACCAAGTGACCATGACTGAGAAGACCCAAGAACCTCATGTGGAGGAAGATGATGATGAGCTGGATGGGAAACTCAACTACAAACCTCCTCCCCAGAAAACACTGCAGGAGCTGCAAGAGTTGGACAAGGACGACGAAAGCCTCGCTAAGTACAAGAAGTCCCTGCTGGGAGATGGGCCCGTAGTGGCAGGTAAGCTGGAGTGCCCTGATGCAAAGAGGTTGGGGTGATGCATAACAACAGTGTGTTGTGGGCAGGGGGTGAGATAGCCCCAGACAAGAGGGAGCTTGTTTGGCCAGGCATGCACACTGCTTCTGCTGAAATGGGATGGGGATGGACTGGGGATGGGCAGGTAGAGAGATGCACAGAAAGGAGGTAGGAAGGATGCCCTGACCATTAGGTGTAAAGTAGTAGGGAGTGTTAGCACAGGGTAGGGACCTGTGGTGGGAGGTGTGTTAGCCTTGGGGGGCTCCTGAGGGGTGAGAAACAGGAGGGGACCGGTATACGTTTAAAGGGGACCTTGCTGCTCAGAAGGATCTTAAGAAGGGAGTCTCCTGTAGAGGAAGGGTCTCTGGGTATTGGAATGGTGACTGGAGGGATCCCTGCTGAGGAACTGGTGCAGATGCATGGGCCCTGTTGTGCAAGTGTAGTGTCTGTGTGGGAAGGCAACCATGTTTCTTTAGTTTCCCCTCCCTCCCCCCACATTTAATTTTGCAAGCTGACAGCTTCCCCCTAACTTTCCTACCCTGCAGACCCAACAGCTCCCAACGTGGTGGTCACCCGACTCACCCTGGTATGTGACTCTGCTCCAGGACCAATCACTATGGACCTTACAGGTAGGTAAAGACTCTCCTCGGGCACACAGGGGAACAAGCAAAGGCCCTGGCATGCTTCAAATTGAAAAGGAGTTTGTCCTGGGGATGCTACAGCAGGCTGTAGAGGAACCCTGGGGATACCTTAGCCTTGTTGCTTATTTAAGGTACACATTTATGAAAAAGACAAGGAGATGTAACAGAGGAAAGTGTCAAGGGTCTTTTTCTTCATTTAGCGTGCTCTAGGAGCTCTTGGGTTTCTCTTGCTTTCTGCTCTTATTTCCCTTCAATTAGGTCTCACAAGCACAAGGCATGTGCAGTCATTAGGGTAACAGACTGTTTTGAAACTTCAGAATCGAGCAATACTGTAGTTCCGGCTCCTGGGGACATGGGGAGAGATTCAGGCTTCACCTTATATGGGCTTTTTAGCAGTAAGAGGAAGCTGGGCCTGGAGCAGCAGAGAGGTTTCCTGTTCAACTGAAACCACGCAGAGCCCTGCTGAGCCTGGGCAGCCTCGTGCACCAGGCAGGAGCTGTGAAACATGCCCAGCTACTATCACCCGCTCACCCGAGCCTGGTGCTGGGCATGGGTGAAACATATTATACACTCCCATGAATACCTAACTGTGAGTCTGTACATAAATGTCGTCATGCATATCTGACCTGTATTTATTCGTGCATTACCTACACAGATGTGGACACAGCACATGCACATACGCAGGCCCAGGCATTTCTGTGCATGTATGCTCACAGTGCGAATGCTTGTACAGACCTTTGTACATTCTTCTTCCAGGCATGCAGTCTTTCAAAGGGATGCTCACCTCCCACACCAATCCCAGTTCCATCCCAGCCCCCTGCGTGTGGTCTCTCTCTCCTCTAACTAATGGCCTGAATCTCTCCTTACAGGTGACCTTGAAGCACTGAAGAAAGAGACCTTCGTATTAAAGGAGGGAGTTGAATACAGAGTTAAGATCCACTTCAAAGTGAGTTGCTTTCCTTCTGGTTGCTTCTCATCAGTTGCTGAAGCCCGTCACCAGCAGTCTATCAGATAATTAGAGTTGGCAGCATGCCTGCCAGAAAGCCAGGCCCAAGGAAAGCACCCCTAGCTTTAGGTGTCATTCTACTCAATATAGGACCAGCTTTTCCCAGGGATTGCTGTTGTTTGCTCATCTTTTGGAAAAAGTTGCTTCCTATCCATCCATGATGGTGAACAGCAGGTAGTTTTGGCACCAGATAGGTAGTTTTGGCTAAGTTTGGCTTGAATTTTTAGCCATCAGAAAATCTTTAATCCACACATAGTGGGAATGTAAGGGAAGGAGAAGATTGCTTTCTATGAAGTACTTTTATAACTTATTCAGTCTGCATTGCTGGGCTTAATGAATGCGTAAAAAGATGAAATATTGTAGCATTTGGCTGAAGATATCTGAAATCTTCTGTGTCCTGATATACCCAAACAGGCTCATTTTCCCCTCTCCCAATCAGCATGTGTCAGCCATTTCGCCTGTTTCCAATTGGAAATGAAACATGGACACAGTGGAGTGTGGCATCCAGCACTGAAGTGATTATCTTCACAAATGTTTGTTGCAAACAAAGCTGGATTTGGCAGAGAAAGTGAAAGGCGGATAGGTCTCCTGAAACAAGAGAGGGAAAGTGTTAATATGTGGGTTCTGTGGGAAAGATTTCCCTCCTTCTCTGAGGCTTGTTCACTGTCCTGGAGATAACTTTGTCCCCAGGGACACCTCCAGCCCTTCTTTGTGCTATGAAACATTTCCATACGTATCTCAGCCTTGTTGATAGAAGACGCCTGGAACCAGACAAGTTATTCTAACTCCCTCCCTCAGTCCCAAAGCTGGAAAGGGCTGGCACCATGTGAATTGTCTCCTGGGATGTAAAAGGATCTGCCCATCTTGTTTCCAGATTGAATCATGCTGCAGGGAGGCAGTGTGTGCTGGGTGGGGACAGCAAGGGATATGTCCAGGCTATCCTTGGGAGACTTGAGGAAAGATTATGGACAAAAACTATGTCCCTCCATGTCTTGAAAAGAAACTTGCCAGCTCCCCATTGATCTTACAGGGCAGCAGGGAGAGCTCAGCTAATCTTGTCCACCTCTTTGTGCTAAAGGGATGACTCCAGTCACCATTTTCAGTTTTCAACATGGAAAGTACTATCTGGGAACTCCCTGCTTCACTTTGGTTTGCCCTTGTCAGCCCATCCTGGGAAGCTGATTGATGCGCTCCAGTCAACCTCAGAGTCAGGAGAAAGATGGGGAAGGGTGGGAGATGCCCTCAGCCACACAGATGATGCCACAGGTCTCTGGGAGACTGTAGAGGAATAACATCAGGGCTCCCCTCAGCAGTACATGTCCTTTGCTGGGCCCTTGGGAGCAGTGGTGTAGGGAGCCAAGATGGGCATGTCTCTGAGGAGAGAAAAAAAACAGATAAGTGTACCAAAACTGTCGCTGTAACACTTATTCCTGGTCACTTCTTGCAGGTAAACAGGGACATTGTGTCAGGACTGAAATACGTGCAGCACACCTACCGGACAGGGGTGAAGGGTGAGTAAGAGACCTTCCTGCCCTGCACACCAATGCTCCAACCCCCACAAGCCCCCTCTGCTCACAGAAGTGTCCCCTGCAGCTTTGGGCTGGGACAGAGCCCCCCTTGGCCCAATCGGCCTCTCTGCTGCCACGTAGGAGACTTCCCAGCAGAGTGCATTAGCCTGAACTTTGAGTCACCCAGGCCAACTGCTTCCTGTGTCTGTGTGAACTCCCTGCAAGCCAGCTCTGGTATCTGTATGCTATACCACAGTCTGCAGCAGAGATGTCCCCAGAGACACTGTTTAGACAGTGCTTGCCACAGAGATTTCCTCTCCATACAGAGCTGTCCACCCCCCCACCCTGCCCCACAGATTGTCTTACCCCTTATAGAGTGCACAGCCTTTGCAGAGCTTATCACCCCCTAAAAGTCTTCCAGAGGCATGTGGCAAAACGCAGAGCTGCTCTATGAAGCTTTGCACTGTCCGCGGGGTCCTGTTTTTGCCCATCACCTCTCTCGTTTGTACAGTGCTGCCCTGCCTAGGCTAGGCAGAGGAAAGCCCCATTTCACATATGTATCCTACATTCACATCTCTGCATGCAGCCACCTCTAAGGCTCTGGCATCCCATTCAGCATAGATGCATTGTCTTCTCACTAAAAGAGAAGTAGGAAGGGATCAAGAGAGATCTCTAGCAATACGCTATGTATATCCACTCCCTTCCAGCAGCGTGTACATGAGAGAGGGTACAGACTGAATTGTCTGCCCATCTGTCCATCTGCCTGTCCATCCTTCTATCTATTCAGCTGTTCCTGTGCTTCACGTCATCCAATTTCTTGTTTCCTCTGCTGATTCTGTCCCCTTTGCTGACCTCTGTCCCTTTCTCTCCGCACTGCTTGCTTTCCATCTGTGATCTGTGCTCATGCTCTTGGTCTCTTCTCCCCTTGTTTATTCCCCACCTGAGAGGCTCGTCCCTTGTGGATTGTTTTCTTCTAGTGGATAAAGCCACGTTCATGGTTGGCAGCTATGGGCCGCGGCCAGAGGAGTACGAGTTCCTGACGCCGATTGAAGAGGCCCCGAAGGGTATGCTGGCCCGAGGCACCTACCACAACAAGTCCTTTTTCACGGATGATGACAAGCACGACCATCTCACTTGGGAGTGGAACCTGTCCATCAAAAAGGAATGGACCGAATGAGTTCACTCAGTTTGCCTTCCCCCTCCCGTCCCCCTGCCTCCTGCACCAGGCTCCAGGCGGGTCATGTCCACCACGCTGCTCCCACTCCTGCCACTGCGGCTGGCCGCAGCCCTCACAGCCCCTTCTGCGGATGCAGGGGGCTCTGTGCCAGCCTCAGTCTGTGCACAGGCCTGCAGACGGCCTTTGCTGCTTCTTCTGGTACACTGAAAATAACTCTCCCGTTCTCACCACTGCCCCATCATGACACATAATGGGTTAAATTGGGAAGCATCTCCCTCTCCTGCTCCCAGTACTTTCTCCTGCTGCCTCCATGTCCCCTTCTACACCAACTCCGGTCCCAGAAGTGCCTTTTCTAGGAAACAAGGTCACCTCGCCAGCTCCTCGATTCTCCTGGCAGGGCGGACTGGTCCCTGGAAAATCCCTATCTGAGTTACACTTGCCATGTGCTCTGACTCATCATAAATGGCTGCTTACCTCCCGTGATGGTCTCCTGGTCTGTATGTGGTGCCCTACCCTGTTGAAATCCATTCTTGTGCAGGCAAAAAACAGTCAGGGGGATGCAGCTAGATGCTGTAACAAGACTTCAGTGTCCCAAGAATAAAACCAGTTTCTTTCTTCTTTTCTGCATGAGTGTCTTATTCTTTCCTGAAGTAGATCTCCTGGTGCTGTCCTTCAGAGTTTTGCAGTGAGGTTTATGTGAAGAATGTGTTATAGGTAAGCATAAGAGTGTGTTTCTGAAGGGAAATAACTCCTGCTTCAAAACATCAGCCAAACTCTAATGCATAGGGAGCCAGGAGGCATTTTTCCCCTATAAGGAAACTATTTCAGAGCTGCTTTCTTTGCAGGTTTCATGAACCCTCCTTTGAAGCCCAAAGTCTTGGCCATGATTGGGCAGACTTCTGGACTAGACAGCCCTCACCTCTCGTGCAGGGTGGCAACCGAATGAGCCCAGGGAGCTATAACATGCCCTTCTCATGTTTAACATTTACCATGGCAGCTGCTTCCCATTGGCCAGAGCAAACGCAGGAGCTGCCTGTCCCGCTGGCTGTCCTACTTGCCGAGTGTGAGGGAGAATGACCCTTTGTGGGAGAGCGCTTAGGAAAGTGCAATGGCCTCCCTCTACAAGCAGGGCTATTCTTAGCAATTTATGGTGCCTGGTTGTGTGGGTGCGAGGAGAGCTGCGCTGAGTAGTTGAGATGCCCAACACTGTGGATGAGGAGGACATGGTGATGGGCAGTGTCTGTGAGAACCCAACTGGTGGTGGGGCTCTCTCCAAGGCTGATGTCTCCACAACAGAGAGGCATCTGTGTGCTCCCCCTGCCAGGCAGTTATCTCAGAAGCTGAAGGTTTTGCCCTGGGCCAGCTGCTCCCTTCCCACCAAGAAACGCCTGACGTGTCACTTGCCTAGTAGAGAACCAGAGCAGGGTGGCATGGTGAAGAGAAGGGAAGCTGGGATCATGGGCACCTCCATCTTCACATGTCTCTTCATTATCCTCCTCACCGGGGGCTCCCCAGCAGGATGTGCTGATGACAGAGGCTCTGCATCCCATGGTAAGTGAGCTTTCCTCCTGGCTCAGGGAGAAGTCTGGGTCTGGCGGGGGGGAGTGCCACAAAGGTTTCTAGGGGGGAGAAGTCCATGAGGGTCTGCAAGGGAGTGGAGAAGGATGCTGAGTGAGGCCTCCTTATGCTGAGCCTGCTTCCTCAGGGTATGCTATGCAAGTGTTGTACTGGGAGAGGTGTGCTGAGAGTGCAGGCAAACATGTAAAGGGTGTGATGCCTGTGAGTGCGTGGGGGAACTTCTTTGAGCTGCTCTTTATGTATTCTCTGTCCAATCCTGACCTTTCCTGTCCAGGCATGGCTGGAAGTGCAAAGAAACCTGTGCTGTTGAACAATACAGAGGACGTCAAAGCCTTCATCAGTGGCGCAGAGGTGGCAGTCATTGGATTCTTCCAGGTATGTTCAAACCACCTCTCCTTTTTCTAGTGTTAGCTGTGGCTTGGCCTGATGGGAGTGTGGGGCTGGATGTGGTGTAAACACCTTCTAAAGGCAGCTCCCTCTCTGGAAAGATGCTGAGGCTGTAACAGACACGTGGAGGGATTAGGCGACAGGCCACAAGGAGAATGCCAGGAATTTGGTCTATGTGTAGAGAGAGTGATGGAGCAAGGGAGGAATGTGTAGGAGTCTGTAGGAGCCCTGGAGGAGGAGGAATGGAAATGCTGCAGGGGAAACAAAATGGGAATGTGGGTGGCTGAGAAATACAGTGAACTGGCAAGGGGTGAGAGGGAACATTGGTTGTTTGCTTTAATCACTGAAAATGAGCAAGGCATTGCCTGCATGACAGAGCCGAGGATGTCATGTCTCAGGGAGGAGTGCTGGTGTGGTTTTTCTGAAGTCTAGGAGGATTTGGGCTCATGCTGCAGCCTCCCCTCAGGGTGGATATTAGCATGGTCTCTCTATCTGTCTGCTTTGTTTCCCCAAAGTTGATAGCTTTGTGATCTCTGCCTTTCTGTGTTTAAACTCAGTTGAAATTGGCCAAAGATATTAAAGAATGACTGATAGGTGGGTGTCCCTTTCCCCCAAAATGGCATGAATATTTTTCCCTATGAAACGAGACAAAAACATGTATGGAGTTAGAGCAACAAAAAGCAGAGGCCAACAGGATTTTTGCTATTTCTGAGTTCTCCCACTGCACCTTTTTTCCCCTCTCCTTGAACTCTGCTCTGGGCTCCTGCTGCCTGTGTACTGCCTCATGGCTTCTGTCAGAGAGAGACTTCATCCATTCAAAAATAGCTCCTTTCCTCCTCCTGCCCTGTGCCTGAGGCTGGAGAGCAGCCTAGGGAGGGAGTCATGCCCTCGGTATAGGGCAAAGGCATCTCACAGAACATCACCGAGCGAGGAACAATGTTTCTGCCTGTGCAGCATGGGCAGCAACCAGTGTGTCAGTGCGGAGGCAGGTGCCCCAGCGGCCGTGCTACGCACTGATCGCGGAGCATCAGCTGCTGCATGCTGTGCACCTGTGGGCATGCAGAGCTCCCTCGGAGGCTGCTCTTGCTATGCTTTGGCAAACCAGCGAGGCATGCTGCATATACCGAGTGAAAGTGCTCAGATGTCTCCTTCACAGAGGGTAACTGTTTGATGTTGTGGCCGGGCTGTACCCAGGGCACTGTCGCCTGCTGTTGGCAGAGGCCTTGCACTGAGCTGTGGCAGGGAGAGTGTTTGCTCTCTGGGCCAAGCAACGCTGGGGCACGGCCACCGGTGTCTTGCACCACCACGACCTTCCTCCCGCTCCGTGATTTCATCCATCAGATTTAACAGGACACTGATCACATTCGGCACGCCAGATCCTAGAGCAGGGAGAGACTGCTGCACTGGGGGGACAACCTCGGCGGCAGCGAGCATGAGGCAGAAGCGGCAATGTGTCTTGCGTTCAATGCGTGATACACAACAGGGCTGCATTTAAACAGTAGATAAGGAGGTATGTGTGCCATGAGGGCTTGTCTTGGCCCTCTGCCCAAGACTAAATTCATCCAAATGATGTCCATGTTCTCTGTTCACCATAAATCATTTCTCTGCTGCAGCCTTTCAGTTCACTGCAGTATGCAGCTCTGCAAGCGCTGTGTGTAATGAGCATGGCCTCCCTTACTGGGAACAGCATGCCATGACGAGAAAACAGCACACTGCTCCAGAAACCCAGTGTGCACGCACGAAAAGGTCAGACTTGGCCTTATTAGACCCCATCTTTCATAGGAATGCTCCAAAACTCAGTGAGCTTATTTTCATGCCATACTTTAGCTCTCTCACCAAAGCCATTTTGATGCGCTGGCATTTCCAAAACAGGTCACGAGAGTTGTTTTTCTTTGAATGAGGAAAGAATTTTGTTTTCCATTCTCTTTGGGCTCGCAAGCAGCTGAGCTGACTGTTGAAACCAAGAAGAAAAACAAAACAATTTCCAAGCAGACACTGTATCTTGAGAATTTGAATCCAATAAGTAGAACTATCAAGAGATACATCACTCAAAAGAAAAGTTCAGAATGGAAACAGCAGTGGAAGCTTTAATATGGGCTAGGGCTGTAGCTAATGCTCTCACTGCATGAAAGAAAATGGATCCCAAATTGCTGAGAAATTGCACATTTCCACCATTTAATATATCTGTATTAGCTACTTTTTAGAGGATACGTTTAGACAGTTTTTTAGAGGGAACCAGGATATTTTGTTGCTAACCCAAGCCATTAAAAATTGTAAACCTTGACTCCAGAACCAAGAGGTTATCTTAAAATTATTATATACATATATATGTAAAAGATGTATATATTTAAGTGTGATACCTCTGGATTCTGGATTTTTCCCCTGCCTTTTAAGAGCTCTAGGGCCTTACATCATCACAGTTTTATCTGTGAGCATGGGAATAATAAACAAGGTTTAAAAGAAACGCAAGCTGAGATTTCCGCACTGCTGTAGCTGCCTGGCAGTTGTGGTTTTGCGATGAACAGCTTCCCAGCACATGACAAAGTAGGTAATTGGCATCGCCGCCCCGGTGCCTTTCCTTCCCTGTCCCTGTGAGGTGAGGTAGGCGTCGGGGGGAGGGATCTCTGCACAGGATCCCAGCAGTGCGGGGAAGGAGACAACGGGAGGGCAAGATGGGGAGGAAGGCGCTCTCCACCCCTGCTGCAGGAGCTGCTTTTAATCCACCTCCCCATCCTGGGAGCTCTGTTTCTGTGAAGGGCCCTGCGGGGGAGATGGATGCACGCGTGCAGGTGCACGCACACATGGGTGCACGCACGCAGTCCCTGTGGGCCCTGATGGGACCTAGTGACACACATGGGCCCCGTCCCCTGCTGGGCCTTGTGGGGCAAATGGAGGAGCAAGAGAAACCATGTGCAACGGCAGGGCTTCTGGGCGAGCACCCTCACACCCTGTGTGGTTGGGGCTCCTGCCCAGCCCCTCCTTGCCCATGGCTGGTCTGGGGCGCCCCGGGACTGCAGAGCCCAGCTCGCCCCTCGCCGCTGACCCCAGCCCCTACCAGCCCCTTTGGCTTCCCACCCCAGCCCGGGGCAGTGGGGCGGGTGGTGGGGTGAGGGGGGCAGGTGTGTGGTGAGGAAGGGAGGTGGTGGGGTGAGGAGAACAGGCTGTGGGGCGAGGAGACACACAGTGGGGTAAGGGGACAGGTGGTGGGTTGAGGGGGGATGATGTGGGGCGAAGAGATCAGTCCGTGGGGTGAAGGGACAGGCTGTGGGGCGAGGGGGCAGTCAGTGGGGCAAGGGGGCCGCGGCGGGCGCCAGGTGTCGCCCTCGCGCCACGTCCGGGCGGGCGGTGGGGAGGCGCCGCTCCTCATCCTCCCTCCTCCCTCTCCCTCTCCCTCCCCTCCCTTCTCTGCAGGAGCTGGAGAGCCCCGAAGCGTCCGAGTTTCGCCTGGCGGCGGGCCTGATCCCCGAGGTGCCCTTCGGCCTCAGCACCAGCCCGGCGGCGCGGTCCCAGTACGACGCCCCGGCGAGCACCCTCGCCCTCTTCCGCAGGGTGCGTGGGCCGCGGGGCTGCACCGGGCCCTGGCGACCCCCAGCAGCCCCTGGCGGGCAGGCAGGCAGGCAGGCAGGCACGGACGGGGGACCCCAGGGCCCCCGCACCCTGGCGACCCCCAGCAGCCCCTGGTGGGCAGGCAGGCAGGCAGGCAGGCACGGACGGGGGACCCCAGGGCCCCCGCACCCTGGCCCCCGCACCCGACTCTTCAAATCCGGGCGCCCTGAGCGGCGATGGGGGTGCCTGGCCTCGCACCCCGCAGCCGGCGTGAAGGCCGAAGGCCTGGCGGCCTTGCTGCTGGTGCGGAGGGCCCTGCAAATCCCCCACGTGGCACATGGGACGCAGCGGTCCCGCCACGGTGGGACAATATCCTCCGTCGTAGGCGGAGGATATTTGGAGAGGAGAAGGCAAACGCGTAGCAGGGCCAGGCATTCTGCGCGTGTGTAACGGGTCCTGCTTGTGCAGCCTGCTGAATGCGTAAAGCGCGCTGGAGATGCAGAGGGCGGGTGTTACAGAGACCAGGTGTTGCCTCGGTGCCTTGTAAAGAGCTAAGCCAGGTGGATCCCAGGGCTATTTTCAAGGAATGCTCAGTTCCAGGTAAACATTATGCCATACAAGAGGATATACTTACAGAATTAAAATTCAATAGAAGTGACACTGCCTACTATTTTTAGTGAGAGAGGCTTTAGAACAAGAGCTTAAAAATGACCCGTAATCACATTACAAAAGAAATTAAATCTCTGTTGATAAAGAAGAGGACTAAAGATTATTCATCTCTGCTTAGTGCTAGCAAGCCAAAAAATGCTTATCACTAACAGTCAGTCTACCTGCACACCTAAAAGGCATATCCGTAGAACTTCCTGCTCCAAAGTGGCCTTTTGCTTTTCCCTTACAGAGCATGCATCCCTAAGACATGCAGCACTTATGACACGTGATGAGATTCTCCATTTTAAATGTGTGCCCTGTGGATCTGGTCCAGCACCCAGTGCTTTGCAAAGAATGATGTCTCTGTTTCTAAGCAACCAGCCTGGAGCTCAGTGTTACTTGGCTGGTGTTCCTGTGGTTTTGGAAAGACTCCTGAGACACATGAAAAGCATCTAGAGACCATGTTACAATGGATCAACACAGCAGGCTTGAAATCAAACCTTGCCAAGTGTCACTTCAGGCAAGCAAAACTGTCTCTCTGGATGCACAATTTTTCCTTCGTGACTGAAACCAGATCCACACTCTGTTCTGTCTTAGCTCTTATGCTTTGGGGATGGACCCATTCAAAACATTACTTTGCAGTTTCTTAGGGATGGATGCTGTACAAGTTCAAACTTTTTTTGACTCCTGCTGTAATTTTGGGTGCCTCACTCTGAATTTGAAGCTTTGTTTGCTCCAGTTTAAAGGGACCATATTGAGAAGGGTCTTGTACTTGCTCCAAAAATATTAACAAAAGCTAAGAGCAAGTATTCCATTGTTTATATGAATTTCCTTGTGTTGCCTCTTATCACACAAGTGTGACACTTGAAAGCTGGGCAAGAGAGGTGTATCTGAGGATGAGAGGGCCCTAGGTAGTACAAGATGTTATAAAAGCCCATAAAGTGCTGTATGGAGCTCTAAGCACACTAGGAAGCTCTGTGTGCTAGAGAATCTAAGTATGGTATCTTGGCCCATACCTAGATCCAGGTCGTACAAAGATTATATAAAGCCACTTTGTTCCCCTTTCTCTCATCATTTCCTGCCCTGTGTTTACCACTGGCCTAGTCCAAATAGTATGAGGAGAATGATCTAATAATGAGCAACATGTAGGCAAGTGCCTTTTATTTAACCTTTTATTTGCCTTGTGCAGATGTTGCAATTTGAAGCAACACCCATCTCACTTGTGGTTCTTAGTCATGATGATTTTCTTCCAAAACATTGAAAAGATCCTTTGTTTTTGCACTGTGACAGATATTAAGAATAATTGTATTGGGACAGCGTTTGATAAAAGAAAGTGGTATTGGAATTTGGATAATACTTAATCTTCCCCATTCACAGTCCAGCTTTTACAGTCAAATCCTGGTTTAATAGGAAAAAAAAAAAAGACAAGAAACATACACTAGACAGGTGACGTGGTTGACAATTCACTTGCATAATTTTGAATTTTTCCTAAATTTAAGTTAGTCAGGCACATTATTTTTCCTTTTATTCCTTGCTGAATACTATGTGTAGGACTAAGGAGTCATAGAAAAGAAAAAAGAACTGGGACAGGTACTTGCAGTCAAATACTTATTTGAAGAATATAAAGATGCATGACCAGGATAGCAGTGAATCAGAGGCATAAACCACTTCTTCCATTTTGTGTGGCATGAAACACATATAATGCTTAGACGTTTAAACCATAATGATATCAGCACGACGGGCTGCTGTCAACTGGTGAGACTTCTTTTCAGATAGTGGAGCTAGGCTGATTTATTCTAGTGAAGAATCTGGCCTGATAGACCTAAAAAACCCATAATTAACAGATGCTAATTAGCTAATTACATGGAGTGATAAAGACATTTTGACCAGAGCTTAAACTATAAGATGCAGGATATTTTTCAGCCTTATTTTCTTGGAATCGTAACCGTTGAGAATGCATTTAGGATATTATTGTCCCAAAATAGAAGCCAAATGTTTGCAAAAGCCCATGAAAGTCAAGAGAGGGCTTTCTGTAGGGTACAGGGTGCTTTAGGTTGGTCTCACCCACATAGGTGTTGCGCTGGCCTGATCCCATCACTAGAGTGGAGATGCCCTTTCATTTTATGCTGGAGCAAATCTGAGAGAGGAGTCAGGCTGCACAGTCTGAAAAGCACCAGTTTGGGTGGCCAGACAGAGCGCCAGATCAAAGTCCTTGCTAATGACCACAGAACAGCAAAGGGGGCTTTGGATGTCTGCCCACCACTGGAAAAACTAACATGCGCTTTCAGAGGATGTACAGATGCAGGGAATAAAATTGGGGTGTGTATGTGGACATTTCCTTAGCCCCAAGAACCTCATACAACATGTGTATAAAAGGTCTTTAAATCCCAAACTTTGATCCTATTGCATATCACAGCCCAGCATCCCTATGGCTCAGCTCAGTCATCTCCCATGGTCCCATCCCTCTACTATACAGCAACTGTGCCCCTTTGGGTGGTTTAGCTATTATTTAAAGTTTGCCTTCTTTTTCTCTGTTTACCAGGTCAAACAAACCTCAACAAATTAAACCACCATTTGGGTGGGTGGGTGAAGTGTGGGGAGATGTGTGGCAAGATGGATTTTCCTCTAAAGCTAAAATCTGCTGGGCTTGATTTTTTTTCTGCTGTACTGGAGAAAAAAACTCTTTTTATTGGAGAGATTTCCTGCTTGCACAATGTTTCCAGGAAATCCATACAGCCCCATGCCAATGTTTATTACTTTTAGAAGAAATAGAATAAGCAGATGAAGATTTTAAAGAGCGATGTAAAGCCAAGATCGATGCAAGGAGTTAGGCTGCTTTAATAATCTCTCCCCCCAGCCCCTAGAAAAGTTTATCAGCTAATCCTCCCTGTCTCAGTGCAGTAGGAGCTGCTACTGTGGGGATATCTGGCATCCTTAGTAATTCCTATTATGCCATGAGTTTGCTTTGTCCTTGGGAGACTGAGGGAGAGTGGGAGAAAATTTTCTCTATGCTCAGGCAGATCTATAAATCTAATGGGTCTGGATGTCGTGAAATGGGGATTATGCTGTGGGCAGGAGAGAAAGGTGGTATCCCAAGGGGTGTCTGTGTGCACTGGTGAGTGAATGCCCATCGGCTCCTCTGGAGGAAGTACTGAGGGAGGGGACAGCTGTGACTGTAGGTGTCTTTGCATGTCTTCAGGCAGATGATGACCGGAGGGATCTGGATATCACAGATGGGAAAGAAGTCAATGCTGAGAAGATGATTCGTTTCATTCGGATGAATGAGCTCCGGCTGGTGACTGAGTACAACCCTGTGGTAACTACCAGCTCTCCACAGCCCCTGCCCTGGCACTCAGCCTTCTCCTCGGGCCTCCTCTGGCCCAAGAGTTTGTACACGCAGATGTGTGCAACTCCCAGAATTTGTCAGTTCAACAGAATCAGACTATTTCATACAGTGTTCCTGTCCTGGCCATCTTCACTGCCCCTCCACCTGCCTGGCAATTCCGGGGTCCCCGTGTCTCTCCCCTCATTCAGTGGGGTACCAAGGATTAGGATTTTTAGGCTCTCCTGAGATCCCAGCAGTTCAGTGGGCTGGTTACTATGGAGCCAATGTGTCCCAGAAGCCGTGATGGCACAAGGCTGACTTCTGTCATTCCTGTTTTTTTTTTGTTTTTTTTTTTGGACTTCTGAATAGCTACAATAGTGCTGACCAGGCTTAGTTTAATCAAAGGAGAATGGCACAACCTGTTTCAAAGCTGTACCTTTGAAACCAGTGCCAAGGATCACTAAGAGGGCTGGCCATTCCCCAGTTCAGGTGCAGCCTGCCGGGGGAGAGGGCATTTTGTTTTGGAAATACTCCATTTTGTTTCCAAGTGAAATATTGTAGAAGTTCTGTTTTCCAAAAAAAGAAAAAAAAAGTGGATTTGGTTTTCATCTTGATAAGGGATGATAAAAAATATTTCAAAATCACAGAATATTTCCTGGGACAGAAAAGCTATTTCCTGCCCAGCTGTCCTTACAGCCCATTTGAAAATACTCAAATAATGGCAGCAGGGATGTTCTTGTTATCTTTATAAACACCCAGTCCTTCTGAATCCTTGTAATATTTTAGCCTCCATTGTATCTTTTGGCAATTGATTAGAATATTGCTCCTTTTCACGCATTTCTGATGATACTTTGGGCTCTTGAGTTGTTGTGTCCTGTTCAGTACTCAGGCTGTCTTCCTGACCTAGAAGTCCCTGAGCTATTCAGCCAGTCCCCTCCAGTCTGACTTGCAGTACACATGTTCCAGTTCCAGTTTTCTCCTGACCCTCTGGAGTCCTACCAATATGCTGCAATTAACAGTGCCTCCTGCAGTCCAAGGCCTGAAGCCCTCCCAGCTCCACTAATGTAACTTGGATTTTCATAAATATTTATTCCCAGTGCATATGCTGTTTCCATTTAAGAATGTTACAGGTCAGCAAAGTCTTGGGTCACATGGATCGATCTAAGCCCTGCCAAGAGTTTCTATCCCTATCCTGGGGCCCTTACTGTTTCGTCTACATACTGTAGGCAATTTTTAGGCAATGATCACCCTGTGTACTTTCCAGGAGAGTTGGATGTGATCCAGCCATGCTGATGAGCCTATGCTAGTAAGTCATGCTGATCTCTCTTGCAAAAGGTTGTGTGAACAAACACACCTTTGTGGGGAGTTGCCAGAGCAACTGGTGCACTAGTCCTGCACCCTCTCAGCCCAGTCCTGTAGTGCCCTTCGGTGCTGCCTGGCTTCATCCTCTATTTTTCCAGTCCTGTCTTCTCCTGTGAGTTCTTCTAACACTCTTCAGCCTTGATTTGCATCCCCTCTACACTATCTCGTGCCCCATCTGCACACTACACAGAAGTTAAGTGATACAAAGTGCCTGATAAACATTAGGCTAAGAGGTAAGTCCCGGCCGCCAAAAAAATAGATGCTTTGTGGTGCACAGTCCTTGCAGAAGTGTGCTCCCTGACCCCTTCACTGTTACTCTTAGCATGTGTCAAAACTTTCTGCTCCTTCAGGGAAGTGCTGGTGGGGAGCTGGGCTGTCTGCATCTCTGTGGTTTCAGTGGCACGGGGGAGGCAGCAGGTCAGCTGTAGCCTGGCCAGGCTTCTGTTTAGTTTGAGGGAGAGGCTGCATTGCAGGAAGAGGACAGGAGAAGTAAGATGACAAATTGCCCAGTGCCTGGAGACAGAGCAATGACTTCTTGGTCAATGCCAGCCCCAGTCTCCTCAGTCAGAGGGCCAGTGTATGCTGCCTGCTTGGCCCTTCCCCAGGGGATGGAGGGACTGCCAGCTCCAGGACTTTTCCCAGTGGATACCTGCAGAAACAATGTTAACCCTCAGGTCTCTGGGCTGCCCAGCTCCTGAGGCTGCTGAAATGGGGTCTACTGGGGAATCCTCCTCACTACATACAGCTTAATGCTAAAGAAAGGAAATGAGGGGACACACCAGTCCCAACACCACAAATCCTTCCTACTTTCTTGCTCCCATTTCAGCCAGGTGCCAGACCTCAGTGATTCAGTGCACCATGGTTTAGTGTTTGCTGGCCTTCCATCTCCACTTCCTTGCCCCTCTAGACTTCAGCTTGCTGTATCCAGACAATCCACTTGCCTAGTCACTGGCCATCCTGAGGCTTTGCCCTTGTGGTCTTAAGACTCTTGGCTCAGGAATAAGTGAAACCAGGAGGTTAAGAGCTTCTACAAAGAACCCAAAGTGGATCCCTTCTGCTGCTTACCGTACCCTCCTACAAAGAAAGCTGTCCTGCTTGTAAGGGTTATTTGCAAAGGAGCTTCAGCTAAAATATGAGAATTGATGTCTGCCTGGCAATGCATCCAATGCAGGTTGAATATTCTTAATCTCTTGCCTATGTCTCTCTCTCTATGTCGGTGATGGCTGTGTTTTTGGCAGACAGCAATTGGTCTGCTGCACAGTTCTGTCCAGTTTCATCTCCTCCTGATCACAGACAAGAGGTCCCCAGAGCATCCTGAGCGCATGCGCAGATTTCGTGAGGCAGCAGAGCTCTTCCAGGGGAAGGTGAGTCCAAACAGAGATGAACACGATCCATCAAGGAGAGAAGGGAGAACAGTGATTTATTCTGTGGATGGGGGGACATCATCTCCTACCCTGTGTGATAGGGGAGCAAAAGCCAAATGGGAGGAAAAGAGGATTAGCTGGATAATCAAGTGGAGGGGTTGGATCTGTTCATCTTCTGCCAGTTTGCCTCCTTATGGAGAAAATTTCTTCTGTATCCTGCTCCCCCACTCTCTTAGTAGGACATTTTGTTCTTCCTTGCTTCTGGTCCGGTTTTGTTCCCTTGCAACTGGGAGATGACAAACAGCTGCTCCAGTTCAGTCTTGCGGTGGTTACATTCCACTGGTGTGAGAGGTGATTTTGTATATACAGCCTGCAAGATGCCAAGGAGCGTTATATAAGTGACCAGATAGCAATTAATGTCATGGTACTTCTTAACTCTTAGCCTTCTGGTTGGGTCCTGGGGAATGGGCTATTTTAAAGGAATGGCAGATAGGTTCGTCAGATTTCCCACAGTAAGGTTGTGGGATAGATGATGATTTTTAGAGAAATTTCCCCCAGTTCCCACCCCTTTGCTGACTCCCCAAGTAGTAAATCTTCCTATGGCTGATTCTCCACCAGCAGCTGAATTACAGAGGAATTTGTGTCCAGGGAACAGAGGAAGGAACTGACAGGCAAATGAGGATTTGGAACAATGGGAAGGCATTTAGGGCAGGGGAGAATGGCAGACAGGGTGCGGGAAGAAGCTTGCAGCAGTGGTGGAGCATGAGGCTGGAAAAAGTTGGGATTTGGGAACAAGAACACCTGCAGGCATCTACTTGTGTTGTTGAAGGGGCAGATTAAAAAGCAAGTATATCCTCAGCTTGAAATGGAGGGGCTGCCTCAGAACCATGCACCCTCAAAAGTCTTGAAATTTGTTCATGGCAGGACTACTTTGGACCTTGCAATCTCCCACCTGTTGGCAAGAGACCAGTCAGAAACCATATATCAAAGTCAAAAGGTCTCTTGAAAAGTGTTTTGCTGTGATAAATCCATACTGATGAAAGAAAACTCCTTTCTCTGAAAAATTCCAGACATCTCTTATGAGATATGTGCTATAGTGACATCATTATCCCTGTCTTCCATGAGCTGCAGAGTCTGATACAAGTCTCCTCCCACCAACTAACTCTTCTAATGCAGTGCATCACTGTTCAGCATCACTATCCTTTGCTGATATGGCTGCGTCCAGTTTTCACTTCATGTGACAAGCCCAGATCTGCGTGGATGTGAGTTAATTTTCCTAGAAATACTTTACAAAGCATTGGATAAAATGTTGTACTGAAGTCCAGATAATTTATGAATTAGCCACAAGCAAATCTAGTGTCTTTTTTTTCATTCATGCAGGGAATTTTCCCATCAAATTAGTACAGTGGGAGTTTGCCAGAGGAAAATATCGAGACTAAAGATGTGAGGATTTGACTATTACCATTTCACTTCAGTGATACTGCAAGGCACATAGATGAAGTGATTGAGAGTATAACAAGTTCTTTCCACCAAAGGAGTTGCACTCTGAGAACTAAATTGTGATTTGGACTGCCCTCTTAACAAAGCAGTATGAGAGAGCTAGGACCCATCTGTCTGTTTGTCTGTATCTAGATTTTAGATCTAGATTGAAAGGAGTAAGCAGAGTAATATGTCCACTCAGGGTTGTCTCCATTGCTTTGTCATGTAGAAATACCTGAATTAGTTTGGGTACCAGAAGCAGCCACTGCACAGTAGCATGGAAATCTCTGTTGGCTAATTTTTCCAAGTGGAGTTATCTGTTATTAGGGCTACCAGGTTAACTCAGATTTACTTCAAACAAGCAAAGTATTGAGCAGATTTTGCCTTTTTTAGCTCAGAAAGTATCTGTGCATAAATGCAAGATTATTGAATTAAATTTTATTTAGAATGACTGATGAATAATTCATAGCCTGTAGGCTGGTTGTCTGTGCATTAGTGTTGTCAGAAGTTCAAGTAGGGAATCCTTGCTGTCCAGTGGAGAGGTGTTCAGGTTCCCTGTAAGCAGGTACCACCTGAGCCTGCAGTGTTTCACAGTGGTTGCAGAGTGCCAGAACAGAGAGGGGAGACTCGGTGCATGTTGTACCTTTTCCACAGTGACAGCACAGAGCACGTGCAGAGGCTTGAGAGGGTTCCCAAGTGGGGGAGGAGGTACCGATCCTTTCACACAGCTCTGCTGCGGTCTGAGAGAAGAGAATGGATGGTGAAGGAAGTGATCTACTGCCAGTTCCTGGATTATGGTCCCTTCATCTCTGGTTTATGGTCTTTTCATCTTTGTCTGAGAGAAAACTCAAGCTTTCAAATGGAGAATCAATGTGCAGGTTGGGTGAGGGCTGTTATTTGAAAACAGCCTGAACTGTACCCTGAGCAGTAGTGAGTGTCTGAAGACACTCTAGATTCCTCTAGACATTATAGTGGAACCAGAAGGCTATAAAAAGCTGGAGAGGAAAGTGCTAATGTTAGATAATGGTAAGTCACCAAGAGCTGACAAGAATAAAAAGAAATATGGTACTTTTGTAGCAGACCTTAAGAAAAAAATTGTGGATGGGTAACAGCAAACAGACAGAACTCAGAGCACTGCAGCTGCAGGAGAGAATCCACCAGCCTTCTTGGAAAGATCCCATAGCAATCAAATATGTGCTTATTTGGAAAAGTACTGCCAAAAATCCAGGCTTTCTGCTGGAAAGGAAATATTAGGATTTGCATCACTGAGCCAAACTAGCATAAGTGTCGTCAGTTTTCTTTCCACAGTAGGAGAGTATAACATGACAGTTACAGCTGGTGAACTTCATGGGTGTTTGCAGAAGTTTCAATAAGGTTATTTGGGAAAAATAAAAGCAGCTTTTGCTGCAACTGATATACTTGGTATACAATGTCAAAATGATGTGGGTAATGATGCTCGCAAATTCGCTTTTAACTTGTATGTGGAACCCATTTAGAAATGAATTCTGAGAAACTGCTGAGTATTCTTTAGGAATTCTTCCATAGAAATGAAAGGACAGTGTCCTTCCTCTTGCAGACAGTCATTCATACACTTTTTATCTTTCTTGTGAGACACTGATGTCTCCAAAATTGAGAGAGAGAATACTTAGATGTCTCTTTTAGTCATAAACAGGGGAACTTGTAAACATGGATTGTGTATGTCACTTGACAGATACCTGCAGTAAAGTTGTTTTTATAGGTTTCTTTTTTTTAAAATCATGACTAATGTTTTCATTTTCCTTTGATTTACCAGAAGCTATGTGAGAAGTTACTCAAATTTAAGAATTTGATCTCTTTGCTTATGCAGTTTTCTCAAAGAATGAAGGCTGTAGCTCCATAAAGCTCAAGGTCAAACACTGGATAGAGGCTTGATCATCCTTCCTGTTTGCCTTCCTTAGAGAAAGAAATAGCAAATATGAAATTGGCTTCTACCATTGGAGTACTATGCTCAATTAAATTGAATTCCTTGAGCAATAACATCATTCCATATCCTAGTATTTACCAGGAACTTCTTGTTCTAAAAGCACTGGGCTAGGAATCAAGTTGTCAAGACACCAAGACAGTACCAGTCTGCAAAATTCTCTGAGAGATTATTTCAAGTGATAGTGCACAGATAATATCGCACTGTGTTCTGTGTTCTTGGAATATTGTGTGGAGGGAGGAACTGGTGCTGGGAGTGCCTCAGGCGTGCAGCATATCTTCACTGCCTCTAGTAGCAGGCCTCCAAAAACAGACGAGAACACTGGTACAAGATGAAACAACTTTGTGGAAAACCGAAGAAAACAGCTATTGTACAGGATAGTTCAAGACAGAAAACAAACCTCTTTTGGATGAAACTACTGGCTTCTAACAGTGATATGAGAGTTGGCATCAGAAGTGGGATTTGTTTTGATGAACTATAACTTTGGTAAGTGGTCCTAGCTAAGGCCATAGGCTCTTTCCATTGCTGATGGAGAAGGACAGGCATGTCCTTCCTTCCCTTTTAGAACAGGTGGAATAAAATGCCTCTCACCACTTATTATAGAGAGGGCCTAGATGACTGGCTGAGACCAGATGAAGTTTTAAATGGCAGAAGTTTGACAAGATGAATCTTGTCTCATGTGAAGAATGTGAGTAACAACTGAAGTATGTCCACTAGGAAGGGTTTCTGTTTTCTTATGGAAATGTAGTATGTGGTTGTCCTAAATATGCAAAATACATTTCTCCTTGAGGGAAATGCAGGAATAGTTTCAGATCTAGCCTCTTAACTTGATCTATGAAAAGCTAGGGTGACATGTCTGGCTCATGAATAGTCAGCATCATATCACTTTGAGGACACTGAGGAAACCAGTCAAGGGAATATGTATACAGCAGAGTGAATTGCTGAAATTATGTATCACAAAAATTGCTTCATCTCAGAAAAATTGCTCATGTTTTCATTTTGCCTTCTGTCTCCTTGAATGCTGGGAAAGTTTTCAGTGTGGCTACAGTACTGGAAGCACAGTGGCTCCTATCCATGGAAGCATAAGGGCACAGTCAGGGTAAAAGACCTGTTCTTTCCTTGCAGGGTGGTCAGTATAATTTTCAATAGTTGCTGCATTCATTCTTTATCATTACAGCCGGTTGGGAAACTTTCAACAAAATAAATTCATCATGAGAAAATGCCAGTTCCACCAGGAGAAATCAGTCATGGAAATGTCCCCATTTAGAAATCTGCTCGGTTTCCAGCTGCTGGGGGAGATCAGGCTTCCTGTGTTTGTGGCCTCAGTACAAATCCACCATGCTGACTGCCTCAAAGTTGTAACTGCATAACTACACAGTCTTTGGCAGGAACACTGGAGCATATCCAGCATAGGATGCATAATTTTTTTTTGTTGAAACAAAAAAAAAAGTGCCATATCACAGCTCTTATCAAGAATTAATCATTCTAATAGCCAAGTGAAGGCATTAAGGTGTCTTCTTTCAAGTGACAATGGACAGATACAATTGCAGTCTGTCCTATATTTCTGGAATATCACTCACAAGAGGGGAAGGAACTTTTGCTGTACTTCTGCACCTTGAAAATCTTGAGCCAAGTGTGAGTCACTAGACACATCCAAGTCAAGAACTGTGAATGCTGTCTTAGCCTTTCTAGCTGATGGGCCAGTTGTTTGTGTTTTAGTTCTTTTCTTCTATAATGGAAGCAGACAAAAAAGTGTTTGGAGGTCTAAACCTCAACCTTTTTATTTCTTTTTATTCTTACTCTGTTTTTGTATTCATAGATAAAATATTTACAGCTTTTTTGTTTGGGGATTTTTAAAAAAGGCTGGAGGTTTGATAAAGTGAAGAATGTCAACTAAAGTTTATGTTACTATTTTAAAATGCTATTAATCTGTTTTAAAGCTGAAGAGTTTTAGCATAGAAAGTGTTAACATTTAACACCTTAGGAATTCTAAATGCTTTTTTTGATTAACCTCTTGACTGGCATTTGATTAACAAAATGCTTTTTTGTTGTCCATTGGATCTTTCAAAGGGAAGATCAAAAGTGGTAAATGACATAAAGACATTTGGTCAAAATGTGGTACCATCTCCTCTACAGTCTCTCTGAGAGTGCTTCCCTCCAACACCAGCCTCTATTTCCAGCTTGCTAGTTGGAAGGAGAGCCCTAAAACATAACCGTTGTTCAAATTCCATCTGCTCCATCTGAAAACCTGATGTTCACCTCTTAGATCAGATCCTTCATCACAGATCCTTTTCTCCAGTTTGGCACTTTAAGGAGATTGCCTAGTAATCCATGTCCAAATGCAGTCATCTCATACACTGGCTATACTTTGGGTATAATCTCATATCTGGCCAGGGACGCATCACCAAGAATAGCATGTCTGTGTGCTGATTGGGTGAGATGACATGGGGATGCATACTAAGTTCATGTCAACCTAGTGTGGAGTTGAAATTATGTTCCTTTCCCATGCACAGCTTATAGATTCTTGGGTTGGGCCAAAATGGCATGAGGTTTTACTCTTCCCAAAAGAATGAATTTAGCCCTCTGGGAGAAGGTCCCCACAACCTGTCTGCTCATTAGCTTGTTGTCTTTGGGGCATAGTTGACTTTTGAAAGAGAAACTGCATGTAGTAAATATCAGTCATATTTAGTGAAACTACTGTTTCTGTTTCGTTATCACAGTGATTAACTGCAGTTAACTCTTTCACCAGCCTAACTATTTCTTCTTCCCATAGGCTTTTGCCTAAGAAAGTTTTCTGGAGAAACTTGTTTTTTTAATAAATGAAAATTTATTAAAGTGAAGAATTTGAGATATACCAGGTTTATTTTTAGAAAAGAAAAAAAATTTTGAACTGACTTAAGTGTTCTTGATTGAAAAGAAAATCATGAGTCACAGGCTGGGAACTAGGCCCATTATCTTCACAGTGCGTTAATTTTCTTTTTTTAAACTTTTCTTTTTTTTGGTATAAGTTAAGGCATATCCATGTGCATAGGTGCATATAACATGCTAGGCCAAGTAGATCACACAGGATACAGTGAAGATAAAATGACATATATTAATTGGATGTTTGCTTCTTTGGCTTGGATGTCACCTGCCAATGGGTAATATTTAATCAGGTCATTGACTGAATTTCTGAATTTGTTTATATATTTTATTTTATGAAATTTATATATAATGTTTGCAATTAGCATTAACAGATAATTTAACAAAGAATTTTGAGATGTACATGTTACTGATAATCTTTCAAGGTCCAGAATTTTAAATTTTTATCTATTCCTGCTGCACCATGTAAGATCACAGATAAAACCTACATCTAAAATGAAATCATGGAGCTGGTCACCAATCCTTGGCTTGACCTTGTTCTCCAAGAATATTCGGGACCCTGGAAAACTGTAGGCCACTCTCGTCCTGGTTTATTCATTCTTGGGCTTCTCTCACCAGTTCTGAATGATTTTCCACTGAGCTGGTCTGTGTGGGCATTGGTGTCTTGCCAACAGCTCCTCCCATTTCCCAAACCATTGCACCTTTATTTCTCGTCACTGCAGCTAACTTAAATACATCCCTCATGTTTGGTACTCTCTAAACACTCTTTCTCATCTTTGCTAGTTCTTGTTGCCTTGGACTTTACTGACATCTTCTTGCGGTTGAGTTTGGTTCTCCATCCACACAAGTCTTGCAAGAATGTGATCATCTTATCCTAGTGACACTCAAGGAGAGGAGTCAGCTTCTTCTACATGTTCCACCAAGACAGCAGACATATTGTTTCTACATCTATTAAAGAGAATAGAAATGGAGACTGCCTTCCTGTCATAGTGTGGATACATTTTAAAAAAAGAAAAATAAGACACTTTGTTTGCTATTGTGAGTCTGAACTTGATAAAATATGGGAAAATGCACTGCAGGGAACAGTTAGACATTGGCAGTGTTGTCCTAATGGAGTCTGGTACATCTCCTCAGATCTAGCCTAACTCACTGAAATAATATCACTGTTATTCTTTGTATGATCACTGTTTGGGGATCTGTTTTCTCTCTCAGTCTCTGTTTTGCTCACCCTTTCTCTTGTCTTTCCATCACAGATTCTCTTTGTCCTGGTAGACAGCAATGTGAAGGGCAACGAACGAGTGGTGTCATTCTTCAAACTGAAGAAGTCCCAGCTGCCAGCTCTGGCTATATTCCACACACCAGATGAGGAACGAGATGTGTTGCCTCTGGATGAAGTCTCCATTGAGCATGTGCAGGACTTCTGTAATGTTTTCTTACAAAGAAAGCAGAAGGTAAAGGGGAACTCCAGTATAGTTTACAGGAAGCTGACCCTTGTGGGAAAATGCTGTTGCTCAAAAAGCTCTTGAGGAAAATACCCTCAGTTGCTTGATCTTGTCCCCACTCTTGCCACCTCCTCTTTCATTTTCATTTGTATCTGGATATCAGAAAAGCATTAGGTCTAGAGCAGAGCAGAGATGGATGTATTTGGAGAGCCTCTTTCTTCATTGACCTCTGCCTTCTAGTCTACAGCAAGTAGACTTCACTGACCTCTGCAACTATGAAAAGGTCTTGGTGGAAGCATCTACTTTCTGAGAGTAGCAGCTGGGGATACAGGATGAAGGGTGCTTTTGGACACTGGGAATGGGGACAATGGCTGGTAGCAGACAGGAGGGGATCAGAGAGACAGACAGTGGGGATAGAAAGGAAATCTGTCAAGAAGGCTGCAGAATGGAGTACACAGACAAGGATTCAGGACTCTACCAGAGCTCTCTGCTGGGGAAAGGACAATTTAATCTCCATGTTCATTCAGTGTTAGAGTTTTCTTTTTGCCAAAGCTCACCTTGCACAGATGCCTCACATGTCAGGGGCCTGTGTTGTGCAATTGAAATGGGATAGGCAGGGCAGTGGCATAGAGACCAAGAGGAGGCCTTTAAGTTGGCTCATTTCCTATCATCACCATGTTGAAAAACTGAAAAATGTTTGCTCTAATGTGTTTTAGAAAGAAGATGAACCGGATGAACCAGAGGAGAAGGCTGTCAATGAGGAACTCTGATTTCCTTCTCAGCCTGCAGGATGACTGTGCCCAGAGTCACCTGTTCTTGATGTATGAAGAATTCACTAAGGCGCACTGCTCAGGAATTTCTGGGACAGTAGGAATAAGGGGCCAAGTCAGCCATGGCTTCTTGTCTCCTTACCATATACATATATGCTGTCTGTCCTCTCTAGGAATCTCTCCTCCCTTCTCATTTGCCGGCTCTAACTCTATTTTCTCTGTACTCCAGGAGCACTGTTTTTTCCCTACACTTGAGTCCTTCTATGCCACCACTATCAGAGCAAAGGGTAATACAGCAACATGGCAGTATCAGAGATACAGCCTGTAGCTCCTAGAGAAACTGACAGGTCTGTTTCCCTCATGATGGTTTCTTCCTTCTCTTTTGCTTTTGGTGCCAGGCTAGCATCCCCTGTCAGTCCCTCCTGACACTAGGAACAGATTGGTTGTCTGAGGTCACATGAACTTTTCCATTTATTTTACTAAATAAAGCAGAAAGTGAATAGCCTGAATTTTCATGCAAATATGTGATTTCCCACTCCCCATGTCTTTCACTTAAGGACAAAGCCTAAGGATTTCTGAATGGGCAAGCTCAGAAATCTTCTCTATTTAACCAGGCTTGCAATGCGTAACCAGTCAGATCAGTTTCTAAGGGTCATTCCCCATGGAATTGGACTCAGGACCAACAGGTATTTCCATGAGGATGAGAGATTTCTTTGAGGGTATGAGATCAGAACAGCACTGGGTACATCAGGTCGGAACTGGTGCACCAAAAAGGAGTAAGTTTGAGATGCAGCTCTAGGCTAAGAGGAATGGGAGCTGTGGTGGCAGTAGAAAGTTATGTTGCAAAATAGGGGATGTCTCAACTCTGCATTAATGGGAAAGGCTATTGTCTGTGTATTGACCTCAGATATCTGAGGTTTCAGCCCTGGAGAATGGGGTGGGGAGTTTGCAGGCGAGGTGAATGAGCCATCTCTCTGTTCTGCTGTAGCAGATGCTTGCCATAGGTTTGCCTCATACTTGGCACAGTATCCTTTGGCATGGCATACGGATGCTCCCATCAAACAGTGACTGCATTGTCTCTGAGGGCCTGAGAGACTTGGCTTGAGGCAGGGTGCCTAAGTGGCTGAGAAAACTCAGCCTTTTCTCAGAGATCAGACCAAGAGGGAGAAATGGCAATAGAAAGGAGTTCTTGTAGATGAGGCAAACACGCCACAGAAGGGGAAGTCAGGAGCTTGGAGGGAAAGTAACTGTCGTCCACCACCATGAGGGCCTCAGGAGGGAAGCTGTCAGTACAATAGAAGGGCAGGTGCCAACCCCACATTAGTTCTTGCCTTTTCCATGAGGATCAAGCCAAAGTCCTTTTTCTCCCTAAGGCTGTCACCCATGCAGCTGGACTTACTTTACCTTAGCACTCTACACTCCCTTCTTCTCTGCTTACCTAAAGCATGCCCACTGCTGTAACAGCTCCCATTTATAGAGAATTGGCATTGCTGCACATTTGCAAGGAAGAGTGACATGACTAAAATGGTATTCAGGATTGTGCTGTGCATTGGAAAGCTGAAACTGTGTCTCCCTGCATGGGGAGCTCTTCTTCTCTAAGCAGTAGGGAGGCAGGCAGCATGGGATCTCAGAAGCTAAGTGTTCAAGACAATATCCAAGAACTGTTTCCTAAAGGAAGCAATTCAGAAGAGTGCATGGACAGAAGAGGAGAGAGAGGGGAAAACCACCTTTGTTCACTTATCCCCTTTTCACAGCTGAACAGTCCCTAGCCTCTGGTTTGCAGGTGGCATGCGGCCCATGAGATCTTTAGTATTGCTTCTAGCCACAGCCAGATAATAAAACTAAGGATAGTAGGAGAGGTGAGTCTGGGGCATTATATGCTGCATATTGCTGCCTTCAGTCTGGCAAAGGTGTTCAGTTTGGTATCTGCCCTCAGCCCGTGGAGCTCTTTTACTCAGGTGTACTCTCTTCTGAGGTATGGTTTCGCAGTGACTTTCTGCCACCAGCATGTGGTCCTGGGGGTGGGGTGTTACTGCCATCAACTGGAGCCTACAAGGCCATAAGGTTTGGTCCATAGGTGTAGTGTTCATATAACAGCTGGAGTGAGCTGGGTGTTGAAATGTCTCACTGCTTTGGGCTGGTGGCTCAGCCCATGGCTGAAGGGAGGGGTTGCAGGGCTGGACTGGAAGAGCATGAATGAAGCCTTGACTGTGGCAGAGGAGTCCCCTGCCTGATGCATGAGGCTTGCCGGGCCTCTGTGTGCCGTGTGTGAGGCAGTCCTGGAGGCCTCTGGGGTGCCGGGAGGGAGGAGTGGTCAGTGCCCAGGTGGAGTTGGCTCTGATCCTAGAGCTGTGTGAGGGGGTTAGCAGCTCAGCCTTTCCAGAGCTTTGGAGAGAGGCAAGGTCTCGCCTGGGCTCCATCTGGCAATAAAACTTTGGGGATCAGAGCTGGCTCAACTTGCACTGGCTCAGATCCCAGGCAGAGCAAACTTGCGCCTGCCTTCCAACATCCTGGTGGTGTGTGACGTTCTTGAACTCCTGTATTTATACCAGTCCAAATCCGAGAACATGCTGGGCTTTATGTCCTAGCAGTAGCCCTCGGTGGGGAAACTGCTCCTTTTTACAATTATAGCTTGTTCCTCACTAGGACGGGTTGTATTGCTGTCTCTGCAGTGCTTGAGGTAAAGTGGGAAGACCTTCTGCAGAGACATCTGGGAGAAGCCTTGGCATTGGAGATGCTACCAGTGTCACGCACCTCTGTGATCCAAACCAAACACCGGATGGGGAACCAACCTGCTGCATGGGTGTCTGAGGTTCATGTCTTGGCCCTGCATGGACATGACAGCTGCAGGACCTGGGCACAGCAAAGTGACTCTTATTCAGCGCTGGAGGGAAACAAAATAGGAAGTGAATGAAGCCTTGGTTCTGCAAATAAGCCTGAGAACAAAAGCAACCTCCCCAGTGACTGTCAGCTGTGTACACAGCTAATTATAGGGGCCACTCTTCAGGAGCTTCATCTATGTACACTGGGGAGTTTAATTCCCTCTGCACCTTCCAGAGCTCTGCACCTAACAATTCTGGGAGCCGCAGGGCAACCACAGGAAGAGCATCTTCCTCCTCCACCTGCTCTGCATTACTCTCTGTCACTTGCACAGTAGAGACATCCCCAGCACACTGCCAAAGGTGTGGTGCTGGGGGCCTGCTTCAATCCCCGAGCTCAAATGCTTCCGAAATGCAGCCTCAGCAGCAGCCTTAGCCTCTGCAATGCTGTGCCTGAGATAGAAACCAGAGACGGAATCACGCTTCAGGGACCTGCACACCTCTTTGGGGGCGACTTCTCTTTGTTGCTTTATTTTGGGTTTTGTTCCCAGCTGGGTTTTCTCTCTCTTGAGTGCATGTTGTATTTGGCCTGGATGTTCGGAACTGGCTGGGGAAGCTGTGTGGCTTTGTTTTAAGGGGAGGAAGAATGAGATGCAAATTGATGGAGAGCAGGATGTGGGGGTTCCCTTCCCACTCAGTATTGTGGGGATGCCATGGGGTGAGAGCTCCTACTTTGCAGCAGGGCCTCAATCCAAGCTACGCTATTTGGCTAGCAAGGAGGCTAAGCTGAGCTTCCTTGACAGCAAAGCTAGACTAGACTGGGGAGGGCTGCAAGAGCTGCTGTCTTTACCCCAGGGCACAGTGAACGGGGTTAACTGTGGAAGATGCAGGTTCAAATTCATTCTCTATGAGAAAGGATTTCAACCCTTCCCCTCCAGGAGCAGGATGTTATAGAGACCTAGAGGCTGAACAAGAGGACCAATATTTTTGTGTATTCTCCTCCTGAACTGTGCTATGTGGCACAAGATGTGTAAATGTTCCTCAGAGGCAAGGGTTGGGTCCCAGGAGTGCTCCCCACATACACTCCCTGGGGAAAAGCCAGCTGCTAGGTCGCACTGGCACCATTTGTCTCTCAGGCACTTCCCATTGATCCCTGCAAGTGCCCTGGGGACGCAGAGGTTTATGTTACAGCCGCCTCCTCAGTGTTTCCTACTGCTTGGTGGGGGGTTTCCCCACTCGGTGTTCAGCTTCACCCAGCCCCTCTTTCAGGTACATACACCCCTCTGTGCGCTGTAGGAATATCCAGGAGACTGACTCTAGGTCAAGGATCCCACCGGCCAGCAAGAGACCTGAAAAAGGAGTTGATGCTGGGATTTGCTGCTCTTCTGTCCTGAGGTCTACAAGGCAAGGCCCAGCTCTCTGTCATTTTTGTTCCTGTCTTTTCCAGCAGTTGGTACAGTGCCGTCTCCATATAAATTGTACTGCATGTCAGCTTGGGTAAGGATGTTTGGGGAACACGGGGGTCAACAGGACACATGCGGTGCATAAACTGTCAGGGACGCAGGCTCTGCTTGCTCCTTTCCATGAACACAGAATTTGTTTCCTCGCTTCTGTGTAGCGTAATCCCAAACCAAAGTCTAAACACTGCTGGATGTGAGGGAATTAAACCCCTCAACTAGCCCCAGTCTGTTATGGGTTGAACCAAGACTTTCAGTCCAAACATTCTGCACCTAAACTTTGCTGCTTTTGTCCCCCCGCACCCAGGGTGCTGGGCCCAGCCAAAAGTGGTTATTCAGCTGTAGGGAATTTGGCAGGGAATTTAGCGGGAGCAAGACAAGAACAGCCTTTGGATGCCACCTGAAGAAGAGGGGAGGGCCCTGACTTTACTGTGCAAGTACCACTGGTTTGGACTGACACTGCTTACAGAAACACCTTGAGAGGCTGAGAGGCCCCCCACCACCTCAAAGGTGAAGGTGGTCCCTCCACTTTGAAGGGCAGCAACACCTCTTAGGGCTCCTGGCTCTGACGTGTTCTGCAGGGTGGTCACAGCGGCAGAGCCAGGGCTGTGCCTCCTACCTTCTCTCTAGTGACGGTGTTAGGGGCCAGGGCCCTGCCAACTTTGAACAGGAAATTTCAAAAGCTCCTTGCTATATACCAGTCCAGCACTGAGCTGGGCCCGAGTTCCCAGGAGAAGGAGACAGTAGAAATTTAATGGAAGGTATGGCAGGAGCTCTTGTTCTCCTTAGACTAAATGGGTGAAGGGCACAGGTGGTTGACACCACTGCTTGTCCCGGAGAAAGCAGAACCAATAAGTCCGGGCAGCAATATTAGGAGCAAGCTCTCTATTCCAGGTCGACAAACCACAGGGTTTAGTCACTCTGCACCTCCACGCAGGATGGCTTCTCCTCAGCACCACTAACGACAGCCCACGGGCTGATGAAGATGTGGGGGCAGTTGACACAGGGGGGGAAATATTGCCTGATGGATGCAACTGGGGAAGTGGTTTGCATGAGGGCGAAACAGAAGGGCAGGGAAAAGCCACAGACTGGTTTAGGAGAAGGACAGGACTTGCCCCGGGGGTGATGTTGTCAGGGACAGGCAAGGGTCAGCGACAGAAAGCGATAGTGGTACCGTACGGAACTGATAATGATGGGGAGGGGAATACAGCAGTGGTATTTCTGGGTCTGTGAATCAAGTTCCTCTCTGACCCCTTTTGGCTCAGTCACTGAGGAAGCTACAGAGCAGTATTCTCAGTGGAAAAACCTGCAAAGCCACAGATGCACACTGAAGAAGAAAGTACTTGTTCTCCCCTTTGAATTTCTCCCTTCACTGCTAATGTACCTACAAAACCAGGCAGGCAGGCTAGTCCCACGAGCTGCAAAGCAGCACATTTCTCCAGATTAGAGGAAAAGCCCATAAACAGCTGTGCCTACTTGTCCACACCAGGCCCTGGGTATGGCATCAGTGCAGTGTTGCCGTCCCTACCTTGGCCGCCTCCAGTGCTGTGTCCTCCTCCCAGCTCTCAGTGGCTTGGCTGTACCATAGGTGTTGAGTGCAACTGGACACAGCACAGCTGTCCCCAAGCCTGTGATGTTATGCTGGCTGCCAGATCAAGGCTGTCTCTCCTCATGGTTTTTGCCCTGCACTGGATGGAGGTACCAGCCTGCTTGGGATACCAAGGTGAACTCTGATCCACCTTCTACTATGCCTTGCAAATGTGTGCATTCCAGCTTTTCTTCTAGCCCTGTGTTACCCATGTTATATTTCCCTCATTTTCCCAGCTCCCTCACCACCTAGTGAGTCCACACTTCATCACCTTGCTAAGGGTTTTGTGCAACCCTATGCACCCCCTGTCATGTGGTTTGTATAATGCCTGCATCACCACCATTATTTCTTACCTTTTATCTAGCAGTTGAGTTGTTTGTAGTATTTTTATCTAACTTTCTTGGACAGGACTGAGATAGGATGTCGTTACCTACATGGGTACCAGGAGATGTTAGCCATGGTGCATGCCACTTCTAATTCCTTGATCTGCAGGCAATCACAGAGATGCATCAAGTCAATTAGTCTGCTAATCAGATATCAGGGGAGCAGGATGTGATCTCCCAATTTTCCTGTTTTTTATTTTCTTGATGTTACCACTGGAATCAACAGAAGAATCATACCAAGCAAAACTCTTCATATCTGTTTTCTTACCCACTGAATAATACTATACTGTATGCCCAAAAGATTGCTTTTCTAAATACAAACAATGCTTTCAGTATGAATCTGTGCTCCTGAAAGTATTCTTTGGGATTTTGAAATTCAATGCAGGTGTTGATCATGACTCCCCATTGCAATCCAGGCTTTGTTTTCCTTGGCCAATATTTTCTGTTCTTTGGCTCAGAAACAAAAGACGCAGACAGTAATTTACCCAAGATCATAGAGCAAGCCTGTGGGCAGAGCTGGAAAGAGAATCCAGATCTCCTGAATCCAGATCTCCTGAGCCTTGGCCACATGGCCAGACTTTCTCCTCCCCCTCCATCTCTCTGTGACTGCCAAAGGCTATTTTCTTAAGTGGAAAAGGCAGTTTTTTGCCATGAATCAAAGTCTGCCTGGTTTGGTGTTTTAGTTTGCCACAGCTCAAGCTGAGCAGCTCCGGCTCACTGTTTTCTCTCTCCTCCTCTCCCTGCTCCCCTTGCCAGTGGGAACATTCCTGCAGCTTTATCCTCCTGGGTCCTGCTGGGGAACATGGTCTCTCACCACGTAGTTTTCCCAAATGCAGTTGCAGTGTTGGTTCTAGCAGTGCTCTCTTGGGTCCCTGGGCATCCTGGATTTCAGTCCTTTTCTGGTAGCAATGTTTTCAGGCTTTCTCCCCTGATGAGATTCTGGCAGTAAAGAAAATATTTTATTTGCATGTTAAGAAGGTTAAAGAAGATGCATGGCAGGTCAGAGAAACATGTGAATGAGCCATGGCTTGGTACATTTTAGCTTTTGTCAAGACAGTAGTATTGTGGAAAGGAAGGTATTCTTAAAGTGAAAGCTAAATAGATTAAGGCTACTTCTGATGCCATAACTGAGATTGTGATGATTGCATCAAAGGATCAGTCATCCTCAAATGGTTCTTTTCACAGATCTGTTCTGTCATCCAGGAGTCTGGGTGCTGCCACCTCTAATGAGTCTTCCAGCCACTTCGGTCTTCCAGTTCGCCAGCATGGAAACCATATGTCTTTGATGTGTCACCATAACACAGCCTCACTGCACAGAGATGCAGAGCACTCTGGAAAGATGCAAACCACCCAGAGAGAAGCAGGTAGGAGCGTGCTGCCCTGAGAAGCATCCCACTGGGGCTGTCCTCAGTATCCAAAACCTGGCTCCCTTCTTTCTGCCTTGCTCTCTGTTTAGCAGCTTGGAGACTTTCAGGGTAGCAGCAAACTCTACACAAGCTCTTGCAGATTCTGGGACAGGCCTGGCTATACCAGCTGCCTCCTCCTCCCCACCAGCTCCCTGTCTCTCCATGAGCGAGAGGCCCTCAGCCCCTTGCTGTGACTGTATTTCTCTTCCTGTCCACCCTGTGCTCTGGAGGCAGCTCTGTCCCAAGCATAACCCTGCCGCTCCCAAAGGAAGATGCCTGCAATGTTGCACGTGCCCCAGGCACTCCCTTTTAAAAAGAACATAACTCATAAACAGAGGACAAACAGAATTCACCAGACACCGTCCATCACAGTGAAGATGAAGCAATACTTAAGCAATGCAAGGGAATGGATTAGCTGCCTTACTCGGGGAACCCTGTTCACCCAAAGGTTTCTATTCAGCCTCTGAACTCTGCGTCTGTCTCAGTGGAGTCCTTCTTGGCAGACATAGCTCTGCGATCCAGAAGGAGGAGAGAACCGTCATTCTTTTAATAATAAAGAAAACAATATTTAGGATATTCAGGACCTGAGAATCTCCTTTACCAGCATTTCACATGAAGTGAGGCTTTATTTCTGTGGCTGTTCCTATGGAAATGAGGCTGTCTGTGTGTCTGCTTGTCCCATCCCCATCTGACATCTGACATCTGACAGCAGGGCAGCAGTCTCTAAGGTATTATGTTGCTATAGGTTTTGTGAGACTAGGTGTCAGGCAAAGGAGAGAAGTCCAAAAAGCTGCATTGTTAGCTCAGTTATGTTATGAGGTGCAAAACACTCCACATGTTGGTGACTCTGTGAATGAAAGTTACAGAGAAGCAGCTCCATGGGCTCTGTCTTTGACAGAGCTGCTTATTTCAGAAGGGGAAACTGAGGCACCCTGGAGCAAGGGGCAGTGCCAGAGGAGAATATCTGAGGTTGATCTAAGGGACTGACCCTTACACATCACTCCTCAGTGGTGTGTTACCAGGGGCACTGTGTTCCTGGTCATCACATCCTTCCACATCCCCACTGGGGACCTCAACTTAGACCTTCCCTGAGCAAGCTCTGGAGCAGCGCCAGAGCTGCCTGGTGCCTTGCAAGGTGCTGATTTTCTCTGACTCACCCCTGTTCCCCCCTCCTTGAAAACCCAGGGGGGAGAGTTTACTTTGCTTTGGGCTGAACCTCTGTCCTTGGGCCGGGAATCCATCAGGAGCGCAAACCCAAAGCCCCTGAAGTGGTTGGCTTCTATTTCTAGCTGTGACTATCAGCCAAAGACTCGTCGGTGGTTTGTTTGAGTTTAATATATTAAATCTGTCTCTGCGAATTTCTCCGTGACAGACAGACATGTTTTGTACGGGAGGTGTGCGTGGGCAGGGGCTCCATTTCCAGACAAGCACTCTCTCCCCTACTTCTCCCTCCCCACCCCACAACCTATTTTGCAAATTTCCAAAGAGCCTCATTTCCTGGGTCATTGACAAAAGTGGCAAATGTTCCCACTAAGGGCAAGGAGCAGGGGGCTGGGGGAAATGTCAAGGTCGTCTACCTCAAAATGCTCAGAAGCGCAGAGTGGAGACGCCAGAGTCCTGAGACAGGCCCCAGAGTATTAAATCCTCAATTTGCTGGCTTGTTTGTTATGTAGCTCCTATTGGCAACTGCTTTGCTCTGCCACATGGGTTTGGTTGCAGAGGCTGCCCCTGCCCTTCTCAAGGGCAGCCAGGGAGCCAGGGCCCCTCTCTGTGGGGCTCCCCCAGCCTCTGTGGTCCTGCAGGCTCTGCCCCAGGGCCGTGTGGGGCCTTGTTTCATATTTCCTGTAAAAACAAGCTCTCTGCCACTCCTCCTTCATCCCCCTGGCATTTCGCTGGGGAATGGGGCCCCACTGCTGTGTGCAGCCCTCAGGGTCCTGCTCACCACTCCCAGGGGAGGAGGGTGTTTTCCTTCTCGGGCTCTGAAGAGTTCCCAAGTGAAAGGGCAGCTCACCATCGACTGCACAGCTGAACATCAGTTATCAGTGACAGTGGCGAAACATCATGTTTGAGGCACTGTGATAGGAAATGGGATCTTTCCCTGGGAGAAGCCTATGGAGTAGAGTAGCTGCATTTTTCATCGGATACCTTTGAGACCTCAATATGGGGATTTGGATCTAGCTAGTTAACTGGAATCAATGCCTTTTTTGCTACCTGTCTGAGCCCACAAGTGTATTTATGTACTTCATTCCTATTTAGCCATTTAATTTTCCAACAAAGTCAAAGACTGCTGAAATCAAAGGGAATTCAGACACCATGTGAGTTAGTTTATTCTGGTCACCCCAACCTGGTCCAGAAAGTCCCTGTGCCTTTTTGCCTCCTCTCCTGAGCCTGTTAATCCCTGCTGTGATTGCTGGGTGCCTGCTCGGGTGGTGGGGCTTCCTGTTGCAGCAGGAGCAGCTGCAGCTTAGCAGAGCAGAAGAAAACCCTGCCTCAGGCCTGAAGGCTTTTCAGGGAGCACACACAACTCAGGAGACTCCAGGAATGAAGGACAGCAACCAGCGGGCAAGCGGGAATGGGTAGGAAACAGCATTGGTAGCAAGCCAGCAGGAGCGTGTTTCTCAGGAGCAGCTTAAGGTTGGCTTCATGCCCTGGTGCTGAATGTGGCATAGAGGAGACAGAAACCTGATCAAAGCAATCATTGGGGCTTGTTTTCAGGCAGGAGAGAAGGAGCTGAAGTCAAGCTCTTAACTCTTTCTCTAGCCCTACAGATCTCGCTCTTTCCTCTGTGGCTGCAGAGCTCGTTGTAACATCCCCACTGCTGTTTTACTGCTGATGCCCCTCTCTGGAAGGGCAAACCCACTGTGGAAAATTAATTTCTCCTGGTTTTACTATCTCATAGTCTCCCTTGCAAAGAACAGGTCTACAGGGTAATGACAGCATATTTCTATTTAGCAGCCAGATGTCTCCAATAGTTGATGGAGGAGCTGCAGGGACAGCAACAGATCAGCACCAAAATGGTAGTGCAGAGGAGGCCGGAAAGATCAGATAACGCAGAAGAGCTCTCAGGGCTGAAAAAGAGGGTGACCTTGACCTTCATGCCTTTGGGATGCCTGTGTATCATCTGTCCTCACTAAGCCTGGAGGCTAAGGGAGGCCAGGCAGAGACATGGGGTTGTTCATGACAGAGCCTGTGGCTCGGGACTGTGCTCCTGCTGGGCAGGCCTTGTCCCCCACAGCAGGGCAACACGGGCACGTAGCCACATGTCTTGCCCCTCTGGGGCTTGTAGAGGAATCAGCACAAATGGAACCTCAGCCCTAAGGAGGTCCTGGGGGCATTGTCACAGGGTGACTATTACTACTGCAGTTATTACTGGATTTATCTGTTCATTTCTGGTGTACACTAAGGTGTCATAATAGTCAAGGGTCTTTTTAAAAGCTAGTGAATATATTTTATTTATTGGGTGTTTCTAGTGAATTCAATATTGATATGACATCAAGGAAGACAGGTATCTACCTCAGGGAGTTGAAGTAACAGGCAGACAGTGGGTCAAGTACTATGGGGGGAAGGCTCATTCTACAGATGTATACAGATGTTTGGTAAATAGTATGTACAAAACAGAGATTCTCACGCATTGTCTGCTTTAGGGAAATGTACTTTATTAAATAATTTGCTCATTAGTCTTAGGGTTAACCAGCCAGCAGGGTTGTAAATGCAGTTCTTGCTTGTATACCCGATACGTGACTTGTGCAGCATATTTTGCTAGCAAACTTACAGCACAATTTTCCAGTGCAGGTATGGCTGTAGGTGGGAGACTGTGAGAAGAAAAATCCCAAATAATACAGCCCAAAGGAAGGCAAGAAGTGTTGTCTATGGATCCTGTTGCTGAAACAGAGTGGGAAAAAACAATAAGGCCCAGGAAGGACAAAAGAGTCTTGGTTGGCAAATGTCTTCTAATGGAAAGTCCTGTTATGGAAAAAGCTCAATGCAACCTCTAGGACTGATATATGCTAGAAATCATATGTGTGATTATATGTGATTATATGTGATTATTGGTGCCAGTACTGAGTCTTAAAATGCCATCCTGTCTGATGCATGGAGAGAAAAAAGGGCAAATAGCCTAGCCTGAGAAGTGTCAGCACAGCAGACCCCAAACAAGATGTACCAAGCCAAGTGAGGGAGGAGTATGAATCCAAGCATGTCGCCTCATGCCTGAAGCACTGGTGCCTTTCTTTTCTTCTCCATGTGTATCTGTCTTAGGTTTATGCTCAGTGTCTGGCTGAAAGGGCCAAAAGCCAAAGTGAATGGGGTGGGTGCCCTGGTGACGAAGGATGCAGAGAAGGCAGAGTTACTGAATGCTGCCTTTGCTTCAGTCTTTACTGATCAGGCCAGCCCTCAGGAACCCCAGACCCTGGAGACAAGAGAGAAAGTCTGGAGAAAGGAAGACTTTCCCTTGGTGGAGGAGGAGTGGGTTAGAGATCATTTAAGCAAACTTGACACCCACAAATCCATGGGCCCTGATGGGATGCACCCACGAGTGCTGAGGGAGCTGGCGGATGTCATTGCTAAGCCACTCTCCATCATCTTTGAAAGGTCGTGGAGAACAGGGGAGGTGCCTGAGGACTGGAAGAAAGCCAACGTCACCCCAGTCTTCAAAAAGGGCAAGAAGGAGGACCCGGGAAACTACAGGCCAGTCAGCCTCACCTCCATCCCTGGAAAGGTGATGGAGCAGCTCATCCTGGAGGCTATCTCCAAGCATGTGGAGGAAAAGAAGGTGATCAGGAGTAGTCAGCATGGCTTCACCAAGGGGAAATCATGCCTAACCAATCTGATAGCCTTCTATGATGGAATGACTGGCTGGGTAGATGAGGGGAGAGCAGTGGATGTTGTCTACCTAGACTTCAGCAAGGCTTTTGACACTGTCTCCCATAACATCCTCATAGACAAGCTCAGGAAGTGTGGGTTAGATGAGTGGACAGTGAGGTGGATTGAGGACTGGCTGAATGGCAGAGCTCAGAGAGTTGTGATCAGCGGCACAGAGTCTAGTTGGAGGCCTGTAGCTAGTGGTGTCCCCCAGGGGTCAGTACTAGGTCCAGTCTTGTTCAACTTCATCAATGACCTGGATGAAGGGACAGAGTGCACCCTCAGCAAGTTTGCTGACGATACCAAACTGGGAGGAGTGGCCGATACACCAGAGGGCTGTGCTGCCATTCAGAGAGACCTGGACAGGCTGGAGAGGTGGGCAGAGAGGAACCTCATGAAGGTCAACAAAGGCAAGTGCAGGGTCCTGCACCTGCGGAGGAATAACCCCCTGCACCAGTACAGGTTGGGGGTTGAGCTGCTGGAAAGCAGCTGTGCGGAGAAGGACCTGGGAGTGCTGGTGGACACCGAGTTAAGCATGAGGCAGCAATGTGCCCTTGCGGCCAAGAAGGCCAATGGTATCCTGGGGTGCATCAGGAAGAGTGTTGCCAGCAGGTCGAGGGAGGTGATTCTCCCCCTCTGCTCAGTCCTGGTGAGGCCACACCTGGAGTACTGCGTCCAGTTGTGGGCTCCCCAGTACAAGAGGGATGTGGCACTACTGGAGCAAGTCCAGCGAAGGGCTACAAAGGTGATTAGGGGACTGGAGCATCTCTCATATGAGGAAAGACTGAGAGAGCTGGGCCTGTTTAGCTTGGAGAAGAGAAGGCTGAGAGGAGATCTTATCAACGTGTACAAGTATCTGAAGGGAGGGTCTCGAGAGGATGGGACCAGACTCTTTTCAGTGGTGCCGAGCGACAGGACGCGAGGCAACGGGCACAAACTGAAACACAGACACTTCCATCTGAACATGAGGAAAAACTTCTTCACTGTGAGGGTGACAGAGCACTGGAACAGGTTGCCCAGAGAGGTTGTGGAGTCTCCTTCTCTGGAGATATTCAAAACACACCTGGATGCAATCCTGTGCAATGTGCTCTAGGTGACCCTGCTTGAGCAGGAGGGTTGGACTGGATGATCTCCAGAGGTCCCTTCCAACCTCAGCGATTTTGTGATTCTGTGAAAAGAGCTCTGAGAGAAATCTCCTACCACATGGACCACTACCAAATTTGTAGAATGATGTGAGATGGCTTTGGATGAAGATTATCACACGCTGAGGATATCCTAAAAAGTCTGCAGGTTACCTTTTCATTTCTCATTTTGTAGTAAATAAAATTGCAATATTGGAGTAACAAATCTCAATGTGAGACATTTTAGGAGTGGAAGGTTATTTTATTTTAAGCCACATACTCACAAGCAGCAAGATGCATCTATTCATGTTGTCTGTTTTCCTTGCAATGACACAGAGGATAAGGGGCATGGGCTCTGGAGACCTCATCACATCGCCTTTGCTTCTCTTAATCTGGCCACCATATGCTCATTTTAGATGTGTCTTTTGTCTGCTTCAGGAGCAGACAGTGACTGTGGTCTTTTGTTTCTCCGTTTGTCCCACCTCTGGAAGTCGTTAGGACTCACTGTCTTTTGTCTCCTTATCTAGGTGTCTTGTGGTTCAGTCTTGTTCTTTATCTTCCCACCATCATCTCTAATAGTTTGAGTGTCTCTTTTTTTTAGAGCTGGGTGTCCACTGCCCCTTGTTTTAGTATGCACCTTGTTTTAGACCGGGCTTTGTTTTCCCAATCTGGGTCTCCAGAGGATCTGTGTGTCAATGTGCTGGGACCTTGAAGACCTGCTAATCTAGGTGCCATGAATATAGGCCTTTCTTATAGTTCTTCTTCTGCCATTCCTTCCAGTGTTTCCACATCCCCAGCACTCTACTTTGTTCTCCATTTGTACCAATCTTATTGTTTCTTTTGCAAATCTCTACAATTTGAAAAAAAAATTATGACAACTAGTGACAAAGACATTTCCCTCGGTAAAGTACTGACTTCTGGAGTCCAGTGCCATTGTAGGAAGAAGGAAAAGCTAACTGAACAGCAATGAAAATCGATCTGATCCATCTTTTGTCTTTCCTTCTCCTTTTTAAATTCTTTCCCACTTTATGAGAATAAGGAATCTCTTCATAAAAATGAACAGTTGACAAAATGAATACAAATAAACAAGAAATACATCATCAAAGAACATATAATTAGTGTGTGAAATTAATTACTATTGAAGGTCATCAAGTTAAGTGACTTGGCTGGCCTGTGATGTTAGGAACATTAGTACCATTTGTAGTTATGCATAGGAAGATAAGAATAATGATATGTCATGCTTCAAGAAATGTCTTCTCCCCACAAACAGCATTTCACAATCAGTTGGGTCTCGTGTGTTTTCCATCCCCTCCCCTCTCCTCCCCTCCATAATCTTGCTTTGAAGTCTATCAGATATTGACAACAAAGAGACACCAAGACCAGGCTTGGCTTGGTCTGAGACAGAAAATGTTGTTTACTTATGAAAGAGAAAATCTACAGTAGCATAGCACTGAGTCAATGCTGAACCTGAGACAGAACAAGGAAATGTATATTGCATGAAGGAGATGCTTGTGAATATTTCAGTGGCAATGTAGCTGCATTGGAGATGGCCAGCACAGAAATGTTTCAGTCCAAACTTGACTCCACAAGGACTGGCAGATTCTGGATCTAAGATGCTATCTAAATTCATTGCTTAAAAAAGAGATGGTATTGTTCTTTTTTTATTTACCAGATGAATGAGCAGAATGAAATCACAGCTGCTTTCTTATCACTCTGCATGTCTGGACAGGAAATAAAGTGGATAAATCTCATCTGATCCCAGAGAATGAGTCAGGTCAGGACATTTTTGTGCTCACATGGTGAGGAGAGAAGGTTGGGAGGGGAAAAGGAAGAAAGATTTCTGTTCCCCTCTCCCACAAGAGTGCAACTCAGAAGAATGCTCTGTTTTTACAGTCAGAGTTCAAACTTTTTTTTTACCCAGTTTTTCATAGGATACTTGAAGTACAAGCAATTGTAGTTACTTATATGGATTATCTAATCTCTGTGCAGGAGCCTCTGCCAAATTTTTCAACATAGAAATAATATTAACAATCTCCTGTCCCTTCCTTCCTTCCCAGACAGTAAGAGAAATAGGCTGATCAATGTATGTGGACATGCGTGGGTGGGTGGGGGTGAAGCTAGAGGAAGCCACAGAGTTAGCTCTGAATGCTTTGTTGCTTTATTCAGTGAATTAAATAACCTTGGTCTAGCTTCAATGAAATTTTAGTCTTCTCTGCTCATGAACTTCCCGTTACCAGTAATCTTTTTTCATTGTTTCAGCCAAACACAGCCGTTCTGGGAAGTCCTGGCCAAACAGAGAGAGTCAGTCTTTAAGGTAACTAAATGATTTCCCAGAGAGAGCACTGAGTGTTGGAGTCAAAGGCTTCAACCACACTCACTTTTGCAGCAAGCAGAAACGGAGGGCATTGAACTGTACTGCTGACCCAAAATGCTGCTGGAGGTTTTTCTGTGTCATTGGGCTTCATTTTGAAGTTTCATGGATTACAAGGAACAACTTTGAGGATCACAACTCCATGGGCCGCAGCTGTCAGGTTGTGTCTGGCAACTAATCTCTGAATTAAAATTGATTAAAGATTTGCCATCACCAACAGAACACAGTGACTTAAAAACCCCAGTCTGCCAACCAACGATCCCATAAACCAACAAAACCCCACAGCTCACAAATTGGAGAACTTTCCTTACAATAGTGGCTAATGTGGAGACAGGTCCAAATGCTGTAGGACACTGGAGTTGGAAGAAAAATTAGCTAAAATCATCCTCTGGACTTGATCAGGGAAGACAGATCTGAGTCTTTTCATGGTGCTTAATTTCAGTCCCGCTCCTTGGCACTGGAATATTGAGCAGTCAGTCATTACAAACTCCAAAGTGACACCCACCAGCTTGGATGTGCAGGTGTGCCCCACACCTATGGGCAGGAGAAAGTCATTGAAAGTCATTGCATAGGATGAAAAGGGGAGTTTCTACAATGCACCCTAGCCCAAAGTTTTGGAGGAAGCATGAAAGCAACTATCTGCGAGTTGGTGTGGAAAACTTCCTCAACCATAAGAGACTGACAGTATCCATAAGCTTCAGACAGTGGTTTCTACTATACTCCTAAGACTGTACATGGCATAGATTTGCTTTATTAGAAGAAATTTCAATTAGAACCAATAGATATTTTCCCACAAGAAGCTTTTCTTTTTCCACAAAGGTGTAATGTTGGGGGCAAAATTCTTTCTCCAGGGAAAGGTGGAAACAGATTCCAAAGATAAGCGTTTAAATGTCTTTGGAACAAAACACTTATTCATTATGATATTACTTTCTTCCCCCCCACCCAACCACTGAAATAGAAATGCATCATTTCAATGAAACAAAATTATTTATATTATATTATATTATATTGAAACAAAATTATTTGATGACTGTGAAGCTAGATTTTTCTTGTTTATGTGCTCAACATTTATTTTAATCTGCATATTTTAAATCTAGTTTTGAAATGTTGAAAACTGTGTTTTTTCCAGGATGAACAATTGGTTTTTGAACCAATTTTAGGGTTAACTTCTGATAGCTGAGTGAGTTCACTGCCAGAGCTAACACACATTCAGATATGTATATCAAGTTCTTTAAATGCCTGAAATTTGTTCCATTTATTTTTATTCTGTAGTCTTTTGACTTTGAGTCCTGTGTTTAAAAAAATCTCCCTTTCTAAAGTTTAGTGTCAGTATGCTAGTTTTCAGCATGATTTATTCCATGAGGTTGTTGACTTTAATTATATTGTGGATACTCAGATACTGTTATTTAATGGCTCAATTATACTTGCTTCTTGGATCAGTTCCTAGATATTACTTAGGACTAAATGAAAGAGTAAAAATAAAGTCTTGTTTTCTCATGTGCTGTAGAACTAGTTGTTCCAAAAAGCACTTGTTTATCATGTTGAGAAATTGCTCCTTAAGCCATAGCCCATCGCAGTGTTTGAATACCTTATATCCTGAAACACAGGAACATAAGATTGGAAAGGGCTGCCTAGGTCAGTGAGTCCAGCTACTTGATACTCTGGACAACGTGGTTTTTGGAAACCCCACTCTGCCGTGGAGCTATTCCCTTGCTGCTGTGTTCAGCGACTCTGCCGAAGGGTTCATTGGAGGCATGAGCTGGATACTCAGCGTGCCTGGCACTGGGCTGGGGGGATTTGCCATTACTCACAAAATGACAGACCCTCTCACCATGGCCTGTGAGAGTCACCGAGCTTTTTCTTCTCTGCAGTGTCCACAAGGCTTTTCCAGCCAGGAGAGCAGACAGGCAATTAGTTCTCTCACAGGGGCTGTTTCAGATTCCACAGCTCTCACAGTTAGGAAACGTCCCATTTCCAGGCTCAGTGTGCTCATGGTCATAACCCATACCCATGGATCCTTGTTTCCTGGACAAGTGCTGTTCTTTAGCTTAAATAATTCTTTCTCGATGCTTATCCCAACACATTCATAAATAGCAAAGTATATTTCCTCCCTGAGCTCAGTGAGCTGCTCTTTTTTCTTTTTCTTTGAAAACAATCTCTATTTCCCATCCTCATCTACACCACTTCCCATCAGAATACCTCTTCCATGAACATGGGCGATGTGGGCCACACAGAGGACTCCTGCTGAGGTCTCCCTGGTACCTTATGCAGGGGCACTAACAGTTCCCCACCTCTGCTGGCAGATTCTCAGCAGACATTTCAGAATTACCCTTCTGTGATTATCTTTCTGATTGTTGGTTTCATAACTGTTTTTTTTTTGTTCCCCTGTTACTTCTAGCTGATGCGCTCTTAGTTTATAACAGGAATTCTTGCTCCTAAGCCCTTTGAAAAACCTTGCATTTGGGCTACTGCATATTACCCTGTCTCTGTTACTCTAGCTTTCAAGGTCATCCTTTTCCACCTGTATGAACTCCCAGGCCTCCCTTCCACTGATAGTGCTTTCTTGCTTGGTGTCATCAACAAACTTCCCCAACAAATATTCCATTTTTGAGCCAATCATTAATGGAAGTATTCAATAAATCTAGCCCCAAGAGGAACTCAACTGGTAAGTTCTCAATGTTCATCCTTTCCACTGCTTGAGCTTCTGTCCTGTTTGTCTGGTTCCTTTACCACCTCACAATTTTATCTTTAATGCCCATTTTCTCCAACTTCACAAAAAATTTCCCAGATGACACTGTGGCCAAAGCCTTTCCAACATCTAGGTAGACAAAGCCAACCTGTTTTTTCTGGTTCCTCATTTCTTTCAGGGTTCTGCATGACATAGAGCTGAATATTCAGTTGTCTCTGAATTGTGGTAGAAGAGGGGACAAGGAACGTCCTCCTCTTTGCACTGCTTTTCAAAGGTGGCTCATAACGATGTCCCCAGCACTTCAAGTACACCGGGGGAACATTTTATTCCTGCTCCTCAAACTTGGGAAGAATGAATTGAGAAAACAGGCCTCTCGCCCACATTCTGCCATGTCAGAGAGCAAGGAGAGCTTTCCTCCATGGGCTGGCTCATGCATTGAAGTGAATATATAATAACCAGTATCAGGGGTTACAAGGTCTTCATCTGGACAGTTGCTCAAGCTCCATAAGCTGTCTCTAGCAATGACATACTCCAAAAATATTCATGTCAGGTTACTGTTCTCAGGCTTTGACGGCCCATGGCTGTTTGTACAAGTACACATGTAATGGTGACTACCTTGTTGCTGCAGTTAGATCTGAAATTCCTCCAGTTAAAATCATCAGTCACTGCAGGAGCTAGAGATCTCATCCTTGGACTCTTCTTTGGGGATTAGGCAAAAGTGCATAGATCACAGACACTTATATGTTACATGTGAGGTGACATGGAGTCTTATAAATATGCAGCAGATCCCGCCTCTGTCCCAAACAATCTATTGCTGTTACTCTAACTCCACAGTTATGCTATTATTTTCATTTTGCAACCATGGGTCTAAGTCAGGCCACGCTTGATCTTTTTCCTGGACCAGACAAACCACAGTTGCTAGCTGCTTGGTTACTGAATGGATGCAATGAGTTTTCTTTCTTAACCTCATGAGTCTCTGATTCTGAAGTTGCTAACCCCCTCCATCACAGCTCTTCTGAGCTCAGTCACTCAGGCTGTGCCTTCTGTTACTTAAACACAGAGCTGGCTTCTCTGGACCTGCCACCATCCCTACTATATACACTTGAGCGTGCACCAGGCCTGGATCTCGGCTGAGAGAGGGGGAGCACTCGCACAGGCTCAGCATCCCAGAGTGGCACGTGAGCACTCTTGGCCTGAGCAGTGTGAGTACAGGCAGAACCAGGAACCCAATAACCAAGTCCAGCCAGCACATGCCCTCAGTTGTCCAGCTGGGCTGTTCAGCACTTCCGTGGGTCTAACAGCCAGCAGTGTGAGCAGGAAGTGTGCATCTTGGGAGCTTGGGTGTGCGTAAGCCAGCTCTTGGCCTTGTAGGGTTTGTCACTCTCGGAGACTTCACCACTGCCTCCAAAAGCAGAGACCGTTGTCCTCGTGAGTTTTCAGTCTGATATGAGCCTGCTATTAGGAGGGGGGACCAGCCAGTCACAAAAGGAGCGTGAAGAGAGACGGGAGGACTCCTGACCTCTGCTGCTCACTGTGGCAAAGAGCAGGTGCCCTGGCCAGCAGCACAGTTCTGAGTCAGAGCATAGCTGTGGGAGGACAGGGCGAGGAGATGGGAGTCTGGCTTCAATGGGAGAGACTGAGCTTGTTCTTGGAGCCTCTGCCCGCTCACCATATCCTGACCTGGGCACAGAAAGGCAGCCTGGATGTGGCTGTGACCCCTCCATCCCCTGGTGTCTGCTCTTGTGCTTTCTTCTCTCCCTTGGCTCAGTTTCTTGAGGTTTTTAGTTTCCTGGCTGTGGGCAGAAGGTGTTTTTGACAGAGAAGGTGGTAGCCTGGGGGTGGATCGAGAGCGGGAGACAGGAGAGGGGAGGAGTCACCAATCAATGCTAATAAATAAAAGGCCCCTCTTCTTCAGTCCAGGGTACAGGACGCTGGGAGAACTGCCCCCTCAGACAAGAACTGCCGGCTGACAGGGAAGCGACTGCTCAGTGAGTATGCAGGGACCGCCCTGCTTTTCCTGGACGGCTGCTAATTATTAATGCTTTGCTGGTGCTTTACAGCTGCAAAATGTTAAGTGTTGTTGCTGTCGTGTGTGTAACATTGTGATTCTCCACTCCAGTAGGAGACAGGTCAGAGGGCTGCTTTTCTGATCTCCCTGTTACTTGGGGGACTGCGGAAATCTCCTTGGCATTTGCAGGCAATTCATCTTAGCTCCTTTTTCTGCAGTCTAACCAGCGGATGCTATTAGAAAGCAGGGGGATTTGGCTCACTGTGCTGTGTGATGTGTTACTTCTGGGGCAGCATGTGGACCCTGCAGAAGGGAGATGTGGGCTGCAGAAGCATGGACTGCAGGGGGAGTCGAAAGGAGGTAAAACTTCACAAGGGAAAGGAGAGGTGTTGGTATAGGACTGTGCAGCCTGCATGTTCATATGTTCTTTGGAAAATACATTGCCTCTGCAGCGAAAAATGAAACATTTGGGTTAAAGCGGTGTTTGTGGCACTTCTGCTGTGGTGATGGCAGGGGATGCTTCAGGCATTCTGGGATTAGTGAGTCATCTGACTTGGGAGCAGGGTCTTCCAGGGAACAGAGGGCTCTGCACTGAGTGAAGATAGGTAAGTAAAGAGGGTTTGGCCAGAAAGTCTGAGTTTCCCACTGTGCAGCCCCACCTTCACTCCAAAGAACTACCAGCATCTTCCTCCCTGTGCCCCACAGCTTTCCCTCTGGGATCTCCCCTCCTGCCTCTCCCTTAAACCTCCCCTTCTTGGCAGCTTCCATGAGCTGCGAGAGTGAACAAGATATTCAGGAAACCCATAAAATCCACATTCAACACAATAATCCTAAAACCTTGGATTCCAAGGAATCCAAACAATCCCAGAGCAGAGAATTCTCTTAAAGATACCGGAGTGGCAGGGCACAGAAGGACAGCAGAAGAGTCTCAATTTTCCTATGAGCCTGTGACTACAGCAAAACTGTTTTTTGCTAGAGCACAACCTTGTTTTCCTTCTCATCTTAGGCTGTGCACTGAATGGCCAGGATACAGATGATATAGGGGGCACTGGTGGTGTGGAACTGAGCCTCTCTCCACATGGGGTGGGATAACAGGGAAGAAAAGCAACTCTTTCTCATTGGCCTGAAGTTGAAGGACCTGCTCATCTTCTCTCCCAGTGATCACAGGCCATAAGCAAAGACTGAGTTTGGCATTGAAAAGAAAAGCTATAAAGCCCAGAGTAGTCTTGTCCTGCTGAAGTTTCACTCTCCACTGGGGAAGTATTAGGCTCTGGCTGGCTGGCCCTGTAGCTCTTTGCTGTGTCATGTGCAGTGCAACTCCCAGAGCAGCCTCTGCAGGTGACAGCAGCTGCCCACTCCAGAAGTGAGTGACAACACAGTGTTGTCTTGGGGGAATGGCCTGGAGGAGTCTGCACCCACCCAGTCAGTGAGAAATCCCACCACCTGCATGTGGATGGGGACCCACAGACTGGTAGGTGAGCAGTCCATGTGCACATGGACAAAACACGTAGTCACCACGGCCTGACACGCATAGCAATGAGTACTGTGCCTTGCGCTCATACGTAGGCAGTTTGTATAGTCTCAACTACACTGCTACCATGGTGAGGCACTGGGTATCCACCCTTCCCTCCCTCACTTGCCTAGTGATGTCCATACTCTACCTAAGTCTCAGCAGGAAGGCCCATCCCTGCAGCTCCTTCTTTCCTCTTTCATTCCTCCCTACTATACCACAGAGCTGGGAAAAGGAAACCCCCACCTTTTGTCTATCACTGCTGACGACGACATTGGTCCCAGACAAGCTTTTTGGGTGCTAGCAGGTGAGGTGGTGCTCCCAGAGGCTGCTGGCATGAGAGACTCATCCTGGCTGAGGAGCTTTGCATTTATATCTTACTTGAGTACCCAGTAGGGCAAGGATTGTTAGGGCTGGACCAGGGAATCAGCACGTCTGAGAAACGTTGTTTCCTCTGCTTCCAACAACATGTTGTCCCTTGGGCTGGAAAAGCAGTGTAGGGGCAGTACCACAGTGAGGACCTGCAGAGACAGCGTTCTGGGTGCTGCTGTGGTCTCAATGCAAAAATCCCTTCAGCAGAGGGATCCTTATAGGTTGCTGCTTATCAGTACTGGAACAGTAAAGCAGGAGATGGGAAGGGACAGCAAGTCTGGAGTCCTCCTCTGACTCTGGCAGGCTTGGAGTGCAGTGGGGGCCAACTGGAGGGAGGGGAACTGAGTCGGGAGGAAACATTCCAGAGCTTATTCTCCATAGCTCCACTGGCAAAGCTGACAGAACAGACTGGGCTTTGTGTATCCAGACACAAGATGGCAAAGGCAAAGAGGGCAGATCAGAGGAAAAATCAGAAAGGCAAACATGTACATTTAGGATAAGCACAGGACCCTCCCTGTGGGCCCTCGGCAGCCACTTGAATTCCTTCCACTTCTGGAGGCCAGCTTTTCTGAACGTGTAGTGTTAGTGACATGCTTGTCTTTGAGTTATGGTCCCCAGACCTGAACTGAGAGAGGAAGGGGGCATGCCCCCTCTTTCCCAAAACACGATTCAGTCTGCTAATAGAGGATGTTTTGTAACAGCTCCATAAAGAGTGTGTACCCGCCAGCCATCACCTTCCCCAGGCTCTTTCATGGGTTCCCCCCTCCCTGACTCTGTTTTCATAATAAACATTCCAGTGCTAATTTTGCAGGCAGCCCAGGATCTCCAGCTGCCTCAGTGGGAAGAAAGCGAGAGACACAGCGTGAGAGGTTCTCCCCTGCACTCGCACAATGCGCACTCTCATTGTCCTTACACTTCTGGCTTTCCTGGTGATGACTGCTACTTGCTATGGTAGGTGACCTCTCTTACTGTGTGGGGCGATAACTCCAAAGTTGCAGACACCTTTGGGTCTGTTCGGATACTTTTTCTTTGCCTTTGTTTTTTCCTTCCCCTTAGCTTGATCTCTTGCCTGCTTTCCTGCCCTTGTTTCAGACCCTCCTAGCTCTGCTCCAGAGCTCAGTCAGCTCCAGCCATCGCAGCTGGCAGGCTGGGATGCTTCAGCCCCTTACTTGCTGTTCCAGCTCACTCTGCAGACTGCAACTCTTTCTGCCCCTCTGTTGTCTGGACTATATAAGAGGAGGGGGAAGAGACTAAATCATTTCTGCTGTGGTCATTATAATGTGTGACTACCTTGCAGTAGGTAGGAAGCTGGAGAACATAGCTGATCACCAGGACAATACAAAAAGGGGAGTCATGGAGGGGTGCATAGGAGGTGTTCTGGGTGTGACTATCCCAAAGGCTATTTTCTAAGGCTATCTCAATTACCAGCCTACTGCACTCCAAATTGTGGCTTCTTCTTGTAAATGGAGAGAATACCTTCTCTCCTTTTGTAATATTTGCCCCTTTTTTTTTGTCGTGCACATAGTTCCATGCAGATGGAATTGGAATGCTGTTTAATGCAAGAGTCAAAGACATTTCACAGTGCTAATCCATTACTTAAGCACATATCCAGGCTTTGAAGATAAGCAGGCATCATATCTGTGGTAGTGATGGGAACATGAGGGTGAAGCAATATGCTTGAGAATCACACACTGGAAGACCAAGCATGAGCCTTGAAGGCCTGGATAAGATATTAGGTAGCTCTGTTTTACACTACTGAATACCCTCAATGCCTTATACATACACTAGGTCATCCTGATTATCCCTTTCTCTTCCTTTTAAACAGGAAACTTAAAACCTGGCTTCTCTGTTCTGTGTGTGTTCTATGGATCTTTGGTGCGTGAAAGACTATGTATCCCATGAATATATTGTCTTACTGCATGTTTTACTCTTTCTTTCCCCAGAGTCCCACGAGAGCATGGAATCCCATGAGTATCTCAGTAAGAGACTGCTTTCCTATTTTCTTTAATTCAAAGTGTGCTACAGACACCTCCTAGCTCATTTCTTTATACTTTACTGTGGGAATTAAATAGGGAGAAACACTCAGCCCAGGGAAATTTATTATTTTGGGTGATAGAGTTTGAGGATGAATAGGAAAAGAGCACAAAAAAGACTTTACACATTTGGGCACAAGTGTGTACCACTGTGTTTTGCAAAGCAGGATAATGAGAACAGGAAAACAAACAGTGATGAGCTTAGATCCCAGCTGCATGCACCTAAGATAGGTGAAGGGACACCAGAGAAACACATTATCCAAAAATCTCTGGGCTGAGTGTGGAAAGAGGTACCACAGCCACGAGTGACATGATTTGTACTTCACCAAGGACCTGGAGAATCCTACTGCCCAGTACCCTGGAGGAAGCACATGGGATGTGTGGGCAAGAAGGTTCCTTGTTCTGGAAGAGAGAGTTAGTGATACAGGGGAGGCATGACAGAGTGGAGAGTCTCACTTTGGAATGAGCAAAGACCTACAGAGGTGAGAGAACAGGTTGATCAAAATTAAAAAGAAATTGGTCATCTTGGAAAAGGACTTCGCAAAGCAAGTAGTCAGAAGCACAAACGCTCAGGTGGGAGTCAATGCCAAAGACATCCACAGACCCCTGAACTCTGTAACAGGACCATGTTGTCTCTTAAAAAGATAAAGGTGACCTTCAGGCACCGTAGTCCAAAATTGTTGCACAGACCTTTGCTCAGTGACCACCTAATGCTGGAGGAAGATAAACTCATTCAGGCCCTTCCTCTTTTTACTTGCAGTTTCACATTGGTGCAAATTCTTTTCAGTGTGCCCAGACCTCCTGTGATCTAACTAGGTTGGCACCTACTTCTTGGCCAAACTCCACTCAGTCAGAGGGGCTGTGGCAGTAAACTCACAGTAGCTTTTCCTTGGGTAGCTTCAGTAACAGTAGAGCAAGAGCAGTGTGTACACTTCCACACAGGCTGCACAAGCCAGAGAAGGAGGCCTGTGCATCAACCAGTTGGGATGGACAGGAGGGAATATTAAAATGTCCTAGGTTTCACTGTGCACGGGAAGGTGGACAAGGAGGCTGTCACACAGGTGGGAGCTGATCTTTGCGAAAATCTGGCCTTGTCCAAGTATCAATGTACTCTGAACAATCCCTTGCCTTCTCAGATCCCTTCATCAACAGGAGAAGAGCCAATGACTTCATACAACCTGATATGAGACTACAAGCCATCTCTCAGGAGAGGTATGTTACTGTCTCAGGGTACTGAGGATGAGAGGCAGGACAGATCTCTCCTAGCCAGGCACAGGCTGGTACCAGTGGAGGAAGCGATGGCAACTTCCTTGAAGCGTCTGCTCCTCTCTCAGCCTGAGGTGCCAGTTCTCCCCAAACCTAGCAGAACACAGAATTTGATTAGCAGAGAGTGAGTCTTTGAATTGGAGGACGTGTTCTGTGCTGAGGGGACTCTGCTTAATTCATCTGAAGAAAGCACCAACGGAATGAGAGGGTATCAGTGTGGGATTGCCAGAAAGGAAGATCAGTTTGAGATCTGGTTCCAGCCTTCATATCACATGCAGAATTTGCATGACCTTTTCTAAATCACAGGGCCATCTGTAGGCCTCCTTGCCCCATCTATGAAATGTAGATACAGGGAGTTTCCTATCTCATGCAGGGCTTGTGAAAATAAAAGCCGAGGTGAAGAGATTGTCTCCTAGAGAGGTGTCGAGCATCCTCTCTCAGCAGTTCCAGATGGCCCCTCTGTAAGACATTTCAGCTCTTTGCTACACATGTGGCTTTGGAGAAGAGCTGACAGGAGCAGGCTGGAGACAGCTGGAGAGGCAGAGCCCTTCCTTCCGTACCAGCAGCTTCCTGCTGAGGGCACTGAGGGCATGACAGCAGCTGGCAATTGCCTCCGAGGCACAGGCCACAACCCTCCCACCACCAACCTATTGAGCCCTGACATAAAAGGTTACCTGAGGGGACAAAAAGCTCTTCGTTTAGTCACATCACTCCCTGGGGTGTGCGGAATACAGAAGCTGGTACACCCTAACGTTGGTAACTGGGTGACTCATGAGACTGGAGAGAGATCTTGGTGGGGGGTTGTGGGGCACATATTGAAGATGACAGCATTTACTCCTCTTCTCTTCTCTGTTTGCAGAATCAGGGAACGTAGCAAGGCCCCCCGGGAACATCAGAGGGAGATGTGCGAGGACTATTACCCCTGTGAACTCTATGCTTATCGCCATGGGTATGCTGCTGCTTACAGGCACTATTTTGGGAGGAGGAGGGCTAAGTAAAGGAAGACCTGTCTCCACACTGGGGCCTGGAGCCCTAGGTATCCTCCCAGAAAAAGCAATGGCTCTGAAATATATTCAGTTGCTTGTTTCCCTGTATGTTAACCTGCCTGCTGCTTCTCTCCCATGCAGCCATGGATTCCTGCATTCTGTGTTGATTAGCACTGAGCTGACATAGCAGAGATCAGAGAGAGTTCAGGATGTGGGTGTCTGCTACACAATAAATTGCTGGTTTGATACTATCTTCTCATGAGTCACTGTATTTTCTCGGGGGGAATTTTCCATGAAGAAGCTGAGTTTTTGTAGCATAGAACCTGGTGTGGATTATTGGAAAAAAAAAGTGACTTCCTGGGAAACACATGAGTTTGAAAGGATCTATGAAGTCTATACTCCAGGGTCCAAATTTACTTCTTTTAGATGTCCCTGCCAAATTTCATTTCCCAAACTTAAGTCATCTTAAAGTGGCAGTGTTCAGAAGATGGGGTGAGATACACTTTCTGAAAATGAAATCTGTAACATCTTTCCTCAGTTTTGAAAAAAAATCAGAAGGTGCCTGTTTAATCTTAAAAACAAAATTAGAGCCAAAGTTAGTGAAAGAAAAAGCCTCTAAATTGCATCTTGCCCATCCAGCTACTTTTTGGTCCTGACGTAGGGTGATCTTGTGTAAAGAAGCTCCTGGTCTGGATTTTATTCCTATTTCCTTTTGGAATTCCCTTTTACACCCTTGTTTCCACTTGGAATAATTCCAGACAACTTAGTCTTAACCCTTTACTTTGAAATACTATTTGGAATTATTATTATTTTTTATTCTTCAGCTAAAATCAAGATTGCAGGTGTATATTCTCCTTGGTTCAATGCCTTGCTCTTGACGAAGTTGGAAAGTCAGCTTGGGGCCAAAATATCCCTTTTTATACTCTAGCTGTCTCCTCTTGTGTCATCCCAAGCCCATGAGGGAGAAGGAGATCTGAGAGCTGAAGCATCAGCAAGGAAAGGGACAAAACAAGGGCTCTGAGGAGAGAGGGGCAACTACGCTCCTGTGCTGGTAGGAGGTAGCATGGTTGCAGCAGCCCTGCAGGAGGAAGGGCCACTGGTGGTGGTGAGGGGCTGAAAGGAGGTCATGGGGCTCCAGGTGGTAAATAAATAAAAGAAACGCACAGTGTTTGACAAGCCCCAGTTAATTCATCTGGAGCAATTTTATTTCACTGTTCATACCTCATCCAAAATCAAGACACGGCCTGACCCTGCTCACAGGTTGCCAGACACCTGCCCCTTGAAGAGAGAGTGTGGCCACTGTTGTGTTGTCACCAGCATCAGCCCCAGAGCACCTCACAGTCTGTCCCAAGGCAACAGGTGCCAGTGCTGACATGTGGGAGAATTAAATACTGCTCTCAGCTGGTTAGCAACCACAGCTGTTTGGCTACCCCTTGGTGTGGGGTATGTAGAAGACATGAAATCTTCTGTATAGGCTCACCACAGCTTGTTTCAATATTCACATCTCTAGGTTCCTCAGGGACCTGCAAAGTATAGAACTGGGAAAGATTCATGGCACACTATCAAAGGCTATGGGATAAAATATCAAATTGTTGACTATTCTGTGAAATTAAGCCTAGAGCTAAACCTACCTTCCACATTAGAAACACACATCTTCTTCAGAAATATGCTTAAGGCTTCACCAGCTTTGAAGATGAGCTTTTGGAAAAAAATGTGATTTATTTGTTGAAAACTCTTCTGATATGAAACTCCAGCCTAACAGTTTCTAAAATTTGTCCAAAAGAAAAAGTGAGTGAGAAGTGAGTTTAGGAAAAAAAAAAAAAAGCAATATGGATTAGGTATATTTCCCCCCTCAGTTTTTCTGCATGTTCCTGAGTAGGTGAATTGTGGGATTACCAATCAGAACAAAACTTTCATACCCTCAAGTCAACACATCTGCCATGTCTGGGTCTGACTTGACACAGTAACACTACCAAAACTGAAGATGTAGAGTTTGTGCTGTCTGGGTTTGTGTCCAGGAATATCTGGAAGATCTAATCTCTGGTTTACCAGTATAAATAATGAATAATACCAGAGATTTCAGTGGGATTTCATTAATGTAAGCAACAACCAAATATATCTAAGAGACTACATGTTGATCAGAAAGCTTGGGAAGGCCTGTGAAGAGAAGCAAGGCTGTTTGGAACACTGGAATTGCATGTGTACATTCTTTTAAGCTTTCCTGTGGAAGTGTGATTTTCCTAGAATTCCTCTTATTTTTATTTATTTATTTTTAAATCATTATTCTTTAAGATACTTTTGCTGGAAGTTGCTGTTGTATATATTCAGTCTCTCCTGGACTGCAGAAAAGTTTTATAGACTTTTTTTTAATCCTGAAATTTCTCTAAGTTAAAAGACAGTGTTTCTAAGGATTGGCAGTTGAAGAGGGCTTGTGGAGAGGAGCAAGAAGGGGTGAGCTATTGTGTGTGAGCAGAAACACTGCCCATCATGTAACTCTGAATAAAAGCCATGAAAAATACATTTGGCCACCAAGCTAAAGCAGCTGTCACCTTAGCTCAGGCCATACCTAAGGGCTCAGTTGTGCCTTTAAGTATGGCTGCAGTACTCACTGAAATTCCCTGACCAGGGGGAAAAAACACAGCTAGAGATTTTGTCAATGACATGATCATGGTTTGTTGCTGGCACTAGGAGCAGTGTGGGCTCTGGGTGCCCTGTGGTGAGCCCGGGGAGAGACGGCGGGGACACTTAATACACGTGGGGCTGCGCTGGACCTGGCACTGCTCAGGGAACATGCTGACAGCAGCTGTGGGGGGTATGGCCCTTGGGCCAGGTGAGAGCCTGTGCCCCATGCGGAGCTCTTAACCTACTGGAGTAACTACAGCCACCCGCAACCTGAAGAATAAAACATCTCTACGGTCTCAGGGTTTATTTGGTTTTGAGACATGAGAAGCCAAGCTAATAACCTCCAAACTAGAAAGCTTTCCAGGAAGAAAAAAGAAAGAACACCCCTCCCCACCTCAAAAAAAAACCCAACAACCCACACATAACTACCAAAGCTCACAAGAATGTAAAAATGTCAGCTTTCCAAAGCAGTTTGTTGAAACTGTCTGAAGTGAAAATCCGCTGTGTGTTTATCTTATGCAAACCATTTTAAGGGCTTGTTTTTCCTTCAGAGGGATGGGTGAGGTGGGGTGGGGGAAGAGCGTCATCATCAGGTTCAGTCTCATTTGATTTTCTATAGAAGAGAGTCCCACCACACCAAAGGAACTGCTCCACCTCAGGTTGTGTTAGTCTCTCCCATGGCCTTTCTGCAAGAAGCTTAATGACTTTCATGTTTATAATAAAGCTGTTTTTTTCATCCCAGTTGTTTTTCTTTAACAGTCCTGTTCAAAAATTCAGATAAAATCTTCTGGAAATAGCGTGAGCCTTGAGATGGATGTCAAAATGGCTGCCAGAGCCAGATATCTCCTGGCCCAAATGATGGGCTTTGTTTTGGAGCCCAGATGCAGGAATGCAAGCCAGAGCCCTGATCTCTCCAGATGATCACAGGATATAAACTGCTGCCCGCAAGCAAGCTCCAGAGAACCCCGTTAGCCTCCAGGAAAGCTCTGAGGCTGGGGAGAGCAGCTGAGCCAAAGACGATGAGGAGTCTGCTGGCACCGCTGATCTTGGCTCTGGCCCTGGCAGCACTCTGCTGTTGTGAAAAAGGTAAGGGGATGTCTCCCCTGGGACGCTCTCCGGGAGTGTCACTGAGCCCTGTGGCTTGTAGGGAGCCTCCCTCTGGTCTGCAGAGACCCACAGCTTTGGGGTAGGCAGCGCGCAGCAGGTTGTTGCACAGCTTGACATCTTTTGCCTGACTGCTTACATTACACAGGCATAAATGAGATGGGGCTCGGGGATATCCAGCCTTATCTCTTACTGAGCACTTTCTTCTACCAGTCAAAAAAAAAAAAAAAAAAAAGAAACCTAAACAAATTGCTCCATTGAACTGCAGCAGAGATTTCTGATATTTTGACATGTTTAAACATTAAACTAGTTTAGCATTTAGCTGAACTGGCAAAGGTATGTCGGATGCTCGGTTTTGAGTAAGAGGGTTGAGCTGCAGGGCAGAGCTGTGTTGACCACAGGGAGAGGTATTTTTTACCTGCCAGCACTGGAATGCTGTAGGATCACAGATAGGCACTGAGTCAAGCCTTCACCTGCTGAAAAATGCAGGATGTGGAGAATTTCTGGAAGAGAAAATAATCCTATTGGATGGTTAAAAAAATTGGAGGTTGTCCCACTGAAATAAGAGCACATCATATATGAAGGTGATTTAACCATAGTGACTTTATGATCAAGAAATAGCAATGTAGTGGCAGCTCTATAATTAATGTAGAGAGTGGGAAAGGGGGAAAGATCAGAAACAGTAAGTGTTTTCCTTTTACAGCAGGAAAAGGGAGGCTGAGCAGGAAAGTGCCTTGTGTTTGCCTGTATTGGGTTTGTTCTTTTAATTTGCTCCCTGGCATCAGATATGTCATGATTCAATACTGACAAATATATTTTGTTTGATCTGTGTTTTCCTTCTGTCCGAGAGTCTCTTGCTTACTCTCTCATTCTTGAGTATTCAGCTTTTTTTAGCTATTGTTATGTTCCGGATTGCTTAATAGTCTTGGAGTAATTTTGAATCTGTATTTTTTTTTTTTTTTGAAATCCAAGGAATGTATAAGTTGCTTAAAATTAGAACTAGACACAACTTTTCTCACATAAAATTTTTGTTTAAGCACAATTTTATTATTTTTTTGGTCCCTGAAATCCTCTTTCTCCCCATAAATACATTCACACTAAATACCTGAACACTTGTGTGGAACTGACTGTTCAAGGAAAAAGTCATAGGTGAAATAGCAGAGGGTGGGAGAGCCAAGATGAGGAGGAGACCTACCATTTCTCTTACAGGACACTTTCCTTCGGTGTTTGCAGTGAGCGTTAAGGGTCAAGGTTATGACTGAATACAGAAATAAAGTGTATAAATTCCTCTTGGGAGGGCTGGTAAGCCACGTACCTCAACCTTGGGCCACGAAGCTGTGAAGGTAGCACTGTTCCTAATTTTAGGCCCTATTTCTCTTCCCTATCAATAGCTTGTGATTTTTCCCTAGAGGGAAAGAAACTCCTTTTTCCAAAGACAGAGGAGATGCTCAGCCATCACCAGGTTCTGTCCAAATTTGGGCTTTTGCCTAATTTGTCCCCTAGCTCTAACTAGCAAGGGTGGGGAGGGAGAAGAAGCTTCATTTTCTTCATCCAGCTTCCACAATGCTTACATGGTCATTGTGTCATTTAACCCTGCACGGAGGAAGTTGAAACTAAACAAATCCAGGCATAATGGGTGAATTTTGCTGTGGTGAATTCTAGCCCTAGATTCTGGGTGTTAATAAAATCCTCTTTGGGAGATACAGGTCTTCTGGGAAAGGCAGGGAGCTGGACCCATCCAGTAAGCAGAGGGATCCAGTCATGGGGTGGAGCAGGGGAGCAGGACTCACGAGCTAACTCCTTTCCATCTGTCTGTCTGTCTGTCTTCCAGATTCCAAAGACCCCTCAGGATCTCCCAGTGCTGCCAGTGAGTATATTGTTGCGATTGTCCCTCAGCTGAATCCTACTGCATCCGCCTCCCTTTTTCCCTTTACTAGGTTCAAGGGACAAACAAGAGCCATGCTGAGTCCCTCTGCCTCCTCACCCTTTTCTCCATCAACACTGCAGTCCCTGAGATGCTGTTGGCTGGAGCACCTGTAGCAGAGGGCTGGCTTTCACAAGCTGTTGGAGTAGGAGACACCAGGGAGGTCAGGCTCCCTGCATGGGCAACACAGCATCACTCCAGGTGTGCTAGTGCTGTAGCCAGCACCTCCACAACCCTTAAGCAGCCCCAAGGAGAGACACGAGCCCTGTGGGTTGTTAGCAGCTGGACTCATCTTCCCTCCATGCAGCAGGGAGATGTGAGTAAAACAACATGGCCTGTCTCTTGTCTTCTCTGAGCAGGCCTCAGAAACCTATGAAAAATGATTGTGTCCCCAGGGCAAGAAAAGATGTTTAGCCCCACAAGGATGCTGGTGCTGCAGAGATTGCTATGGGATGCATTAGTATTTCAGGGGAGCACAGCGCTAAGAGGAAACTTCAGGCTGTGATTTGTCTCACAGAGAAGCACTATGCTCCCAAGAAAGGCAAGTCTTTGACTGGGAAACTCCTTCTGTCAAAAACATGGTGAGGTTCTTCTCATTCCCCAGCCATGTCATGTCTCACATAAGGAGATCCCACCTCACATTTCCCAGCAGCTGGGTCTGAATTCTGCCTGTTTATAGAGCAGCACCTGCCCCAGGGCCTCCAAGCACTGGCCTTTTGGATCCACTTAGCAGCCAGTCTGGTGTGCGGGATCACAGAGCAGAAAGGTTTGGTGCCACACTGCAGCAGGCTGTGACATCCCTGCCAAATCCCACATCCTGGACAGCCTGAAAGCAAGCATATTCCTTGGCTACTCCCTAGGGTTGCAGTCCCTCCTCTGTCAGGTTGCCCGGGACATGAGGACTTGCATGCTTTGGGGTGTCCACAGCAAGCTGATCCTGGCAGAAATCTGCATGGAAAATCCCCCTTGTTTCTCCCCTGTCACTCTCCTTCCAAACACCTTAAGGGATAACATTGCTGCTGGGGAGTATGAAAGCCAGTATTTCTTTAGTGAGCCAATCCAAACATGGATTGGGATAGAGAAAAAAAACAAAAAGGGTTTATATGGGAAAGGTGGTGATTTCTGATAGGTCATTAACTGGCAGTTTCTTTTCAGCCAGTACTTTGATCCTGACCAAAAGCCAGCTTGCTAGTGAGGTGTCTCTTCACATGGGGCACCTCCCATCTGCCAAGCAGAAACATGGTCAGACACCCCAGGATGATGAGGGAAGGACACAAAACCCACCTTCTCCCTCAGAGATATCCACAGGCATGGGTCTTAGAAACTGAATTCCCCCAGTGACAGTGATAGTTGGCCAGTTTCTCAGTCAAAACATATTGCTGTGCAGCTGCCTGTGTTGCCATTATGCTGGCATGCGTGCACGCTTCTGCTGGTGTGGGTCTGTCTCATGGAGAGAGGTTGTGCTGTGCTGAATCCTGGTTAGGGTGGGGTGAAGTCATTCTTCATGCCATTTTGTGGGGAGGGCTCCGCAGCACTCCTGTGTGTACACAAGTACAGATCCAAGGGGGAAATAAGCAACTTTTGCTCACACAGTACATTAGCGGAGCCTAGCTGATAATGCTGCCATGGCCAAAAGACCTCTCACATTCAAGCACTCTCCAATGCCTGAACAACAGGATTTTTGCACCTCATGGGCATATTTCTTCCTAGGTGATATTTACTCTCTTTATTTTATACTCTCCATTTTTCATGAACTCTACACATACAGATACTGATATTTTATTTCCACATGCAGCCTGTTGCTTATGGTTTATTGGAGGCATTCGGAAGGCCTGGTCATTAGTATCCCACGTCACTATCAGTCTGAGTGAGAATACAGAAAGGAAGCCAAGACCCTGAAGTTAGCCATACCAGGGAGAGAGAATGCCATTCCCTTCAGATTTGCACAAGGCTCCATTTTCTCCTTATTTATCTTTTATGCTGTCATGGCTCTGCACATTTGCTATGGACTCAGGTCATGCTAAGCAACAAGGGAATGGAGTTTATGATGGAAAGGGAACTTGCTCCATGTAGCTGTTCAGGCTGGGGTGAGGAGGGAGCCCAACTGCTGGGTTTCAAGTAGACAGTGTGGTGGGGAGAGGTGCACAGGGAATTAGGATGGGCTGCAGCAGCCATCTGCTTGCAAAAAGAGCAAACGGTCACCTTCAGAGACCTGACTGGTCCAATTTGTATAGACCAATACCCTGCATCACTAACCTGCTGTGTTCTCTCTTGGTAGGCATCAAGATTAAAAGGGAAGTTGCCAATGCCTTTGTGAGAAGGCAGAAGAGATCTGACTTGTATGAATGGTAACAACTCATGAGTCAGGCTGAGGGCTGGACCCTGGATTTGTTGTAAAGAGGGGGTGGGAAGGTGATGGGACATGGCAAAGCATTCATTTGTTGTATACTTATGTTATTAGCTTCAAGCACAGAAAAGCACAGCGCTTAGGAAATACTTCTTGATAGATGAATGTTTCTTTCTCCATAAACATCCTTGGGCGAGCTCATAGCTACAGTCTGTTATTTCTCCCAGGCAGGAAGACAGTATGAACTGTCTGAGCAAGCTATTGGGACAGCAGGATACAAGTTAGAAGCTGCTCTAACCTGCATGGACATCAAAGACAAACTCCAGGGAACAGAGCATCACAGAGCCTTGGTCACTGCCTATAGCTCCCTACAAAGGAAGCTTTATTGCAGGAATGAGATCAGATCAGAATGGCTGTTCTTTCCAAAGCTGCAGATCCTACTAGGAATAGGTCCATTTGTGCAGAAATCCTAGATATAAAAATTTGGAGAAATCCTAGGTATAAAGATTTGGAGAAATTTCAGAAATTTTCAGAAATTTTCCATCTGAACATGAGGAAAAACTTCTTCACTGTGAGGGTGACAGAGCACTGGAACAGGTTGCCCAGAGAGGTGGTGGAGTCTCCTTCTCTGGAGATATTCAAAACGCGCCTGGATGCAATCCTGTGCAATGTGCTCTAGGTGACCCTGCTTGAGCAGGGGGGTTGGACTAGATGATCTCCAGAGGTCCCTTCCAACCTCAGTGATTCTGTGATTCTGTGATTCTGTGAAATTTCTGTTCAATCCATCTATGGACTGGAGGGATGATGTCATTTTTCAATGATATGAAATTGAGAGGCCTCATCTGTAAGGAAGAGGATCAGAGTATTGTAGCGGAGGAACTAAATGATGTTGAACCTAGAATGATAAAATCAAGATGAAACTCAGTAGTACTGAATGTACAGCCCTTCAGATGGGGCATCACAAAAGTAGCTTCTACTATAAGCATCAGTTAGGAAGGACTGAGGTAGAGAGAGACCTTGGTGCATTATTTGATCATGAGGTAAGGTTAGTCCAGCAATGTAGATGGAACAAATGAAATTCAAGGGTGATCCAAGGTATTTCCACAACAGAAATAAAGTAGCAATGCGCGAGATCCTGGAGGGACTTCTCCTGTAGTAATGTGTACAGTCTTCAAGAAAGAAACTCAGCCTGGAACAGAGGTTGAGAAGAGCATCCAGAGTGAGCAGCTGAGACTGAAAGAGTTGAGTTTGTCTCGTCTAGCAAAATAAAAGGAGACAGAAGTGCAGATGATGAGAGGAAACTGTTTTAGTTAAAGGAAAATAGTGGCTAATGGGAAAATGAGCAGAAACTGGGCACAAATAAAGGTAAGCGGGAAATAAGAAAAAGGGTCCTAGACAGCTGGGAAATGGGGTTGGAAAAAGTCTATAGTTTAAGAAGAAGGGGGAAAAACCTAACTGTTCTGCTAAAGCCTCAAGAGCAATTGCTTTAAGTTGGGTTCAGTTCCAACTTTCCCCAGGATTAGTCAAGGAGATCTATTCCCAAGTCAGAGGTGTTGAACTTACTATGAGAAGTCCTCTGCTGCGGGCATGCTAGGGCATGCTGGGGAATCACTTCTGGTGGCAGCCAACGGTGCGAAACCTGTCCAACTGCATCAACTGAATCTGTGGAACAACATCTCTCTCTTTGTCTACTCCAGGTACTTTGAGTATTACAAAAGCCCAATGGAGCAGATGCATGAGCGCTGTGAAAACTATCCTCCCTGTGACTTTCTCTCTGACCAAATAGGATTTTCCATGGCCTACAACCGTTTCTTTGGGAGATACTAAGGATGGGACAGTCATTTCCCTCATCTGGCTCGGGACCACTCTAAAACCCCCAGAAGAAAGACATTTTGGGGGTGGGAAGGAAGAGGTATAGACTGGGGCCTTCTTCAATTCTGTCCCTTAGCCAACAGGAACACCAAGGCAAAATTTATCCCACTTGCCTAGCTTTCTTTAGCTCTCTTCCTTTTATCAAGAATGTTTCTCTTCAGTAGTCTTTTGTGGTATTTTGAGCTTCATTAGAGAAGGCTGAGAAGATTCTGTCTTACCTCCTTTCTCTTGAATCCCCAGGATGCTTTATGTGAAAAAATGTTGATTCCTCTCAAGAAACCCAATGTATGCCTTAGAAACACAGCAAGACTTTTTGTCCTCTTCCAAAAATGCAGGGGGATTGTAGAAGGAGAATGCCACAATGTGTATAAATGTGATGGATCTGATTCTGAGCTACTCACTGGGAAGATGGGGGGACTGCTGTCTCTTGGTACAAGTGACAGGAAAAGTTCAGTACCTTCAGATGGAATGATTACCTTAAATATGTGCCAATGTAGGATCATTTTGTAAGGATGGAAGTATAGAAATACTATTACACAGCCAGAAATCAGATTCTGGTACGCTCTTCTGATTATTCTATTACAAAATTTGCCTGTATAGCAACAACAGATGAATGCCAAAAGGTGTGTGTGAGGAGTCCATTTAGATGAGCCCTTCCATTTGTATGCTACATTCAGTGACTGTAAAAAGTGAATTGAAAATCTCTTGTTTTTGCTAGAATCTGTTTTGGATGAAACTGATATGCCTAAGCAAAACAAAAATATCTGTCCCTTGGTGATACTTTAGCATTTATGCTTGAGACGAAAAGCGCCACAACAGCTCCAAAAAAGCAAAGAAACAAACAATAGACTTCATGAAATAAACAAAAAAAAAATCAGTTCAAGAATGGGTTGAAGTTGGGTCAGCATTTTATCTGTCTCTGGTCTCTCGCTCTGTATATTTTCTTTTCCCTGTGCACAACTTTATTCTGTCTCTCTGTATGACTATTATGCATTGGCAACTTTCTGAAAAGTCTTCTTTAACATCCTGTATCAGCTTTCACTCTCTGAGAGGTAGATGGAGGGTACCATCTCAAAGAGCAGAGACTGCTGAGCCTCAAGAGACTGAGAAAGAGTGAATCTCTCTAGCTGCATGTTAGCTGCTACAGACATTCTCAGCTGTTGATTGTAATAAATACTGCTTATGTAAAGCAGGTCAGTGTGCTGCTTCTCTCTGTTCCTCTATACAACTTTTATCTGTTGTTAGAGAGGTCTGGAAGATAAAGCCTGCTCTTGTGAGCCCTGAAGAGCAGGATCCAGCTGCATGAAGCTTGGGTCTCCCTTCCTGTGCCCCAGTGTGAATCAGAAGTGACTACACTGAAACTCAAGGCATGATCCTAATACACAGCGAGGGGGAGGTGGGACAGGCTTTCTCTGATTCACCATCTACTGAGTTCAGCATTTCTCTGAAAGATCCTCCCCTGGAGTAAGGGAATAAGATAAGTCCACACAGATGGCTGCAGGCATGAGCATGAACAGTCTGTGTTTGGCAAGCTGCTATGACTTAAACTGGGTATACTGACATTACAGCAAGGAGAAAACAGTTAATAAGTACCCCTGTTTGTCTTGGTCAAATACCTTGGACTGGTTCCTCCATTGGCATAAACTTATGGGGCTTCACTGACCACAGCAAAACCCTCCTCTGAATGCCTTCTAGTAAAAACAAACAAAGTGCTCATCAAAAGCAGTGAATATTTTGTTGAGAAAGATACTACAGAGATTAGTGAGACCTTAGTACTTTCTGTACTAACAAGTTATTGGGTTTTTTTTTATATGGTTTTGTTTGGTAAAATAGAAACTCAAACTTCCTGTCTATATTTGCACTCTTCTGTTAGTTTTACATTTTTCTCCCCCTTTTGGTAAATAGTTTTTGCAGAGAAGGTGCATGCTCAGGCCTTGATCATATACTCTGCTCTGTGCCACCAGATCTTTGTGTGTGCTAAAGTCGCTGAAGTCATTACAGCCTTTGGGGATCTGAGTCCATAAATCAGATTGCAAATTTACTTCTCGAATGGAGGAGCTCAATTTTCACCTGGTCAATGTAGATTTAGGCACCACCACAAATACTTTGCTGCCATCTTATGGCCATTGAGGTTACCTCCATGACACAATAAACTACGTTGAATTTTAAGTGTTTGAAAATGTAAATCCAGTGGCCTTTCATCCTCATTCACTTCATACTAAAACATACGCTAAGACGCTACAAGGGAAAAAGAGGCAAGGACATAAGCTGAAACTGAATAATATGTAGATGGACTGATAAGAAATCTGGGACTCTAGAGGAATTGCTCACACTGACTGCTCAAATGCCCACTAGAACCCATCACAGTTTAGGTCTTTTTTATCTTTACATGAATGGGGGAGGTGCCTCTGAATAAGTTCATAACCCCTTCTCCGGACTCAATTTTACCTGTTGGAAAACTTCTTTCTGAAATATAGCCTGAGATGATGGTGCAGTTCCAAGAAGTAGTAGATAGGCTGCATTTATTACTTTGCATCCTTCATGTCACCATCTTGTATCACCAATGGCTACAGATATTGTCACTCATTCAGCATCTGCTGGTGGAGTGTCATACAAAATGTTGAGAGTGATTCAATATGAGACCTTTATCCTCTCCCTCACCATATTTCAGTGATATTCAGCAAATGCTCTCTGTCCACAGAATCCAATCAGTGGCACAGATGTCTATTTTTCCCAGAGAATCAAATCATGACCACAGGTATCCCTCCTCTGCTAGCCAAAGCATCACCCTTGATTTCCCCTCTCAAAATCTCTCTGACCAACCTGTCACCAGACTGCAATGAAAAGTGGACTTGCCTTCTCTGTGCAGTCAGAATTAGGCCTTGACACCCCCTCTTGGCTCTTTTTCCAGGCAGAAGAGTGGTCAGAGGCCACAGGCCTTAGCAGGCGAGTAACTCACTGCCCTTTAATTGGGTGACTGCAAAGCAGCTAGTAGAAAGAGATTAGTCCCAGTACAAAATCTGTATTTATACACTCATATTGAATGTATCCATGTACACAATTCTAAAGAGCTGCCAGTCTGCAGTGGCATAAGAATAGGATTGGCAGCAAATTGTTAGAAAACAGGGGGACCTAAGGAGGAGAGGGACAGTTAGGTTATCTCTGCTTCCAGATGGGATCCCAACCCACCATGCATTTCTGTGTTGGCTTTATCAGACCTCCACACTTCTTTAAAAGGGCTTTTTAAGCTCTTGACCAGGGACTGTTCTCCACCTCATCTTGTCATATAACCCCTCAGGAGAGAACTGCCTTGGAGAAGAGACTTTTCCAAGACATGAGTTTCTTCCCTTCTTCTATTTGTTGGATTTGGATAGGGAAAAGGCAAAAAGAAAAACAAGATGAAATACCTTGGAATTAAGAGAATTATCAAGGTGAAGGACATATACACCAGCTGTAACTGGAGTGAAAAAACAACTCATGAGGTTTCAGTGCATGCAGATCCTTCCTTATGAATTGTGGGAACACTTCTACCAGTACTTTGTCCATTTGGTTTATGACTTCTGATTTGCTGTAAGAATCTGGTGAATGATCTTTGCTCAAAGAATCCTCACTCAAACCTGAGTGCAAATTCCAAACTGCAGAATTTTCCAGTTCAAGAACAAAGAGAAAGAAACAGAGATAAATGACCTCTGCTTATGCTGAGAGAGCTCAACGTTCTTTATAGTGTCTTGAGTGGACTCAAGGATGTCAGCACATCTGCTAGCCAGCCTCCTGTTGCTGATCTTCTCCTTGCAAAGGCTGGTGAGAGGGGGAAACATTGTACTTTATCTAAAATTACAAAATTGCTCAGAAAGTTACTGATTCAAAGCCTACTGAAATAAAGCCCATGTTTTTCTCTTTAAAATGTGGTCTTTAAGGAGCTTGGGGTTAGGCTTAAGGGGAGAAGTGTTCTGCTTTCAATTGCTCTGTTCTGTTTCTTACCTGCCCTAATTCCTTTCAACTGCATGGTTGTAAATTTCTCATTTGGAGCCAGATGGTTTCCCAGGGTATGTTTGTGAGCAGATCTCATGGAAGTGTTCTGCTCCTTTTCCAGACTCTCAGCTGAGGGTCTGACAACAGCAGTCTGTTGTTGGATGAGACAGTGACCATATTGCTCTATTCCTTGCGACTGTTTTAGAGCTTTCCCTCAAAGTAATTAAGGTATCATGGATAGTAAACTGAATCCGTGCATAGTTTATGGGCCAGTTTACTAACTTCAGAAGCCAAGAAAGGTATTGATTTGGGTTATGTGACCAGGGTGAACATCTGAGATGAAGTGAACATCTACTTGTAGTATTCAGCTAACTGTCAACTAACTGCCTACAATATTTGACTATAGTCTACTAAGAGATCAAAAAGCAAAAAGAGCAATCTAATGATGTCATCAAATGCACTATTTCTTAGGTCTTATTAGAAAAGATTTTTATTAAATAGAAATGCTAGAAGTATAACTAGCTGTGTCATTTTGCAGACAGAATATATTAGAAGTTATTTTCCTGTTACACCACTCAGTTGTGTAAATCCTTACTCATGTGCTTAATGTTTATTGACATGACAAATCTACCTGGCCTCACTGAGACAAACTGGATGAATAAAAGTTTTAACATAGTGCTACTATACTATCTTACTGAACACACTCTGGAGCCACAATGTGTCTGAGAGGTATAACAAGGCAGAAAGAAGAAATTCACCCCTGAGATATGTTCAGGCTGCACTGCCCCCCAGCATATTGATTTGCTTATTCTTTCCCTCTTCAAAACCACTTACTAATCATGAGTGGAGTACAGAAATAAATGCACCATGGGTCTGTCCTACAGCCCCTATCCTCTTGCCCATTTTACTCCAGAAAAGAGGGGAGATATTGGAAGTATAGCTAAACTTGATTACTAAGGGAATAGCACAGAGTCTGGTCCCATCAGAACCAAGATGAAACATTGCCTGCAGATTTCCAACAGTATATTTGAGCATTTGGTTTAACAAAATGCAATGCTCTTCACAAGTTTTGTCCTCTCTGTATCCGATGCCATGGAATGCAGTGGAGGTACTCTCTACCGATCTGAGCCTGACTAGCTATACCTTACCATTTTCTGTGTGTCCAGAACCCAGGGGAACTCTGCATTGTTTCCTAGACCTTGCCGGCTGGTATATCTATACTGCTGCAAACTTTGCTGAAGCTTTTAATGACACTTATTTTCATAAATTGAGGACTCTGGCATCCTGACTGGTACTTGCCTGCCATGAGGTTTGGACAACAGCCTGAGGTTGCTCAAGAAGGGCTTGTCAGAGATGCCTACCTGCTGTGCTTGCTCTGCCAATAGTGACAAAAAGCAGGAAGAGGGTAGGGAAAAACCTGGCTTACATCCACAGAGATTCACAAAAAGTTCACACTTCTGATGTTAATTGTGGTTTGCTTTCATGTTGTAGGCTATGTCCCAACATATGATGGATATGGCTCTGCATTCCTACGATGACCAGTATCTGGGGTGCAGAGAGCAGATGATGGAAGAACTGGAGCGAGGAGACTATTTCCAAAAGGAAATAGCTGCTAACAAGAACTATTTGAGTCTCTGGAAGAAGGCTCAGGAGGCTTTGTTAAAGAGCCCAGTAGGTCTGCTGAGGGAGATGCATGAGAGCCATGCCACAGTCCTCATGGCTTACACCATGAACTCCTCCCTGCACTCCCAGCTGAACTGGGCCACATCTATTGCTGGAAGCTCTCCAGAGCACTACAGACACAACTTCAGTTTCAAATATTTTCACTTCTACCTAACGACTGCCATCCAGATAATGAAGCAATGGCAGAGCAGCAAGGAGAGCATAGGGAAACGTAAGTGTTACCGGATGCACGGGGTGTAAAAGACATATATATCAAGGCCATTGTAGGCAGCAGAGTGAGATTTGGCCATTTCACCTCCACCTCCTGCCTCTGGAAAGAAGCGCAGAAGTTTGGGAATGAAACTTTGTTCACTGTGGTAACTTGCCTGGGAGCAGCTGTGCAAGGCTTTTCTCACTACATGTCTGAGAAGGAAGTCCTCATTCCCCCTTACGAGATATTCCTTGTCAAAAACTTCTCTCAGACACAGCAGGGTAACCGGCTGCATCTGCATTCTGTGGAGAACTACAGCAAGTACCACTGCCAGCTCTTGGAAGGTATTGTATATAGGCCTTTGTGCAGGGGGAATGCAGGACTATCTGGCCTCAAGTACCCTAAGCAGTCCTCACCAGCTGCACCTACACGGGGCCACACTCAAGTCCAGATCGATAGCTTGCTCACTGTGTTTGCCTACCAGAGCACTCTAGGACCCATATGCACCAATTTTCACCTGCTTGTTGTGGAACCTGGGAACACCCCACAGCTCACTAAATACGAATCCACCTGATACACAACAAATCTCAGGGTCTTTGGAGCCTCCACTTATCCCATCTGCCATTGCAAGGATGTCATAGGCCCCATGCCTTGGGGTCCCTAGCATCCATATTGCAAGGGCAGATGAGATTTGCAGGCAGCTTGAATTCAGATATTATTCTGGTGGTTTGCAAGACTGCCACATTTCAGGCCTCAGGACTATGCTGAGCTTTGGTCCACCAATACCTGGCAAGCTCAGGTACAGGCTGGACAAAGCCACTGCTGCTTTAGCCTTTTTCTCTTCTCCTGTGGCAGAAGGAAGTCTTGAGAAGTATTCTTTGGCAAAGCACACACTGTGAGTGTCCTGGCAACAGAAATAACTCTTCTGTGCTGGAAGACCTCACTGGGTCTTTTCCACAGCCCTGTCCTTCATTCAGTCCACCACTAATACAGGACTCTTGCTTTTGTCTCTTTGGACAATAGCAACCTTTGAGCACAAAACAGTCATTCAGGAATGAGAGCTTTTGCCTAGACCTAAGACAAAATAGTAGGTAGACTTGTGGAAATGACTGTTCTGGGTAAAAGCTGTGTTAGCAAGTACAGGAAGTATTAGACAGCCAAAAGAGGTCTAAATGGCTGCTTTCTTGACTCTCTTTCAGCTTCAAGAACAGTGGTTTCACTGCCTTTGCTCTGCCGTTCTTCCTACTGTCATTGGAGTTTTCTTGTGCTTGGCCAGGCAGTGATGGATGCTCTGGTTACATCTACATATATACACACTTGAATAGCAAGCAAAGAAGGTTCACAGCATATCAGCCACCAGTTACTGTTGTTACAGAAGGTTCAACACCTCCTTTGCCTTCAGCTGCAACTCTCTAGCTGAGACTGGAACATTCAGCCCAGTTCATCAAAATAGGCATTCCCTGGATCCATTCAGGCAGGAGGACAACTGGTGGCCTTACTGAAGAGTAGGGCAGTGACTACCTTCACTGTAGGTAGCTTGTCCCTCAGGCATTCAGGAAAGACACATATGGACTTTGAATCTCTTAGTAACTTTGTTTTTAGCACAAGAGAGACTCTGGCTGTGTGATGGAAAATGCACTATAGTGGTAGACCCTAACTGGTAAGTGTGCAGCGTTGCCTATCTCCTTTGCATGCAGGCTCCCAGGAGACAGCAAAGTCTGTGGCTGCAGCACAGCAGCCTTCCCACCAGCATGACCCCATGCACCAAAGCCAGCTGATATCTCCCATCTCAAGCTGACTGACTGCATCTGGCACATGGTGGACAGAAGCATGAAGTTGTCCTGCGACACAGATCTAGTAGCAGAGGATCAGAGACTTGTCAGGCCTGCCTTCAGCTTTCATGTTTGGCTGTAGCATTTCTTTTGCAAAACTCAGGCAGATGCTGTGTTCACAACAGTCCTCTGGTGGCTGATGAATACCTGCTGGCCATTTCACATTGAAATGCAGGAAAGCCTGTGGAGCCCACTGCTGTCTTAGTGATTGTTGGATGTGACTGAACCTGTCTTTCTACTTCACAGGTTTGCAATGTCTAATGCTGGTGGTCAAATTCACATCACAAACTGAAATCTGAACTTCTGATTTAGCTACATATTCCTCTCACTTTTACATATTCATTTAGCACTCCTAGAGCCTTAGACGCCCAAGCCAGAACAACTGTGAAGTCCTCCCACCTCGGAAAGACAACAATGTGAAAATAAGGAAAAATTTCTGCCTGCACTTCCCCTTTCCAAAATGCCTGGCTTTCTCCTTCACTTCTGACCCTTCACCTTCTCTGATCCTAGCCCCTGGGATTATGGTCAGAGTGGTTATCTCACTGGTCCAAGGAGACTAGTCATGGCAATTTAACTTTTCAGGGAATCATCAAACCATTGAACTCATTGTGCGTTTCTCACTGCCATTACTCACTGACACATTTCACAAACAGCCTTTGAGTGGTAACAACTTTCAGTCACGACTGAACTTGGCATGAAACTGGAGCTCTGTATTCACCATCACCTGTCCAAAGCAGTAAGCAAGAATTTAGTGATCCACATGAGATCTGAACATGAGGGCTGCACAAAGTTCTCATCAGCCGGTTAGTCAAAAGAAAGGACAGCCAAAGGTTTCTGTGCAAACTGCTTGAACTCTCTGTGCAGCTTCATATAAGCTCAGTGTTGTCATTACCTTGGAAATCTGCGGCTAGTAATGCAGAAGTTCAGGTATCTGAGAAATGTTAGCATCAGAAATGCAGACAGTTAGGGAATTTAGGTGCTTTCAGCTTTTAGCAGCTTGAAAGGGGCAGCCTGAGATTCAGCATTTCAGGTATCAGATTTAGGTGTCAGCAATGGCAGATGCCATCAATCTAAAATCTAGTAACATTTTCTGTCAACCTAACTACTGTTCCTGAAATCCTCAGACATGCTTGCCCAGAAAGTTAAAACAGATTTAATATAGAGGTATTTTACTACATGCTTGCTTTCTATCTATAGTTCATGCTACATTCTTGTTGATTTCGGTTTACCAGTGATTTCAAATAATAAACCAACAGAACTTGATTTTGACCCCTAAATGTTCAAAGATACCAAAAAAAGACTGAAAAGATTAGAAGCAGCTGCTGCAGATACCTTCTGTATGTGTGTTTGAACATGTTCAAACTCTTCGTTGTGTGAGAATAAATGGAATCAAAATGGATTTCTGATAGTCAACACATTTATGTCTCCTGCAACTTATCTGTTATCAGTGGGATGAAGGCCTCAACCATTTTAACAAAGGAATGGAATGCTTCACAAGGTGCCCTTAGCACCCTGACAGCCTCTTCTAGGTAGTCAGCTGCTATTTTCAGGCTTTTCTTTACAGATTTGTGTCCTTGAAGAACAAGCTCTATGAAAGTAAGAAGTGAAGAGGAGGAGGATTGAGAGCGAGACTTGACCTTTTCAGGTGTATCCCTTGAAGAGGAGCTGCCTTTTGTGGTACTCAGTGCTTCAATTTGTGGCAGTATCTCAGCAATATCAGCATAGTCCATGAGAATTTCCGATACTTGGAGGCATAAGGCAGGAGAATTCAATAACTGATGAATAGCAGACTCTACTGTGTCAGGGAGTTTGCCATGTTTCAACGTCACTGCAATGAGCGCGCCCATGATGCTTTCTAAAACCCCCTTATAATTCTCATAAAGATCCTTTACTGTAGCGACCTTATCCTGTAGAGAGGTGATGGGACCAGCAATCTTAGCATACAAACTGTGGCTGATTTTTTCCTGCACATCTTTGTCTTTTGTTTCCACAATGACTTGCATCTCTTTCAAAGCATTGACTAGAAGCTGCAGGTTCTCTTTAACGCTGAAGTTTTCTTTAACTGAAATGATTGGGAAGTTGGTGCCAAGGTGCTCATTGAGGATCCGGAATATTGTGTTGGTCGAAGAGATATACATGCACACTAAGTCATACAGATCCTGGCTGGCTCTGAGCAGCCTTTCTTTCTCACTCTCAAACCCAAGGCGGGATAACATTTCTACAGAAGAGATCTGAAAAGCAAAGAGAAGAAATCCAGAAGACACAGGGCAGAAAAACTGAAAATCTTTTCAGCTATAATGTTACACTTCTGAAACTAAAATTACAAATTATCAACCCACCTGCCCCCCCCCCCCCAAACAAGAGACATTAGAGTTAGAAGAGAACATGGAAAAAGGGCTTCTGCTAGCCTTTGCAGGTCTTACCAGGCAGGCCAGCAAAATATGGGGTAAGCAGCTATATGTTATTATTTTGATGGCTGCTGGAATTATGAATCTGACCCTCAGCTGAAAAGCTGAGGTGTGTGAGAGAATAATTCTTGCCTTTTGGTGTTTATTGGTAGATCCATTATGGGAGTCCTAGCAAATAGTCTATTTTACATCATCCTTAGAACTATCATCCTTTGGTTTGAGTATACCAGTGGGTCTACTCAGAATTAAACTTGTGTTCTGGGCAGGGGGGAATGGACAGAGGAAAGTCAATCTGCCAAATGAGTCATCTGCTGTCAAGAGACAAAACAATTAAAGGCCGATAATGCAATGTGCTGTCAGGATACCATTTCCTTTGAAGTGACCCACATCTGTCAAATCATAGAGTGGCAAGATGTTGCACTCCTGCTACCTAGAGACAGCAGCTCAGCATCCCTTGGTGGGTGGAAGCAGGTAACAGTCTCCTTGCCTGGGCTCCCACCTTGCTGCTCTTTTGACTACTAGGTGTTCTCCCAAGGCCAACTGCAGGCACAGTCCTAGGGCAGCACACTGCTGAGGGGAACAAAATAGCACTGTTCCTGGTGTTGCATTTGCCTGTGCCAGAGGCCTGCCCTGGAAAGCCAGACTGGCTGCAGGTGCTGCAACCAGCAGCCATGTTTCATCAGCTATTGCTGCAATTAGATGCACAATTAGAGGTATCCAAGCAGTTGCAGTTCCCCATCCCACTTCATACACTTCAAGGCTTTTCTCTTAGTGCTCAGCTCTACCCCATACCTCTCCCTCCTTTCCTTTACCCTGGCAGAAGTAGTCTGAAATTGCATAAAGCAGTAAAATTGATTTTAGCCACCACTGTTGTTAAGCCAGAGCTGGCTCTGGGGCTCCATGCCACTTCCTCCCCTCTCACTGCATCAGAGGAGAGGACCTGGGAAATTGCAGCAAAGAAGAGTGACAGACACATCAGATGAAGTTCTTCCCCCAAATGTAAAAAGTCTGAAACGATAGCTATTATCTTGCTTAAAGAACTGGAGCAAAACTGGAACAAAACTGCTGGTTTATTGTTCAAATCATTCTGAATCATGTTCCATACAATCGAGTAGGAACTGCAGAAGAGAATGGTTCACATCCACCACAAACCTTGAGGACCTGAAATCAGCTTCCAGGACTACAGAGTATGACAAAGAGGTAGTTGCTAGGCTGATGAATTCAATCCAGTTTAATATTTGAGGAAGTATTTCAGGACTGCATGATATTCTCAGTTAGTAAAAGGAGTCACAGCTGAGAAAGGGCTGGGAACAGCTAATTGCAGAAAAGTAATAGTTAAATCATTAGTGCTCTCTCTTAGCTCATGCTCTCATGCCTACAGCTCTGAAATCAAGGAGAGTTTCATACTCTAGTTCTGGACAGAACAAAATAGCTCAGCTTTCAGGGAAAACAAGCTGGCAATTACAGATGACTCATTTTATGCTTGATAGAAGAACTGGTCTTGTACTTTCACGTGAGAACTCAACCACTCTGACATGGGGAGGCAGCACTGGTGACTAGGTCCTGGTGGACGGTGGGTCTGCCTTTCTAAAGCTCAGTGCATAGAAGGTGTCTAACTTGAATGAATGCAGAAGTACAGGCTCTCCCGCTGGGACAGACAAAGCCTGTACTGCTGACTTCATGGTTTCTGGTATTTATTTTTCTATTTGTGTTGGACTGTTCAACTTTTCTTCCATAATTCATAGGTGTACAAAAACAGTCATGGCAGTAATTCATCATTTCAAGCAACAGCTGAAAACATTAGCATTTATTATGCATATTTATAAACAACAGAAATGTATAAATCCCAGTACGAAACCTAATCCTGTACCTGGATGAATGAAAAGTGCTGCCCTACATGTTAAATCTTCTGACAACAGCATGTAATACCATCCCCTTTCAGACATGGCTAGAGGTGCTTATGATGGCACCTTTGTCATAGGCAGATGGATTCATGCTGTAATTATTCTCTCCACGAACAGAAGGCCTTTGGACACAGGCCTGGAGGACCTAACAGTTGTGAACTAGCCTGAAATAAACTGAAATGTGTTGTAATTGGAGGGAAGGAGAAAGGAGAAGGAAAACATCATCCAATAGGAATAACTGAGAGAAGGCAGGCAACAGGACCCAGATGAAGCCCCACGCTCTGGATCTGTAACTCATCACATGCTTCTGGAAACCACCAGAGGTATCCAGGGGAAAGAGGATGAAGTCATTGTCCTGCACACATTCAGCTGATTGCAGAAGCGCTCAGTCAAAATCAGGTAGGCAGTCTAAATGTTTAACTGGAAAAGCCCCTGGAAACCCCCCTGGAGAATATCTCCTTGGAACTGAAGAAATAGGCAGAAATACTGAAATATATGTAGTCAGCCTAACTCTAGAAAGTGAATGTAACAACTAGCAAAAGTGCTAATGTGAAGAGTGAGAGGCAATTTTAGTTTTAAGGGACATACAGTCAAGAGTGGTAATGGGAACCTGAAATAATTCTTGTAATGGATAAAGAATAGATGCTAGAAAACTCCTCCATATCTTTCTAGTATGTAAGATGTTCATTGAAGTGTTGTTGTTCTTAGAACAATTTGTTTTCTCTCAGTTTCTGTAAGTAAGAATAAGCAAATTACCTTTTAACAAAATGTCACTGGAGTGGAAAAGATCTAATACCACTCTGGGTCAGGAAGCAGGCCAACAATATCCCTGAGGCAGAATTGATATGAAATCATACTTTGCATTCACAGGGTTTTATGTTTCCTGAAAATCACAAACTCTTACTGTATATGGACTTTGTTCCCTCCAGCCTGAAGAAAGATGAGTTAAAGAGTTTATTTTTTTGACAGAGCTACAAGGTAAGTGACTGGAAGAAATGCATACCTAATTCAATGTACACTATTGCGCAAAATATTATGGGAAAAAAATCCCTTCAGAGTGGCTTGTATTTCAACACTGGGACTAAAAGCTGGCTAGGGAACTGTTGAAATCATTCTGTTTTTCTACAGTGATTTTGTTGGGGAGAGGTGCATTTAGTGAAATATGGCTGGATCAGTGTCAGATGGTTTGGAATTAACAGACTGTGCAAGAACTAAAAAGAGCAAAATAACAGAAAGGGGTTGTTGCAGAAGAAAAATCTATCTTATCTCCTACTCATAACAATTTGTAGTTATAACTGTGGTATGTAGGCACCAATAACAAGAAGAGATTTATCTTGGAAAAATGCAAACTAATTCATAAAAGTGGCCAAGATTTGTGACAAGAGGGCTGAGAATGCAAAAGTACCAACAAAGAAATCAGATGTTCTGCTCATTCACAGTTCGCCCCAGTTGCAGAGTTCATTTAACTCAAAATCACACTAAAGCATTTTTTCTTTGCAGTTGGCGATGGGTTAAAAGGAAGTGGCACAGAGCTGATTACAGAAGCTTAGTAACAAGGAATAACTCCATAATCCTTGGTAACTGTCACTTTGGACCCTGTATGTTGACATTCAGCTGATGCTGAAAAATATATTAAACATGCCTTCTTATTGTCAAACCAGAGACAGCTCAGACAAGAACAGTGACCATAAGGATTGGACACAAGAGTTTAGAGAAAAAAAAAAGAATTTAAATTATGTGCTCTGGTCTGTACAGTGATGGGAGAGGGCCAGGCTCTGCCCAGCTATGTCCTAGGAGCTTGGCGAGCACCTGCTGATGTTAGATCTAAACAGGACAACCTGTGTACAGGAGGAGTCAGGCTGCAGAGGTGGGACACTCCCTGCAAGCTGGTGTGTGCTGCTCCAAGGCAGTCTGTTATCGCACACATCCTATTAAAATAGGTGCACCTCACTGCAATTACATGGCACATTCAACATCGAGGGAGCTGTCTATAGTTGTTTGACAGCTGTGAGTAAAAAATCAATGGGGAATTATTTATAGCATTATAAACAGCGGTGAATAGGAACACTGAAGAAATCAACAATAATAAGGAATAGGGGTTAAATATTGGGGAAGAAAACACAGTGGGAGATATGTGCAAAATGATATTAGGATGGATTTATCTAAGAAGCTTTCACTATTCTGTATGAATTCGCAAGTATGAGTTTATTAGTATAAAAGTGCTTATATGACAACACTTTCTCTTGAACGTGAGAAGAGATACAGTACACTGCATAAAACACCCTTATGCCAGTACAGGCTGTGCCCACTCCACAAGCCATTGCAGTAGTATAAAAATCAGATGCCATTAATTGAAGAAAATAGGCTGATACAAAAGTGTGTTTAGAACAGGCATTTCATGTCCTCAGATTATTTTAGATTTTGCAGATGAGATAAGTTTGTTTCTTAATGAACCAGTTCAGTTTCTACCACCTTCAGCTTTCTAGGTGAAGAATGACACATTCATTTTACTAACCTGCTAATTACATATTTGTTAGTTGTTTTTGTTGATCTGAATATGCCCAAGTTTCAGAATGTCTCTTTCTAATCATTTGGCTTCAGCAAGTCAAGTTCAAAGGTATTTCAACACTGCAATATTTAGTAGGTGCAACTTTCAGGTCTGAAGTGATACAATACATGCACTGGAAAGACCCCAAACACAATTACGATTTCTAGACTTATAAGCTATATCTTGGGATTTGATTTGCCAAGTATGAAAAGAATCAGTGAGGCAGAGACAAAGGAGTACATTTTAATTCTCTTTAAGGGTTAGGGTTCCAGGTGTTAAACAGAATAAAGTTTTCTTTTTTCTCTTAGAGTAGCTTATTTCTGAAGAATGGCGCTGAGCGACCTCCTTTACCCAGATAACCCCAAGAGACGTCAAGAATTGATCCATCTGCATCAGGAATTGCTTGACTGCATGTCCACAAATTTCCGTGCAACAAATGAGCTGGCTGGAGTGCTGAATGAACACCTGGGGTGTATGATTCCCCGTATTAAGATGAGAGAGAGCAGTACCGTCAAGGAAAACTGTGACATTATCATTCAAGCAATGAGTGAGATTCAGTGTCAAGTACAGAAGATTGATAGTGACATGAAGGAAAAGCTAGAGCCTGTGCTGTACCAGAAGTTGTATGATATCAAAGAGCCTGAACTGGAGAAAATTGCAATAGCCCATAAAGTCTTTTCTGTTGTTCTTGGAGAAGCGACTTCGACGGCCGGGATGGTAGCTATCAAACTAATTGGCTCCAATCTTATAACTCTCACTGTTGGCAAACTTGTCAGTCTCCTTGCACAGATTGGGGCATCTGTTCTTGGGGGAATCAGCATTGCCATTCTCGGGCTTGGCATTGAAATGATCCTCCACGCCATTCTGGGAGCTGTGGAGAAGAACCAGCTTCTGGCAGCTGTGAGAAGCTATGAGGAACACCTGGCCCAATTTAAAGCAGCCTCAGAAAAATACCAGCATGCCATCCATGAAGTGACTTCCTTGGTGAGACATCAGGCTCAATGAATGAAGTTGGTATTCTTGCTCCTGCCATGATAGCAACTGCAGCAGCTCTGTCTGCTAAACGTTTTTGATTCATTATGGTAAAATGATTTTTTTTTTCTCACTGTGCGTGTATTTGTTTCTTTCTAGTGGTAACAGAACAAGAGATGTGACAGATGAGGGAACTGGAACAGAAATATATTAATAAGGAATTGGCTTAAGGGTGCTTCTGCAAGGCAGCAGTTCAAATACTTGGCACCTTTTGTTCAGCGGTTTTCTGGAATGCGTTGTAGATAACAACCCTGAAACATAACTAGTACTAACGACAATAATTTCACTGGTGGAGCAGTAGTGGTTAGAAAGCATGTTTTTTTCCTTATTGTGTTTCTATAGCAAAAGTGAGATCATGATGGGAGAAAACGATTTCAATAAACAAACCCACATCATCATCTGGAGGGTTCATTGGGACAGCTGTACTGCCTAAATTTGCTTAGTGTGGATTAGCACTAAATCTGATACGCTGAATTCCCTTTTCATACAAGTGCTCATTAAGGACTTGCTGAAGCATATTTAACTGCTATTTCCTGTCCTATTCTTGTCCTAAGGAGCCTGCCAGAGATCTTCTTTAAATAAATTCTAATCCCAGTAGATTAGCAGTTAAGAAAATCATGTGCCGACAGACAAACACATACAACCCTGCCCCACAACTGAGAGAAATCAGCTATAGTGTTCCAGGTGTTCTGTGAATAATCTCTTATGCTCAGTAATGCCTTGCTCCTGCCAGCCCACAGGTACTTAGTTCTGGGCACATTTGCTGCGCTGCTGGTTGAAATGGGATTATACACATGTGCAAGTATTTGTAGGATCATAGCCCTAGATCACAGACATGCTGTTGAATTTATTTTCTTTTCAAGTGCTTTGCAAGTCACCAATGTGGGACTGCCAAGAGCATACTCAAATTTTGCATTTCATGACATGCTACCAAATGTCCTTATGCAGCAGATTTTAAAAACAAAAAGCTAGAAGCAAGAAGAAGTCTCCTTCTCTAATTTACTGTGGTTTGCTTTTTTGCTTTGTTCTTTGAAGAAAAATGTAATTTAAAAATTAATAAAAAAATGCATCTAAACATCTAAACAAGCTCTCCTTCCTGTAGTTGTTCTACTTTTTTTGTTCTGTCTCAAAAATCAATCTGAAGCCAAATCATATGGTGTACTTACTAAGAAAAAAGATTAAAATCTTCATTAAAGATGCAATTTATAAATTACTATTCCTATCCAGGACAGATTATTATCTATCCAGGACTGTACATAGGTACATTTTAGTACCAGCCTCCCCCACACTAAAAGCATATTCAAATTCATACATGTTTATTAATATTCAATATTAGCAATATTAAATGATTATGATAATAACTAGATTGTGCCTATGAAAGTAAACAGGTGAGTTACAACAGAAAAGCTGTTCATTCTCTTCTTAACTCTTTCCTATTCATTTTTTTTCTTTCCCATCTTTCCCACTTTTAATCATTTTTTCAGGCCTCTCTCTGCCTTTATTCTCATTTGCACGGAAGCCACTAGATGGCAACGCAGCTGACGGCTCGAAAATAGCTCTGGCAGCCAACAGGGAAGAAGTCCCCAGCTCCGGAGCTTGGGTGAGCGCCAGAGATGGCACTGCTGGCCTGACAAGCGGGGCCAACGCAAGCCGCAGCCTGGGTGGTGTGGGTCTGGAGAGGCAATTCAGAGGAGGTAAAAAGCACTGCCCTGCCTAGGCACAAGGTATTGTGGTGGCACGGTGACCTAAAGCACCTTGTTTCTCTAAGATGCAGCTTTTCCTAGCTCCTAAGAAGTGTGGTGCTTAGTAGAAACAGGGGATTATCACTTCAGTCAAAGGGATTAGACACTGTCAATCAGCAGAACAGTAATGTTTTGAGTTTTGGAGAAACAGGAAGTCCCAGTTTGTGCTCATTTTCTATGGGTACCTGTACATTCTAATTTAGGAAGAAGAAACACCAGCTCGGTACATACCTTTGTGAAGTTGCCAACCACTGTTGTAGGAGAATATTGGAGTCAGACAAACAGAATTCTATCATATTTTTCAGGCAGTTCGTCCACATTTTCTTTAAAGCAAATTCTAAGCCGTGTTGGGGGATGGGCATATGCAATGAAGACTGTAAAGACACACAGTCGCCATTCACTTCTTGATAGATCCTTGTTGCTGGTGGGCTCAAAGGAAAGATGGGTTCCTTGAGAAAGCAGGCGTGGAAGGTGTCCTCATGTCCACAAGATGTTAAAGACGCTGAGGACGCTGGCAGCCCGCAGGCCGCTGCTTATAGAGCAGGAGGCCATGACCTCACAGAGGCCTGGCCAGCAACCCTATGAGCTAGGACGGGGCCCATGACCTCACAGATGCCCCAGCCAGACAAGGCTGTTTTGAGGTAAGAAACCTGCAAATTAGCTTGGGGGACCCCCCCCCCAACTCTTTCCCCCAACCCCAGGAATAAGAAAATCTCTGGGATTTGCCTGTATTACTGCCAGTTATATATTCCTTGTCATTAGTTACTGGTTCTCACACTCAGTGCAGTGTGCATTCAACTGGCTAAATGCAAGGGGGAGCATCCAGCAGAGCAGAAACAGCCTAGCTCACTCTGTGTGTGATAGGTAATTGAAATACTTCCCCTCAAAATAGGAAACGATTATCTGCTTTCTCTTGCCCTCTGATAAATCTCACGCTTGTTTCTCTGAAGATGCCATACCCAGTTTGGGGCCAAACTGCTGATGCTTCTGCTCTAGACCCTCTGGTGCTACCTCTCTGAGTGACAGAAGTACATTCAGGCCAAGTGAAATGTGACAGTACTATTGTAATATGGACACAGGTTGCATGGGAACTCTACAGGCTGGACAATGTTTCTCCTTGTCTAGTAGTTGTTTGGCAGCATTTCTTACAGGACAGATATCTAATTGGCCAAATATGTGTTTGGTCAGGCCCAGAAATTTCTCTCCAACAATAAACAAAGCACTTGTGAGGCACAGCCCTGCACACATGCAGTTTTTGTGGCTCTTGACAGAGAGCTGCCCTGGATCCAGCTTGTCACTTGAGGTGCTTGGAGATGTCTGTGCTTGATGTCCTTTGTAATCTAGCTCCTGCTGAGCTCCAAGTCAGCAGACTCCTGGGAGAAACCTAAATTAGGATTGCTGCACTAACACATCCCCCACTGAGCCCAGTAATGTCATGACAACAGGCCCAGCCCATGAGGAAGAGGCAATCTGCAAAGCATTGGTACCTCCCTCTCCAATGATATGGTACTCCTTTCATGCATATGACAAAGACTTGATGTGCATGGCCATAATGTTCCCATCACAGCCCCCTCAGGCACTCTCCTTCTGCTCACTCATTTGTTGTGAACAAAGGATTAAAAATTAAAATTGTATATCATAGGTATTTTAAATAAGAACAAGCTCAAAGAAGAAAAGGAACTGTAAACCAGCCCAAAGCAGTGTAAGCTGCTTTCACACCTGTGTAGAAATATTGGATTGTTGCAACCAAAATCTGTTCTGCAACTAATTCTACCCAGTAACAAGAACAACACAAAAGAACATGCCCCAAAGGTGCTACATACGTGGTGAGCAGGACTTCTGGGACAGTTGGAGCTCTCAGAAACCTGGCTTTGTAGATGCTGCTGGACTGATCATCTTCTAACTTAGATTTTGTATAGTTTGTGACTAATATTGATGTTAACGCGATGCTTAGTGCATAGTCTTGCTTTTATCCACCCTGCAGAGATTCTTAGTAATGTTCCCAGTTTGTCATCTAAGTCTTCATTATTTGAAAAGCCCTAACACTTTGGGGTAACACTGCCCATTCACCCCAAACCAGGTGATCTGTAACTCATGCTCAGAGATCAGACCATCTCTGCAAGCCTCCTCTACTAGCTTCTAGGTACATCTGTGTGTGGAAGAATGTCCTTCCTACTCTGTCTCCCCTGGCGTGTTTATTCTTTTAGCCTGCACCCACACTATGCTGCTTCCCCCCTCCTTATTCACACTGATGCAACTGTTAACCAAAGAGATGTTTCACATATTTTTTTATCCTGGTTCTTCACGCGTGCTCATATGCCCAGGGACTTTTTTGGGAGAAACACTTTGTGCAGTGAGAACAGTTACCACCAAGTGTCCATCAGCTTCCGCAAAGCTGGTCACCAGTTTGCTGCAGGGGTTTCCATGGGGGGGGGGGGGGAAGCTGCAGGAAAAGGCGAGCATGGAGAGTAGCTTCTGTGCTCTCTGCTGGTGGGAAACTAGCTCTCCTGTACTCTTTGTATGGCCCAAGTTATCTGGTGAATATCATTGCTGTACAAGAGTTCCCCCAAAGGTTTATATTCTGATTTTGTCTTACAGAATTGGCATTCTTCTTCTTCCTAAGGCTGGGAAATACTCATTGAACTGCTAAAGATGTTACTAAACATCATTTGTAGCCATTTCCTTCTAGCATATGAGTTTACAAAGAAGAAACTGAAACAGATTGAAATGTGCCTATTTGTTGCTCAAAAGGAAAATAATCTCTGCCTAGTATCTATTAAAGTGAAAAAATCTCATAAAGGCTCAGATTTTTATTGCCTTTTTCTCTCAAAGCAGTCAAGCCATCATCAGTTCATCAATTTAAACTGTAACTCCAGATGCTACAGACCAAACATCACATAGCCTAGGCTCACTCTGCACACCTTCCCCTGGCCCTCTGTTTTTTTAACCTCTCAATTTTTGTAATACTCCTCCACCCCCGAGTGCCCTCCATCCCTCCTGCTTCCCCAATTTTTTCTTTCAGATAGTTCTATGTCAAGACACGACCTCCTCCCTGAACTTTCCCTCCCCTCCAGCCCCACAGCCTGCCCTCACAGCCTTTCCTGGCCCCGAGGGACACAGGGGCAGGGAGCGACCCACCTCCCCCCGGCCAGAGCTAGGGCACCTCCCCCACCTGAGGCCCCTGAGGCAATAGCCGCGCCTAATGGACACCCAGATCACATGGCTCTGTGCCCGCGCGCGGCGCGTCGAGCCCTGCCCCTCCCCCCCTCGCGGGGCGGCGCCGGCCCGCCCCCTCCGCCGCGTGACCCCACCCCGGCCTCCCGCCAGCCAAACCATAGAGCAGTCCCCGTGCAAGGGAGAGAAGAGGAGCGGAATCATAGAGTCGGAGGTGGCGCGCTACTTCCAGAGAGCCGTTCTGGGCGGTGCGGCACGGCAGTCGCTCTTTACGGCGGTGCGCCACTCTGTTCGGGTTCAAGATGGCGGCGCGGCCGCGGCAACGAGGAGTGCCGCCGTTATAGAGGCCGCGGCGGCGGCGGGAGGGATCTGCGCGGCCCGGCCAGGCGCAGGGTGAGAGGAGCGGCGCTGGGAGGGGAGGGGAAGGGAAGCGAAGCGAAGCGGGCAGAGGAAGGTGGCATACGGTACCACCTTCCCTCCCTCCCTCCTTCCCCCCACCCCCGGTTGGGGGAGGGGAGCGGAGGGGAGGGAAGCGGAGCGGAGACTCTCGTGTTCCTCATGGGATGCTTTCTACCCCGGTTCCCTACTGTCAATGTTATAAATCTGGGAAGTGCAGCGTGCATGTGCAACTCGTAGGTCTGCCCTCTAAGCATTCCTAGCTAAAGAAATTATAGTATCTTGCAAAGAAATCTATCAATGTGAGTTATTTTTGTAAGTAGGACATATGTGTTATTGGTGATCACAGATCGTGGGGTGCTGTTGCTCACAGTTGGCCTGCTGTTTGCATAGTCTGGTAGTAAGAGCCATGAGTTCTGTGGACTTTTGCTGAACAGTGCACTGAGTGCAGTTAATCCCTGGAGCTTGTTAGCAATCTATTCTGTGAGGTGCTGAAACCCTAAACGAGACTTATGCTTAAATTTCTTTATAGTAGATGAGGTGAGGTACATGAATCAGTAGTGGTTTGAAAGTGGCAGCTTTTGCAATGAGGGGAGAAGGATGTGTGGGGCAAGCTGCGGCAAGGGTGTCGAGAACTTTGGACTGAACTTATGAAGTCTTTCACTGTGTTTGGACACTGCCTGTTTGGATGCAGTATGGTGACTTGAAAGCTGCATTCCATCAACTCCCAATTTGCAGAATGTTTTAGTTTTTGGGATGGAACCTGTTGTGTATTTTTTGTGGTGTGGTTTTGGATGGGGGGGAGAAAATGCAGGTTAGAATTGTGAGAAAGGATGCATGCACAGCTGTAGTTATGACATCAGTAGTCATCTGTGAATTAAAAAAAAAAACTGTTTGAAAACAGGAAGTAACTCCAGAATAATCTTGCCTTTCTCTGTCCATTTTACTATAGCTTAAAATGATACTGGTGGAGATATGGAGGTAGAGAGCATAAGGGCAATAGCATGGCAGTGGTTTGTGGTGAGGAGAAAGAGATGTGAATGTGTGCAGAATACTTGCTGATGGATACAATGGGTATGGGGAAGAAGAATCATGGACAACTTAGAAGTGAGGAAAGGAGGAAATTTACAGGAAGCATATGAAATGGAGAGGAATGAGAAGGTAAAAACTGGAGAGCTCTTGTGGGAGTAAATGAAAAATGAGAAGGTCTCTGATGTGCTCTTAGAAAAGCATAACATGTGTGATTTCCCCCCCCCCTTCCCCCAAATGACATAAGCTGGAAGCTTCTTGATTTGACTCTTGAAGTGAATAACTAACTGGTTGTTGTTTAAAATAGGGTGATTCTGTTATAAATGCCTGAGGTTGTGCTAGGATTTGAAGAGCTGACAAGTATTTGAGGGAGTAACCTACTGATTTAGAGAGGGGAAATAATCATTCTCACACTATTGGTGCACAGGATATGAGACTTTGTTATCTTTTCCAGGTCTTTTTTTATTTTTATTTTTTGAGACAGAAGAAAAAAGGTCAAGATGGGGCGGAGATCTACATCATCCACCAAGAGTGGGAAGTTCATGAATCCCACGGATCAGGCCCGTAAGTATCCATAAAAGCTAAATGGATATGAACATGGGGTCCTGGAGTGACAGATTTAAAAAAAACAAACAAACCACCTTTATCTCAGAAAGAAAAGTCCTCGTATGTGAATATGAACTGATTTCCCCAAATTTCAGAAATATTATCTTTGTTTTGGTTGCTATAAAAACTTCCCAAGAGAGCTACTCGCTTGCATGCTGTTGTTGCTGTGCAGTATCTGTCTCTTAGCTTTTACTTTAGTTATAAGTGTTCTAAGGCCTCTTTACTTAGCTGTCAGCTAAACTGCAAGCTTGTGGTATAGTTAATCTGTCTGAAGCTAGAATCTGAGGAATGTGTTAAATTTTGTAAATACTCTGTTTGGATGAGGAAATCATCTAATCCTGTTTTTTTTTCCTTTTGGTAACGTGTCTGGCCTGTTATCAACACTAAGCAGATAGCAATACTCAGACTGCCATTATGAATATGCTTTATTTTAGATGTGTATTCAAAATGTGTTTTGTTTTAAAGTGCAATTCATTGTCTGTTGTTACAGGCAGCTTCTGGGCAGCAGTCCTTTGATGACTGCAAATACCGTTATGACTTGCTGTCCGTAGTTCTTGTCTGTACAGAAACAGACAAGACATGGTGATATTTCCAGTCTTTTTCTTTCTGTACAACACAAATGAAATAGAATTTTATTTCTAGTCATATTTCTCTCTCGGTGAGAATGAGATAAAAAGTTATGTTTTTGTGTAAAACAAGTCAACTGTTGAGACACAGGGCAGTAGCCCTGATTAGGGAGAGGTTCTTCATGGACATGGTTGTCTCTTTCAAGTTATTTTCTTTTCCTTTTTTCCCCTCTCTAGGTAAGGAAGCTCGGAAAAGGGAACTAAAGAAGGTAAATAAAGAGATCAGGAACATTTATTTGGCATCCCCTGTATGGTGCATCATGTTTGTAATTGTAATGGGCCATGACCAATGAGTAGACTGCAGATGTTTCAGTTGATTTTGCAAGATTCACTTTGGAAAATACTGTCTAAACAAATACTTTAAGGAAATAGAAATTTGGTTTCGAGTAACAGTATCTCTTTGTTCTACTGTATTTTAACTTGAGATGATTAAGACTTTTCAAAGCATTATTGTAAGTTCTTAGAAATTAAAAAAAAAAAAAAACCTTACGTATTTGTTGGCATATTTTATTGTACCCCTTTGGTTAGTTGGTTTAACTTGCTGGTTATATGTGTCTTAATTGGAGTGACTGAATTATGGAAGTATTTATAAATAGAGAGTGGAATTAAAACTCCCAGTAGTTTTAATTACCTTTGCTTTTGATTGTACTGTGATTAATATCTGCAAGGCATTTTAAAATGCCCTTTTTTTCAGGCTGGGAATATTGAGAGACAAGTCTTTGATACAAAGGTTCTGTCTTTTCTGTGACATTTTTCTCATCCCCTTGATCTCTGATATTCTCAGAACAAAAAGCAACGGATGATGGTACGAGCAGCTGTGCTAAAGATGAAAGATCCAAAGCAGATTATCCGGGACATGGAAAAATTGGATGAGATGGGTGAGTGAGTAGTACTAGCTGTTGGGCTTAAGCAGTGTTTTTTTTGTAGACACAGAAGAATAGTTTTTAGGGACAGTTGAGAGACTAAAAGAGGCAGAGTAAACCTCTTTCTTTCCTATTAGAAACTCTGTGAGAGGGAGATTCTATGAATAATTAAGGACTTCAAATCATGAAGTGGTTTGTTGTCTCTGAAGGCAAAATTTTTGGAGAAGATGGCTGCAATAAAGACTGAGTAGGTTGTGTGGCGGATTAGAGTTGAAGGACGGGGTTGTCTTAAGGCTGAAGACTTCCTGAAAATAGAAATTGAAAGTTGTTTGTTTTTAAAGTTGTTTCATTCATCACAGTTGTAGAGTAGAATATCTTCTGAATTTTTGTTTTATTTTTTGCTGTCTTGGATTAGAGTTTAACCCCGTACAGCAGCCACAACTTAATGAAAAAGTGTTAAAGGATAAACGCAAAAAACTGCGTGAGACTTTCGAGCGTATCTTGCGGCTCTATGAGAAGGAGAATCCTGACATCTATAAAGAGCTGCGCAAGTTGGAAGTGGAGTATGAGCAGAAGAGATCACAACTCAGCCAGTATTTTGATGCTGTCAAGGTAATGCTGCTTATAATTATAGACCTGTAGCTGTGGTAGCATATACTTTGTCCCCTCTTCAGGTGTGACAGTTACAAATGAAGGGAGCTTTATCTGTGAAAGTGCAGTAGATTGTTCTGTGAATTTCAGCTAATTCTGTTGAAGGAAATTAAATGAATGCCAGAGGATTCTCATTAAGAGCTTCTTTTGAAATTCCTCCCTACCATATTGGAGAACGTAATGTTGCCCAAGTGCAAACATCTGTAAGGTTTTCCTTTGGAACATGCAGCAGCCTGTGATTCATGCCTTCTGGATAACCAAAAGATATAGGCATAGTTGTCTTCAGCATCTTTGCTTTGGGGACTGAAGGTCTAAAGGGGGATGGAAACCTGGCTGGGTTTGGGTTAAAATACTAAAGCCTTTCACAGGTGTGCTGCATGTGGTGTGTCTTGCACTGGAGGCTTTTATGATTGATTTTCTCCAAATATCTTTGGCTTGGACTGCTGCAAGATAACATGCTATCAGAACAGGCACCTTTGGCAAGTGATGGCAGGTCCCATGTGTTTGTATCCTGTAGTGTAAAGAAGCTGTTTGGTAGCTTCTGTGGGATTAACCCATTCTCCCTCTCTCTCTTTCTCTCTCTCTCTTCCTTCCCCTCCGTCTCCCCAGAATGCTCAGCACGTTGAAGTGGAAAGTATCCCCTTACCAGATATGCCACATGCACCCTCCAACATCCTCATACAGGACATTCCCCTTCCTGGGGCCCAGCCACCTTCTATCCTGAAGAAGACATCAGCTTATGGGTAAGAAGCTTGGAGTGGAAGTGAAAAGCAGTGCTTGTATTACTGGGGAGGAGCTAGATGTTACTGGTAGAGGTAATATTGAGTAGTGGAAACTGGAGATTCTGAGAGAGTGAATTGTACTTTTTTTTTTTTTTTTTTTTTTTTTTTTCCAAACTTTTTTTTTTTTTTTTTTTTTTTTTTTTTTTTTTTTTTTTTTTTTTTTTTTGCCAAATCCTTTCTTAATCTTTGCCTAGTATTACATTTTTTTTGTTTAATCTGGTTTACGAGTAGTACACTGTCTTCTAGCATTTGTCTTTCTGTGTATCAATTCAGTTTAAAGCCCTGCCACATTGTTTGAACCTAAATGCTCCCTTAAGTTGCTCTGTATGTTTTCTTTTGTCTTGCTAGTATTCTACTTTACTTGCTAGTGTGCTTTCTTATTCTAGACTATTTCTTTCTGAATAGTCTTCTGTTTTCACTGACTTTCTGAGGTCTTCATTCGGCTTCTGTGATGGGATTCAGTGTTCAGTTTATTTCAGTCTTCTCTTATATTGTCTTCTGAGAAACTTTCTTTTGTCTGATCTTCAGCAATTGTGTCTTTGTATGAGGCTGTAAACTTCTTGAGGCAAAGCTTTTTTTTTTTTTTTTTTTTAAACGTTCATATCTGTTTATAGAATGTTTCTGTAGAAGCAATGATGAGAGAAGGAGTAAAGAATTCTATTAATCTCATGTTTGTGTATGTCTGTGTTCTTCTGGGTTTGTTTCCTTTTTTTTATTTCCAGACCACCAGTTCGGGCCATTTCTGTACTTCCACCTCCTGGACTTGGTGTTCCACGTTTACCTCCAGGCAGGAAGCCCCCTGGACCTCCTCCAGGGCCACCCCCGCCTCAAGTCCTACAAATGTATGGGCGTAAGGTGGGTTTCACCTTGGAGATGGCTCCTCGAAGGCGAGAAGAAGATATTTCTTACAGTTCTGAAGCAGGTAAAAAGACCTCTTTGTCTCTGTCTTCATTTTTCCTAGACTTCTCTATTTTGCTACAGATAGTTCTACTGTAAACATAGTGTACCTTAGCCAAGGTGTTCTTTGGGAAATATGGGTGTTTATACTACCTGAGGAGGGTTTCATCGTAAGTGATTGTGCCAGTGAGGTGATTCTGGTATATTTCATAGTTTAATATCTGCAGTTTTGTTAGCATCTATATCTTTAGATGCTGAAACTACTAATTAAAACTTTCAGGTACTTGTTTTCTTCGTTATGTTGCATAGGCTGGATATCCTCCACTACAGTCTTAACAAGGCTGAAACATTGCAGGGTGTGTGTGTTTTTTTTTTTTTTAAAAAATATATATTTTATATATATATATATATATATATATATATATATATATAAATTTTTTATATATATATGTATATATATTAACTTTCTCAGAGAAACCTTTTCCTTTTCTCAAGAGAACTGAAACAAACCTGGGCATGCACTTGCTAGAGTCCCTTTTTTCATGCAGTTATTGTATCATGTCTAAACTTTTGCCAGTGAAGTGATCAGCTTTCCTGTGTACCAGAAAAGATCAAAGTATTTCAAAGGGGGAAAAAATTGCTGAACAGAAATGAACCAGTGAGTTTTGGGTAGGAGTTGTCTTCACGGAAATTAGCCAGCCAGTTTAGAGGAATCAGAAACCTTATGAACAGAATCCCCCAAATATTCCTTAATAATCTGTATTAAAGAATAAAAGAATGACAAAAAGTTAATTCTATCAATATGGAGGTTTTCTAACGGCAGACTTCTAAAATACTCTTTCACGCCTGTGTATTTGGAATTTATACATTTCCTGATACTTTGCTTCCTGCAGGACAGCGAGGGCATGATGATGATATCTCCAGTACCAGCGAAGACGAAGGCTATCCTGAGGATATGGATCAAGACAAGCACGATGAGAGCAGTGATGACAGTGACAGCGATAGGTCAGATGCAGACAGTGAAGCCGAGGATTTCCTGCATCGTGATAATGACAAGGAGCGAGAAGGTGGCGAAGAGAAGAAATCAGGTCTGGTGGGAAGTTATAAATTGAATTTTGATTTGTCAAAAGAGGAATATTATTTAATATAGGTTGTGTTTGTGTTATTGACTTAAAGTGTGTGTGTGCATGTGTATACATGTGTGTACACGTGCGCACACACACTCCTAGCAAATTAACTCTGTTCTAGCTCTCCTAAACTTCACTTGGAGAATTTGAAGTTTTTTTTTTTTTTTTTTTTTTTTTTTTTGCATAAATGGACCTGTATAAAACTATCTAGATGTGAAATATCTGAGTGTGCCTCATATTTTCCAGGTTGAGCTATCCTTAATAGTTGAGTTAGACTATTAAGGTCACAAACCATGTTTGGCCTAAAACATTAAATTAGCACAGGACCCTACAGAAAATAAGCCTCAGTGTAAAATATTGTCACTATTTAGTGACTTGAACAGCACTTCTAAAGTGATTAAATTTCACATTACTAATGCTTTTAGACATTAATTTTTTTTTTTTTTGATTTGTTTGGGGAAATTGAACTGGTAGAGAATTCTACTGGTGGTAGAGGCTAGTAAAATTTTAAAAAGTCAGTAATACCACTGTTAACTCTTACCTAGGAGCATCATTACTTTAAAATGAAGTATTATCCACACCAGGTAGAAAACTTTCATGTATCTAATTTTTTTTCCTCTTTCTTCATGCTTTGCTTTCCCTAGGTCATAGTGTACGGTTTGCAGACATGCCTGGGAAATCACGAAAAAAGAAAAAGAACATGAAAGAACTGACTCCACTCCAGGCCATGATGTTGCGAATGGCAGGTGAGTCATACAGATATGTCTTAAGTGGACCCATATTTTAGATGGTCATAGGAAGTTACTCTGTTCTTTTTTATGCTCCTGTATCACATAGCTCAAGTTCAGGTTTGGTAGTAGAAGTTTTAGTCCTCGCAGGAAAGTATAGCTGTAGGTGGCAGCACTACCTAGAACTCTGTGCTGCTTTTGCTTTTTCTGTGTAGTAGTTAAATGTGGTCGGTTTTATTTTTCCTTCAAAGTGAGGTTTTTCATTTTTTATTTTATGTACTTAAGTTTCTCTGTACTATTCAAAAAAGAGAGTAGCTGAGAGCTGATTTTATAAATATGACTCTGTTTTCAGGTCAGGAAATTCCAGAGGAAGGGAGAGAAGTGGAAGAATATTCAGAAGAAGACGAGGAGGAGGAAGAGGACTCAGAGTCTGAAGAGACATCACAACAGCAACACAGTGAGGAAGCTCTTGCAGAAAGTGGGTCATCTACTGCAACCTCCCAGGCGCAACAGCAGCAACCTCCTCCACAGCCTGTTCCTCCAACTCAGATACAGGCACCTCCTATGCCTGGGCCACCTCCTCTAGGACCACCTCCAGCCCCTCCGCTGAGGCCCCCAGGCCCACCCACCGGCCTTCCTCCTGGCCCTCCACCAGGTGAACACTTGATTTATTTATTTATTTTTCTCTGGTTTGAAGGTAGCAGGCTCTCAGTACTGCAGATAGTCGCTTAGTTGGGGGTTACGAAGCTGCAGAATGGGTATGTATGTGTTACGGTTGAGGAACAAGAGCCCAATGTGGCAATTGCTGAGACATATGTGGTCTCTTGTGTCTGTTATTGCTGCACTGCTTTTGAGGCATCAGATCAGTATAGCTATAGTCAGGCTGATGATATTAGCTTATTTGTAGCACTGATGAGTAGCAGCAGAGCCAGTGTTGGACTATGAAGAAGCCCACAGAATGCCATGTGCCTCTCTACTGATACCCTGGCCCCCACATGAGGAAAGGTTAAAGAAGCTTGGGAGCTACTATCCAATTTTATTTTTAAACAAGCTGCAGTATGAAGGCTTCTGTTATTCCACTCTCTCAAGGTATTTTGGTCTTATTAGGAAGAAAACCATCCTCAGATGAAATAAGCATTAAAGTTGAACTTACATCAATATTGGGAGGCCTAGAGATTACTAGCATCCGATCAATATCAGGGTTTTTTTTAAATGGTATATGATTTTATTTTATTTTTTTATTTTTTTATTTTTTATTTTTTTGGAGGGCAAGCACCAAAGTTTCTGGGATCTAGAGAAAGACAGCACTTTATTTTCTGTAAGTTAGTGGGGTTACCATTTACCTGAACTGGATAACAGTTTGCTTAGTAATTAAAAAAAAAAAAAAAGTATTTAAATCTGTTCCCTGAGCTTTTATACTTGCATCACAAAGACCAATATTTTAGTTAGAGTGTACTGAGAAAGAGTATATACAATGATTTTAATGTTTTTTGTTCTACATGGCACACTAACAACATGATTTAACAAGGTGGTGGGGGGAAAGAAGCAAAGTTCTTTCTGGTATTTCCTCCTTCCCACCACCACCTTCAGTTTTCTTTTTGATATCTCCTGGCAGGAGGGATCTAAACTTTAAAAACAGTTACTTTCATTAGAGCAAGATGATTTTTTTTGCTTCTTTTCAGGCTAGAAGGGCAATTAGATTCCAGAGTGAAAAGTTCTTTCACTTTTAGCTGTTTAAATTTGGACAATGTCAGCTCAGTAGCAGTTTTTGGCTATTTCTCCAGTACATGGGGAAGACCCCTGTTCCAAGCAGCATCAAGGTGAAAGGAAGCATGTGGCTGAGTGTTTGGTTTGGGAATAAGATACGTTCTGGAGCATGCTGATATCTTTCTGAACAAATCTGAAGAGGAGAAATGATAAAACCTTTGAAGTAACACCTGTTTAGTATGGTTCTAAGAGCAGAATGACTCTGAACTCAATTCAGTTGCGTGACAAAGTGATTCTGTTTATCAAAAAAAAAAAAAAGACACCTAATAAAATAGCTGTTTGGGATAAGGAAGAGGACTTGTTCCATTATATTTGTCTGGGGTTCAGTACATCAGGATGTTATATATTTCTCTGAAGTATGTGGCTGTGATGTCAGAGCTGCACTTGCATCCTTAAAGAAGGCAAGTTGTTAGGGCCACCTGACAAACCAACTGTGACAGGATTTTGAGGTTTAACACAGTATCACTGAAACGTTCATCTAATGGAAGACTTTTGGCATTGGTACAACAGCTAGTGTGACAAACTCATTCGCTCACATGCCTGCTCATCAAAATGGTCACCTTGGTTTTTAGTGTGGTTGGGAAGTACCAGGAGCTGAAAAGGGTCTAGCACCACGCCTCTTAAGGGGGGAATAGAGCTTTTCCACAGGTAGTGGAATATACCTGATTATTACCAAGAAACTTTTCCCTGACTTAAGACTGCCGTCTCTTCTTGAGACTTTCAGAAGATGTATTTAATCTGGCAGCTGGCTAGTAACAGACACAGCTTTTGAGTTCATGTCAAGGGTCTTCAATATTACCTGATGTGATGGTTCTTTTATCTACTAAAGAAGTTTCTCTTTTTCGTATGTATGCTTTCAGGAGCTCCTCCGTTCCTGAGACCTCCTGGGTTACCAGGACTGCGTGGGCCTTTACCTCGACTTCTACCGCCAGGCCCTCCGCCTGGGCGACCACCAGGCCCTCCGCCTGGCCCCCCACCAGGTCTGCCCCCAGGTCCTCCTCCACGTGGACCCCCTCCTCGTCTGCCACCTCCTGCCCCACCAGGTAAAGCTTTGGAGCAGGGTCTCTCCCTGCTTTATTGTCCTAGTACACTTAGAACCTTTACTGTGATGATCAAGCCAGTAAATCTGATGGGGGGGAAAAAGTGGATATTCCTTTTGTCTTTAAATAGTGCCCTGTTACCAGTTTGTCTGTGTTCCCCTCTGTGGGGCTAAAAGTACTCCCTTAGGAAGTTCTTCCTGGTTGGTCCCTCATAGCTGTCTCTTTTCCTATGTAATAAGTAATTCAATATTGCTGTGTAGTTTGCTAGCAAGAAATCTGCCCTTAAAAAAGGGGGGGAAGGAGGATTCAGAGTTTACAATTTTGCTGGACTGTGTTTCTGAATAATACCAGAGCGCAATGATGATGGGGGATTTTATGCTGCCTGGTCATATACTTCTGATGATTCTGAAATTTCAGCCAAGTAGCTGACCAAGAAACTTTATTTTCAGCTTGGAACAGGGTAATTTGAAAGAGGTGGAACAATATGCAGGGACCTGTAGATTTCAAAGTCCAAGGAGCACTTTTCTTTCCTCAACTTTTTCTTCTTTCTTCCTTTTGGGAACCAGTGGTTGGTGCAACATTGAAAACAGTTTCTGAAGCCAGCGCAGTTGCATCTTGTTGATATTTCTTTACTTTTTGAGCCTGCGCACTTTTCTGTCAAAGATTTTCAGGCTCCCAGTGTGGAGCCAGCTCATACTTTTTTTCTCTTGCAGGTATCCCTCCTCCTCGCCCAGGCATGTTACGGCCACCTTTGGTGCCTCCGTTAGGACCTGCCCCACCTGGGCTTTTCCCACCAGCTCCCATTCCAAATCCAGGGGTGCTGAGTGCCCCACCCAGCTTGATTCAGCGTCCCAAGGCGGATGACACCAGTGCGGCCACCATTGAGAAGAAAGCTACAGCCACTATCAGTGCCAAGCCGCAGATCACTAACCCCAAGGCAGAGATCACTCGCTTCGTGCCCACTGCCTTGCGAGTGCGCCGGGAGAATAAAGGGGCTTTGGCTGCCTCCCAGAGAAAACCAGATGATGAGCCTACTCTCCCGTTAACCAAAGCAGCCCCTAAGTCTGGATCGTCTGCCCCTATCTCTGTACAGACAAAGGATGATGTGTATGAAGCCTTCATGAAGGAAATGGAAGGTCTCCTGTGACCTGTCATAGCCCTAGTCAGCTTTCCTGCTCTCTGAACACAGATCAGACTCCCGCAGAGGGAGTAGAAGAAAAGGCCCCCCTGCAAGCAGTGAGAGGGCTTGCATGACAGGGAATAGTTCCCTACCCACAGGTTAACTTGCCAGTATGCTCTGAATAGAGACCGCAGCAGATGAGGGGTGACAGGACCTCATTTCAGAGCTAGCATGTCCACTTAGTGGAAGGAAATTGCAGTCAAGAAGGTGATACTGCTTTCCTCGAGTCCTCCCCCTTCCTTGGTGGGAGGTAATGGTACTCTGAGGCGGTATGATAATGCTCTGCCTGGAAACCTTTCACTTCATGAGTGCTTTGGCGAGGGTAGTGGAGCAAATTTTTAAGGAGCTGGAAAAACGTTAGCAGGATTTCATACACACACATGGTTGTCAAGTTTTTATTTTCTGTACTGTTTTTTTTTTCCTGTAAATATTTTATAATCCTGTCGCTTTTTTAGTTGCAGTGAGATTGATCAATCATTTTTTCTTCCAGGGTAGTCAGGGAGGTAATTTGTTGTGTATACTGTACACTGGAATTTTGCACCCTGTCCCCTCTACAGTCATCTTGATGGCTTTTAACTGACAGGGGAAATTTCATTTTGTCTTGTGAAAGACAATAAATGTTCAGTGTATCAAAATGTCAGTTTCCTTGTGATCTGTATAAATCTAGTATATGGATGGAAAGGGAGGAATCTCTTCAAAGACCTTGAGGAAGACACAGGCATTCTGACCTTCATGAAAGAAGAGCAATAGCTATGTTGTAAATGAATAAAAGGATAATATATATATATATATATATTCTTAATTAAGTCTTTTATATTCTTGTTTCAACAGTTCCTGTATGTCCCTTTCAGCCTTTGCTGGTGGATGGTAGAAATTTAAGTCCTGAAATACTCTTAATTACAAAACACTACTTTTTTTTTTTTAAATATACTCTCATCGAAAGGTTTACTTTATATCAAGCCTTAGATATATACTAGATGCATCTTGGACAGACTAGATTTATCTTACATAAAAATTGGTAAACAACTTTAATTCTAAGATCTTGACAAATAATTTTGCAAACTTTACAAGTTTTTTGTTGTAAAATCAGTAGATGCAAATTCTGTGAAATTAGCGCTCTTAAACTGCAGGTTTTTTTTCTTTTTCTAAGGACTTCTTCATTTTCTAGCTTAAAGCATTCTTCCTCTCTTTTGGCTGAAATACACCTTTAACTTCATTCATTATGCTGCCAGTCAAATACATTCCAATAACCTTTACCATATGCAAGAAACAAATCTTTTTGGTCTGTTTCAAATAAGAATAAAACCTCTTGGGATCATGTAGACAAATCAACTTCAAGACCTGTGGGATTAATTGTGTTGACAGTAAGTCCTCCCCAAATGAATTGCTTCTTCTGAGAGAATTGTATTTTCAAAGCACTTAAGTTTTGTCTGAAACACTGTATTTAAGCACCAAATGAATACTAATAGTTACATATTTATATAGGAGTCTTTATCCTGCAGGGTTTTGTAATTTAAAAAAAGTATGTCTTACATTTAAAATTATGATTTAATATTAAGTGTTCAGATTGAAAAAAAACTTAGTTGTCTTCATTAAAGTGCTTGTAGTGAATGTCTTAGTGGCTTAAAAGTGAGTCCTCTAAGCATGTATCAATTTCTAGATGAATATATCCAGACTGTGTAGTGGCTTCTTTGTTCTCTTTTAATTGAGAGTTTCTGCTAGTCTTAGGCTGCCAGACTACTAGATAACCAACTATAGGCATCATCTGAGTTATAAGCATCAGACTTAACCTTAAAACATTGAACATTTAGCTAAGTCCCTTTTAAAGTGACAACCAAAATTATTAGTTACCCAAACTTAGTTACACTTCAAAACTTTTGATTCTGTTTTACAGAATTCTGCATACGAACACAAGTTTGTACAATGGTTCTCTTCCTGATTTAGGATTCAATTGCAGTTGTGTAGTTTTTTTTTTCTTTTAAGTGATACTTAGGGGGATATCCTCTTTTTTTGTTTATTTTAAAGATATTTATATTTTGTCTTCATTAATAAGTGAAATGTGAAAATGGTGATTTATGTGGGGGGCATAATTTTTAGTTTATGGTACCTCTGACCTTGAGTTTAATAGGATTATTGACCCTCCCTTCCAGGAAATAGGTTGAGGAGAATAGGAATTGTATTCCGAGAAAAGGACCTCTCTCCCTGTCATCCAAAGTCAATAAAAGCTCACTAGCTGCCATGTGATTATATTAATAACCTGCAGGAATCACTTGATTCATTCCATTCATTCTTCCACTTTGGTCTGATTTTTTTTTTTTTTTTTAAACCTTTTATGTACCATTTGTCATATTCTCCTCTAGGTAAGGCATCTCTTCTGTTTGGGACAGAGTGGTTGCCTGCTCCTGTCCTCTTCAGGACAGGGGAAGACTCCAGGGCTAGGATGCCTCCTGCCTCTTGTAGGGCCCAGCCTCACACAGGAGGCTTCTCGCATTCCTGTCTAATGTCCCAGCAGCAGCTGTGTTCTTGTTTTCAGATAAAAATGGGAGTTTGGGAGTTGTATGACTAGCTGAGAGCATGTGTGTAAAAACTGTCTGCATGTGAGACTGAGGTTTCATCCTACTGACTTGGTCTGCTTTTTTCTTTAGCTAAAATAGTACGAGGGATTTTTTCCCTTCCTTGTTTTTAATACATTTCTAAGCACGAAGAGCACAAAGCAGGAAACTCCTGTTTTTATCAGAGCAGTAGGATCTATGGTTGCCCTTGCTTCAGTCCATTCACTCATGTAATAAACTATTTCTTCACCAGCCACGTAAATGATGGGCCATGGCAGGAATGTCAAATCCAGGTGATCTTTCTGGATTGCTGGCAACCTTTTCTCCAGCATCAGTCAAAGCAGTCAGAAATGACTGTAAAACAATTTGATATCTAAATTGACATTACTTGGATCATCGAGATGAATGTTTCCTTTTATCCACATGTGGATTTTTGGGCTCTGGTAATGACTCTGAGCGACTGGAGTCCTTCAACAAGAACAGGTGAACGAACTTTGCTTCAGCTCAACATTTGCTGAATTATGTAAAGTTTTGTGATTGTACTTCTGCCAAGCAAATACAGGAAATGCTCCCTTGTATTTGTACTGCTCTGTGACTCAGAAGTCTGAGACCAGGCAGAAAAGCATTTAATAAGAAAGTATGTGAAATACATATATATTTCTTACTGTTAGTTTATTTATTGAGGAAGAATGGAATAAATTTCTAGTATTTAAATAGAAATATTAAAAAAAGAAAATGTGGCATTTAAAAACAGCTTTTGTCTATGTTTCAACACAGCCTTTGAAAATTATATATTTATATCATGATTGCACTGGTCATAGACAAGCTCCTGTTATGCCATCTCTACAAACACAGAACGGGTGTTCTTAGCCCTGGACAAATGGCACCATAAACCCAGTCTGGTTTATCTGGGAAAAGCTTGCTTTGTTTCACACTAGCTCTTTGTCAGCTGCATAAAGCAATGTATATCTTATGGTTACAGCTGTGCCACTTCATTAGTTGATTGTATCTCGCTTTTGTGGTGTGCTCATACAGAGCTTTGTGATTCTTCTAATACCACCTGGATTTTGTGGTAGCATCTTTCATCTGTGGCTCTGGGTGCTGTTTACAGTAGAGGTAATGATCGGGGGGGGGGGGAGGCACCGAGAAGCGATGTGACTTGCCTGAGGTATCAGTGCCTGGACAAAGATGGAAATAAAGAGGACTCTTGAGGTTAGTTAATTTGGCATAATCCATTGAATGATGCTGCTGATGAAAGGTGCTTCCTAAAGGTTATTAGATTTTTCAGAACAGGGAATTGATCTTGGTTGCCCAGAAATAAACAAGTTGTGTCAGTACTTTGTGTGTGTGCTGCAGATGTCTTTTTCTTTGGCTTTGTTCATGATCCTTTTGCTGAAATACTCTGAACAGTTTAGATCAAAATTCCTATTATTGTAACCTCTTGGAAAGAAGAATTTAGTTGAAAAGTCTTTTGGGGGAGTGTGTGTGTGGGGGATCCTGCTATGGATTGGCCTGGTGGGAACAGGTGTTTTTGCCTTTCCCTGTTATATGGCAATGCTGGTATCCCTGGTAAGCAGCAGATTCTGGCACCCACGTTGCTCACTTCAAAATGATTTTATGATACCCATATCACAGGAGCTGAGATGCGTTATGGGAACCGCAAGTTAGACTGCAACAGCATCAAGGAACGAGGTTGGGAACAAAGAAAGCAACCCCGCAGGCCGCGAGCATGCTCGGATGCGAGAGGCGTGCTGCCCTGTGCAGTTAACAGTGAGAGCAGGCATCTGAGGTGCGGGGGAAGCAGGATGAAAAGACAGCGCAACACTGGGGACAGCAGAAGGCCGTGGATAATTCCAGAGCGTGGACTCATTCACTGGCTTAGACAAGGATAATGTCTGTCCTTGCTGGAAATAGATTAAAGAAAGAGAGATGTCAGGGAACAGAGAAACCACACAACTTAGAACAAAGGGAAAGGCAAAATGAACAAGAATCTCTTTGCGAAACAGCACCAGCCAGTAACAGATGGACATCCTAAATCTTGGTGAAGCAAAAGCATCACAGCCTTTACTTCTGATGCTTTGCCGAATAGCCTCAAAAATAACATCATATTAGCTTGATTAGAGTACTACTTCAGCAGTTTGTTTCTGGAACAAAATAAGCTAATTCTGTTACATGTTCGTGTCTGGTATCGTACACATCTCAGTAGGGCTGGGTTGCAAATGTTGTTTCTTTTGACCTTCCAAAAAGAACCTGTGTATTTTGGTATTAAAAAAAAAGTGTCTTTCTGATACTCTACCAGAATTTCTGAAGCGCTAGATACGGGCGGATGGTAGGATAATCACCAAAACGATGAAGCTGGTGCTAGCAGAAGATCCCTCTGTCACTCCGAGGCGGTCGCACATTCCCGTTCGCCCCGTGCGGGCCGTGACCCTCCCTCCACCAAGATGGCGTCGCGAACCCCGCCCACGCGGGGCGGTGGCCGTTGGGTTTCTCAGCCGGGGAGGGCGGGGCGCTGCCACGAGCGGAGCCGAATGGAGGGGGCGGGGGGGGAGGGGTTGCACTGCACCCGTCTGCCCCCCCGCCCCCCGGGGGCGTGCGCGTTGCCGCCCGCCCCTTGCGCACGGGGGGCAGCGTGCGAGGAGGGGGCAGCCACCTGCTCCCCCATTGGGTGGATTTGGATCCGCAGCGCCATTGGACGCGCCAAGCGAAGGCGCGGTGCAGCCAATCGCGGGGCACGCCGGTCCGCGCAGGGAAGCTATAAAAGGGGCCGGGCGCGGGGCGGTGCTACGCTGATTTCACATTGGCCTGGGCGGTAGTGACTGTAGAGGAGCGTCGGGCGCTATGTCTGGTCGCGGGAAGCAGGGCGGGAAGGCGCGGGCCAAGGCCAAGTCGCGCTCGTCGCGGGCCGGGCTGCAGTTCCCCGTGGGCCGCGTGCACCGGCTGCTGCGCAAAGGYAACTACGCGGAGCGGGTGGGCGCCGGCGCGCCGGTGTACCTGGCGGCCGTGCTGGAGTACCTGACGGCCGAGATCCTGGAGCTGGCGGGCAACGCGGCGCGCGACAACAAGAAGACGCGCATCATCCCGCGCCACCTGCAGCTGGCCATCCGCAACGACGAGGAGCTCAACAAGCTGCTGGGCAAGGTCACCATCGCGCAGGGCGGCGTGCTGCCCAACATCCAGGCGGTGCTATTGCCCAAGAAGACTGAGAGTCATAAGGCCAAGAGCAAGTAAAACTCAGCAGAGGAGCGTTTCCACTTCAAAAGTAACCTAAAGGCTCTTTTTAGAGCCACCCACTCCATCATAAAAGGAGCTGTAGAACTTAAGAAAAAATTTTATTTTGTATGTTCTGTTTTTGCTGTCAAAAATAAGGTGTTTTAAGTGTCTAGCTTGTAGACAAGGAAATAAAAGTGAAACATCGAATTTCAAATAGACTGAAAATTATACATGTTAACCTTTGGAAATACATTCAACAAAAAACTACTCTGTATCAAAGGAATTATTTTGCTCTGGTAAGAATAAGAAAGACACAATGTTGAGTATTGCTGCAAGAAAGAATCATGCATCCAGCAATCCTTCCCTCTTTCAACTTAGTCCTATGGCAAAATGAAAGAAATCATTAATGATATTCAAAACAACCCTGCCCACCTCTAAACAAATTTCAAGTTATGGATTTTGTCATTTTCTGTTAACAAGGGGCATTCAGAACTGCTAATTTTTAATACAGTTTACTCATTGCTTTGAGCTATCATGTCCGCTGTCTGGAGTTTGCATAAATTTGAGAATAATTTGTAATGACTTGACAGGCAGTTTAAGGTTAAAAGGACTGTTGCCAGTTTTGATTCAATGCTATATATAGCACTGAATAACAAAGATGCTAAAATAGGCATGAAGATCAGTGGTTATAGGACAACAATCACATTCTAATAGTTCTTGAAAATGAACATGAAATTGCAGCACCACTAACACAATAGCAAGAGGAAAAAAGCAGATTTCAGTCAGCCTTTCTAAAAAAGAAGAGTCATAGACAATAATAAAATATCAGAGAAGACCTTTTTTAGTTGTTTATGCTATGAGAAATAAGCTGTGTTTTTAAATGGTTTAAATGTGGTCTTCATAAAGTGTATGGGAAGGCTTTCCCTCTCTTCCTAGCAGCCAGTCATTTTAGAATAATAGATACTTCAGAGTTAAACGTGCTACTTTAAATCTTACTTCCAATGCAGGAATCAATCACTGCACAACGTGACTGTAACATTCAGCATTCTGCTTTAAAAGGAGAAATGTAAATGATAAGTTGGTAAAGTTTTATGGTGTAGATGCATGGAAAATCATTTGCAGCAGTGTCTCCTTAGATAAGGATGACTCAGATTTTCACCAACTGAATTGGATCAAAATAAAAACACTGCTGAATACAAAGTGTTAGGGTATTGATTATAATCTATAGTGAAAACGGTGTGAAATTCTGATGTGACCTAATATATTAAGATAATTAATGCTTCTGCAACACAGCAATAGGTAACCATGTCTGTATTGTGCACACAGAGCAACATAGTGCTAACTGCTCTACTTTAAAAAGTCATCTCTTTCTAGGACAAAAACAGTCCTTCACAGATCTTTAATCTGCTTTCTGCCCTGTTACATAATGTACTAATTTAATTTATTTTAATTATTTTTAAAAGGGTAAAGGATTTTGGACAAAGAAGCTAATTTCTAATCCATATTCAGTGCTCAAGATGAGCCTGTGTTACTTCCTTCTCTTTGAAATCAATTTACGATTAAAATATCGGTTCAAATTCCTGGTTTTCAGTTCAGATTTAGAGAAGACCCTTTAAAGAATAATAATTAAGTAGTTTGGAGATTTAGTTGTGCAGGTCGCAGATTTTATTTAGAAGGAAAAACAAAAGTTTCTGTCTCCCGAGGTCTATCCAGGTCCAGGACTCAGGGTTTATCGACTCTTTCTTAACTCACCGTTTGCCTCTTCGAAGGGAAACTTTGCCGAGCAGAAAAGCAGTCTTCCCTTTTCACGCCGCTGCGAACTGGGGTGATTCGGTGGCAGAAATTCTGGAAAAAACACGCTTTTTTGACTCCTAAGAAACACAAAATGAGCGGCGAGAAGGGACCTTTCTGCCGTGCAGCGGGGCGGGCTCTGCAACGCACCAATCAGCGCGCGGCTCGTCTCTATAAATACGAGGCCACTGAGTTGCTCCAGGCCCAGTGGTTTCCCTTAATTCGTGGACGACGCTCGCCGCTATGTCGGAGACCGCGCCTGTTGCCGCTCCCGCCGTCTCCGCTCCCGGGGCAAAGGCCGCCGCCAAGAAGCCGAAGAAGGCGGCAGGCGGCTCCAAAGCCCGCAAGCCCTCGGGCCCCAGCGTCACCGAGCTGATCACCAAGGCCGTGTCCGCCTCCAAGGAGCGCAAGGGGCTCTCGCTGGCTGCGCTCAAGAAGGCGCTGGCTGCTGGCGGTTACGACGTGGAGAAGAACAACAGCCGCATTAAGTTGGGGCTTAAGAGCCTTGTTAGCAAGGGCACCCTGGTGCAGACTAAGGGTACCGGCGCCTCCGGTTCTTTCAAACTGAACAAAAAGCCGGGCGAGACTAAAGAAAAGGCAACCAAGAAAAAACCAGCAGCCAAGCCCAAGAAACCGGCGGCCAAGAAACCCGCGAGCGCCGCCAAGAAGCCCAAGAAGGCGGCGGCGGTGAAGAAGAGCCCCAAGAAAGCAAAGAAGCCGGCTGCCACCGCGGCCAAGAAAGCGGCCAAGAGCCCTAAGAAGGCAGCCAAGGCTGGCCGCCCCAAGAAGGCAGCGAAGAGCCCGGCCAAAGCGAAAGCAGTGAAGCCGAAGCCTGCCAAGCCCAAGGCAACCAAGCCCAAAGCAGCCAAGGCAAAGAAGGCAGCGCCGAAAAAGAAGTAAAACTATTTAGAAAAAATTGTAGAGTCTACTCCTTTAAATAAACCCAAAGGCTCTTTTAAGAGCCACCCACTTACTCTCAAAAAGAGCTGAAACACTGCAGTTACTGCAGAATCAAAATCAAATACAATGGAGAGGGATTTACGCGAGAAAGAAAATATTCGGAATTCAGGCGCTTTTGGTACAGTTTGCTGGCAAGATAAGGATTTCCAGAAAGTGTTTTATTTACTACGTGTAAATCAGGAGCCTGTGATAGTGGCGTTTTCCCCGCCCCTCCCCCACTTTAATTTCTCGGCGGTCCCTTCCGCGTGCGGTGCGTCACGGCGTCTGCCAGGGAGGGGCGGTGCAGAGGAGCGGCCCTAGTCCCGCGAGCTCCCCGTCTCTGGGACACCAGGGGGAATTTAAAAATCGCGCGCTGAGCTCGGATTGGTCCATTCCGGCCGCCCAGCCCCGCCCTGTCACGCAGTGTTGGCAACCGCGCCCCCTCCCCCCCCCCCGGTCGGGCCTGTTCCCTTTCCCCTTCGAGCAGAGCAAGCGCCTTCCGCTCTAGGGGGGGGGGGGGGAAGCGGAGCGCAGTCACCCTGCTCTGCCTTTAGCCAGCAGAAAAACGCTGTCCGGTAGCACAGCTTCCTCAGGCGGAATTTCTATTTTCGTACTGAAGAGGTGCGCCAGGAAGTTTTGTGTCCCTAGTCTCTCATATCCTTCCCCTCTCCCCCTTCTCTGCACATAGATTGTTCCCGGCATGAGCCTAGGGACGTACTAAAAAAGAGAACCAGCACCTACAGACTTCGTGGACCGGCGTTTCAAGTCAGAAAACAATTCGTAAAGAAGGTTCCTTTTCTATCTCCAAATTTTCGAATACTAACAGCTTCTTTATTAAAAAAAAAAAAAAGTGATCGGGAGGATAGTACATTGGACCGCAGTAAAAGAAAAGCATCTAGAAGACTTGGATTCAGTAACTGCTTTCTAAGTATTCATTAAGGACAGAAACGATGAGATTTTCTCTTCCTGGGTGAATATTTGCAGTGTTCAGAAAGCGACCTGTGTTCTTAGTAACAATTGAAGTTTTCTGCCTAAACTATAAAGCAACAGGGACTTAAACCCACTACCTACCTTCCCCCGAGAGACTTCCAAACAGAAAAGTAGAAACACGAAAATTAAAAAGTTGCTTGTTTTCTTTGCCGCATTCAAGTCCAGAATCGGTAACATTAATAGCTAAATATAGCTCAGTACGTCTATTATAAATTGCTACTTTTCATCCAGTTCAGAACTCTCCAAACTTTCAAACAGCTACTTTTTAACTACTGAAATAGTTAAGTACTTACATTCTAGTTGTTTACAAAAAAATTATTTACATACCTTTCACGAACAATAAAGTAACACAGCTCTTCTACTTGAAAAAATAGGTGGCTCTTAAAAGAGCCTTTGGGTTAAAACTGATGGTCCAGGACGCTCTACTTGGAGCTGGTGTATTTGGTGACGGCCTTGGTGCCCTCGGAGACGGCGTGCTTGGCCAGCTCGCCAGGTAGCAACAGCCGCACGGCGGTCTGGATCTCTCGCGACGTGATGGTGGAGCGCTTGTTGTAGTGAGCCAGGCGCGACGCCTCGCCGGCGATGCGCTCAAAGATGTCGTTGACGAAGGAGTTCATGATGCCCATGGCCTTGGACGAGATGCCCGTGTCCGGGTGCACCTGCTTCAGCACCTTATACACGTAGATCGAGTAGCTCTCTTTACGGCTCTTCTTACGCTTCTTATCACCTTTCTTCTGCGTCTTAGTCACCGCCTTCTTAGAGCCCTTCTTGGGCGCGGGCGCCGACTTCGCTGGTTCAGGCATGCCGAGAACTCACAGATCCCAGTGGAGCACTGAAGTACCTATTAATGCGATTACTCCCCTATTTATAGGGGCCTTATGCAAATCTGAAGCCTCCGCGATCAGCGTTCCTACTGGATAACGTCGCCAGTGACGTTACTTCTTGTACAAAGCTCTTTGCGATTGGTCCTTTGCAAATTCCATGCTACTATTGGCTAGCGATTACAATCATGTCAACCAATCAAAACGAACTCTTTCAATCGTTTAGGGTTCGGTGGCAGCGATTGTCGGGGGGGTGGAGAGGGGACGGAGGGCTGTAACAGGCCTGAGGTTGCCTGGTCCTCAAGTCCGCCGGGGTGCATACGCCCCTCTGGGCCTGAGGCCGTCTAGCTAGCTGTAGAGATAAATGTGGACATATACAGCGTGATAATCATCATTTTCTCTAGATACAGCCAGAGAAAAATGCAAGTTTTTTCTTCTTCTGTTAAATATAAAAATATATATATTTGTATACTTTATATAATAGCCTACGTTTATAACAGTCACGATTTAAATGTAAAGGAGAAAAAAAAATGTTATGGAAAATTAGGCTTGCCGGCCACCATAACAGGGTCTGACCCTAGGTTCCTGCTGAGGCAGAAGTTCAAAGTCAGATTGGAGAGAAATAAAATTTAATGATACACATGCGGTAATTACAGCTCGAGCTGGGTGCCTCTGAAGAGGGACCCTGAACAAAGAAATCCCTGGGCAATTATACCCTTACAATCTAAATTCCCCACCCCTTAAGCGATAGTTTGGACCAATAGTAATAATTATAGCTCGATTCTTCCCCTTCTTCACTGGGCCCCTTCATTGTCTCTAGGCAGGCTGCTTCTTTTCTTATCTTCAAGGTTTGCTACTCCTGCTGTCCGTGTAACTTCTTTATCCCTCCAGCTTTTACCGGCTCTGGGGCCCCCTTTTACTTATCTAGGTAAAAATTCACAGCTTGAGGCCTAAGGCTTCAGCAAATTTAGCTACTAATGCTAAGCAAGTTATGCTAAGCAATTAATTCTAGACAGCTTCAGTCCAATATTCTCTAACAAATATAACCCAAAAAGTTACTCAGGGTCTGGGATACTAATCATTGTTAATAGTGTTTGAAATAAATTCTTCTGGCCCACATGTACATGGTTTGTCTTTCAGAATGTTAAATGAGATGGAAGTTGTGATCTCATTTGCGAATTGGAAGAAAGAATGTGGACATTTTTGAGATGTAATAAGTATTAGATGAATTTAAATAGAAAGCAAGATATTTCTGGTAATAAAAATTAAATATGTATTTAAAATTGAATTCAGAATTTATCACAAAGCAGATATTCAATCTGTTTTCTTGTTAATTGCACAAACAGAAATGCAATTGTTCAAAAGACTGTAACGATTTAACAATATTAAGAATTCTAATGTATTAAGTTTTTTTCTGATATGATAGAAGAATAAATGCTCTTTGATGGAGTGTTACTCTATATGTTTAAACAAAGGTGTGTTTATGAGGGTTTTTTTTTATTATTATTATTAAAATGCCTTGTGGCTCATTGTACAATTACAATTATACATTCATTCATTAGTAAAGGAGAGCATGAAGTTAGGACTGGATAACTTGGCATCACATAGCTAATGCTATAATGGTGCTATATTCTTTTGTGGCCCTAAAGGCCATTCAGGGTCTATAGACTTACTTGGTTTCAGAGGAGACAGATGGCATGGGCAGAAGAGTCCTCCTATCTGGCATATGTAACTGTAGTTTAAAATGAATAAGACTGCTAAAATCACAACAAAACCAAGTGCTCAAGGAGATAATATGAATAAGGATAATGTGAGAGATCCTGGCGCAAAGAATAAAAAAATATCCCTTCTCTCATCAGATTGCTCTTGCTCTTGCTTTTGTTTTTTTGTTTTTTGTTTTTCTTTTTTTCTTAGCTGAACGCATGAACACAGTGCTGGATACACAAAGACTTCCAGCCTACTGTTCCAAATACTGCCGTCTGAAGGAAGGCTGAGGACAGGGTGAGGCCTTTCACCTTCCCTGTAAGGCTTGTCAGTGAGTGTCCCTGCTGTGCTCAGCAGTTAAGCTGGGGAGACACAAAAGCAGCTATCAGTGTTGGGGAGAGCAGCTTTGTGCTGCCTCCCTGATGCTCCAACCTTCTGCTTTAATGCCCCCCCTTCCTCCTCCTGCCAGGGTCAGGGAACAGGGTGGGTGTTCACCCACCTCTGTTTGCTCTGTTTCCCCCACGGCTGCCACTGACCTCTGGACCAGCTTGGACAGAGCCCAATAAGGCAGGCAGGAGCTGCATCTGCCTTTTGGAGAGGCCTAGAGACAGTTCTCTCTTTCTCAGCAAGGCAAGAGAAGAAGCCGGGGTGCTCCATCTTCTAAGCATTAAACAATCCCTGCATTTGCTGTGATCCTTACAGCTTCCTTTTGGCATAAACTTTACCTGAAAAAGTGGTCCATGGAGAAACCCCTCCTTGGCAACGGCAGTTCTTCTCGCAAACATCTATGAAAGTCTGGGACTTGACATACCACTCTGGACAGTGTGGCCTGGGCTCCCCGATAATTCATTTGAGTCTTTTGGTCAGTTCCAGACAAAAGTGACAGATAATCTAGGTCTGAGAGAGACTCAGTTCCAACAGGTTTTGTGAAGATCAGGTAAGGAGTTAGAACAAATCCAAATTAGACCCTCCCCTGAGTAAAGGGGACTGATACGACCTGAATAGCTACTGCTTGGTTTTAGCCTGTCAACTGAAAAATCAGCACGTAACTGGAGGCCAGTTAGTTCTGATGTACTTCTTAAAGAGATGGTTAAGAAAGAACTGGAGAGGGCTGAAAGCAAAATAATGAGGGCAGAAGGCAGTTGGGAGAAGATTAGTAGATGTCTATAAAGGAAACTGAAGTTCTTGAAAAGAAGGGAAGGTGAAACTTTAGAAGTGATGGTGGAGGAGCTGAGATTATTGCATTGTTGGCATGGTCAGGCTATAGGGACATAGAAATCAGGTTTTCATTAAATCTCTTGATAATCTAAAAAACTGTTCATGAAAGGAAGTGGACAGGAAGTTCTTAAGGTCATTCATCCCGCTTTAAAAACAATGGAGATGCTAGTGATTGACCAAGGCCTTGGAGTGTCCAATAGAAATAAACCTTTCTAGTTCGGAACCCTGAGTCTGAAGGCAGAGAACAGAGAAAAGGCTTCAATAGCAGCTCCAGTGCAACTCAGGAGTCTCAGCGACCAGCCCACTTCACACTACTAAATGTACTGAACTGCAGGGCACTGTTTTTTCCCTGGTGGTGTTTCCTGCAGGAGAATATCTTGTCTTACAAGCTGGCAGCTTGCATCAGTTCCATTAACTCCTCCAGCTGGAAGTTCCTAAGAGGCAATGAAAAGACACTTATCCATGATAAAGGCAAATCTGATGTTAATGTTTTGCCACTACAGCTCCTGGGTGGGCTCTGCACAGATTTTTCAAGAATATACCCTTTCTCATTCTGAAATCCAAAGTCAGAAACATAATTCTTTTCTGTCAGTGCTTGTTGCCCAGACTGGCTTCAGGAAAAATGGAATTCACAAACCATATCTTATCCCTTATCTCACATTCTGTGGCCTCTTCAGCCAGGACTGCTGGAGAACCATATATCTTATGAGGAAAAGTGAACAATCTGTGCATCAGCTTTGGCTTACTGAGTACACTGCTGATGCCAAAGGCTCCTGGGAGAAAAAAAAAATCATCCAAAGAAAGCAAACAGAGGAGAAAAAAGGGCTTTTAAAACCAGTAGAATGGACGTTAGATGATTTATCTCGATTTCTGAACTTCATTTCATTTTAGGTGGGTGTATTGCACTGTGTGAGAAACAGGGAAAAGAACCAAGGAGGGGTCCCAGGAAAAAGTCCTAGAACAGCTAAACCATCAACGGAACACGTTTAGCATAGGGCATTAGGGTTATTCCAAATATACTAATGCTGAATCACAGCTGTCTACATGGATGTGATTATTTTGGCAAATTATTTTCTAAGTGTGTGATGCACCTTCGAATCAAATCTGAGGAGTCTCCTTTGAAGGCTGTTGGTAGCTGTTGGGAGACCTTTTAGATGTTGAGACTGAAACATTAAACCTAATTGTATTATATGCCATATACCTAGCCATCTGAAGTACAAGTATTCTATCTTTATATTTTAAATTGTTGAGTGTCACTATCATCTGAAGACTTTCTAATAAGTTAGGCACTTTATAAACACACGGGCCAAATCATTTCAGCAATATGAAATCATGGCAGTGGAAAAGCTATGAATTGGAATAAAAGGATAAATGGAGAGGGGGGAGTTGTACTGTATTTTCTGAAATAGATGACTTTTAATGACTTGAGATTTCCAAAGACAATGAGGAAAAGATGAATCATTACAATGATGTGCTCTTCCCTGTGACAGTGGCTACATAAATGCAACTAATAGAAACAAAAAAAGTGTGTTCCAAAAACATAGCTATAAGCAGAAATAATAGGAAAAGGAAAACTATGACATTTTGTGTATCAACAAAATGTATATGTCAGGTATGAGTATGTAGCTGAAAATGAACATATACATGCCACATTGATAAAACATTTGAAGCAATCTGGAAAATTATTTTGCATACATTCATTGTATTGACATGCAAAGGATTTTCTTCACAGGAACCTCACTCCAATCAACAAAAAAAGGCTACTTGATGCTTGAGGCTCACAGCAATGTGGGTGATGCAAAGGAGTTAAACCAGAAAGAAATCACACGAACGAAAAAAAAATCACAAAGGAAAGATCAATTAATCACGCTACTAAGCTTCATTTATAAAAACACGGATGAGCCGAGGAGCCACCACCGCCCCCCGAGCTTTTGTTGGAGCGACGCGAAATGGCGGCGGCGGGGCGGGGCGGGGCGGGGCGGGGAGGCTCCGCGGGGGGCGGGGCAGCGGCGCTCCCGGACTCGCGCCCCCATTGGCCGGATTATGCTGCAGACCCGCGGCCGGCGCCAGCCGGCGCCCGCCGGGGCCCGGCTCCCCCCGGCTCCCGCCCCCCCGCCGGCGGCCGGGCGAGGCCGCGGGCACCGAGCGCCGGCCCGGCCCCGCTCGGCGGCGCCCGCGCGCGAACGTCCCCGTCCCCGGGGAGCGGGGGGGAGCGGAGGAGGAGAAGAGCCCGCCTTTGGGCTGCCCCACCGCCCCGCAGTCCCCAATCAGGTCGGACCGCCGGCGATATATAGCGGGCACGGTCGCTGCTTCCCGCCACACATACCTTAACTTGGGAGTAGTGCGATCATGTCTGGCAGAGGCAAGGGCGGGAAGGGGCTCGGCAAGGGGGGCGCTAAGCGCCATCGCAAGGTGCTGCGCGACAACATCCAGGGCATCACCAAGCCGGCCATCCGGCGCCTGGCTCGGCG
>NW_020450678.1:806787-822829 GCF_003343035.1 Apteryx rowi | reverse complement strand
CAGAGGTCCCTTCCAACCTCAGCGATTCTGTGAAACTCTAATGAGGCAATTCTTGCTCTAAGGCATGTGTGAACAAAAGAAAATCAAATATAGTTTGGTTTCTCTGGAAGGGAGGAATGACCCTGGCAATTACACTTGGATGAGGACAAACTCCCACCCCTCAAAATGTAATGGAGSAAATGCTGAGGAAGGAAACCCCACAGATCTATAAAATGAAAGCAAGGGCCAYGGAGGGCAGTGGCTTTACTCATCAAGTGCAGAAGTCTAACTCTCCCAGGTGTTTTTCCTCTATAGTATCTCATGGCTCCAGGTACTACCCAAATTCCCCCGTTGCTCTTGGGCCTTGGTTCTTCTCAGAATTTCTTAAATAGGCAGATTAGGGGAAAGAAAGGCAGAGGATGTAACAGCAGCTTCTACAGATGTAAAATGCCCTATTTTGTTGATAGCTCTGACAGTTTATGCCAATATAATTAGATTTTAGCAATGCACTTGATATAGTCACTTATGAAATATCACTCTCATAATTGTCTTGACAGGTACTTTGATTTGGGTGAAAACTCCCTAAATTGTAAACAAAGGATAATGATAAACATTAATGTATCAAGCTGGTGCTTGGTGGCTTACTGCTGAGACTGGTATTACATCCAGGCTTATTTAACATCTTATTTAATGATCTGGAAGAAGGAGTAAACAGAGCATTAAAAGAAAACCCAAGGGGAAGCTAAACTGGGACAAACTGAGCACAGTGAAGGCAAAGAACTAATGAAAAGATGCTAAAAAAAAAAAAAAAAAGGATAGCTTTATGGTTAATGGAATGGATGCAGGTTCAATTTTCTGACTATACTGTACAGCTTTTCTCCACATCAGATTTTCAAAGGTGCTGATGCATTTCAGACTCCCAAATTCTTTGGAGGATGTGGATAACAATTTCTCTATACCTTGCATACCTATTGGTAAAAAGAGTGATAACTGCACTTACTTCCTCCAATCCTAATTAGATTTGAAACATCTCAAGGCAGGGACTTTTCTCTCTCTACATGTTTACATTGAATCTAACAAAGAGGGGGCTCTAACCAGTCTCTTTTGTGGCCTCACAGCACCACTGAAAAAGAAATAATAATAATAATAGGTAAAAAGCATGGAAAGAATGAAACAAAGTGCATTTCAAACTGGAAAATGGTAAGACAGTATCTGGGGAACCTCAGCTGGGGTAGAGATTCCCAGTAGGAGCATGAAACCAGGGGAACAGTGTAAGAAGGCTCAGTGGGACGAGGAGCAAAAAATGATTAAATGCAAGGCTGCCACATGATAGGGCTGATTTGGGGCTGTTTGTGCAAAGGTATCTCCTTGCAAAGCTGTAATTCAGCAATGCTTCCCCTGCCTGTGGGGTGGCTGGAGCTGGAACATGTGGGATGCTGAGCATCTTTCCAGAAGCTATTGACAAATACAGGTAAGAGCAACAAAAGCAATTAGAAGGATAGAGGAGTTCAGTTGTGTACATGCAAGYGCACAAGTACATTGATGTGTGTGTGAGAATAAATAAAATGGGCTCGTTTGGCATTGCCAACAAACATTCACAGGCTGTCAGACAAACCTATATTTCATATGTATAGTCTTTAGACAACAGTTTGTACCTTCCATACATTTGTGTTTATGGTGATCTAGGGGCTTGGTTGTAAATTTGCCTATATGGCTACATGGGAGAATGAGGGAAGGACAGAATTGTTCCTGTCTTTCACATTACGTGCTGTGCCTTGGTCTGCGCAGACCAGTGCTCCTGCCCCCGTCTCTCCTCCAGGGCCCTGTTTCCCCTGCAAGATGTGACTGCAGAGCTGCCATAGGGCAGCACCAGATACCCTTCTTTTTTTCCCATCTGGACCATGCACAAAGCAGGGGAGGACCAACGCTATAGAGTAGTCCCCTGAGCAAATTTCTGGGGTGGTGTAGTTTCCACAAGGGCTTTTTGCAGAAAGCTGTGTTTGAGTACACCTTTACTTGTGGGGTTTTATCTTCTGATTCCTATGTGGGCGAGGAATCTTTGCGGAGCTGTGCTGACTCTGGGGGGGCTGCTCCGGGGAGCCTCCAGAAACCCCTGGGCCTGTGGCTGAACACCTTCACACCAGCAAAACAGAGGGACTCCTGGAAGTCCAGCTCCTTGCTCTGTCCCTTTTGTTTGCACTCTTCTTGTGTACCTTTTGCTTTCCCAAGAGAAATCAGAGTGCTGACATCACTCAAGCTTTCCAGTCATTGCTGATGGTGATAGGTACTGTGTAAAATCATAGCCTTTATAAGACCAAAATCCTTTACTGAAAGTGTTTCTTTAACATTTTCCTAATGCCATGACTTTGCTACTAGATCTTGCAGGGATATGCATATTTAGCTGTGTGACCCACTCCCTAAATAATAAGGATGATTTGTTAATTAAAATATTGCTGTGATTCAACCCCACAAAAAACAAAATATTGGGGGACTTCCAGAACACCAGGGCACAGTGGTACAGAGCTATTTAGATGGAGGTTTTATGGAAACAAGTTAGACAGCATCTGAAACAAATTAAAAAAGAAAATAATGTTCTCAGAATGCATATTACAGAATAATACCAGTATTGTTCTAAGAGAAAGAATCATTTCTGAGGTTATCTAGCCACATAAAGCCTGGCCTCTAGGAATTCGTTTAAACCATAAAGTGTATTCATGTATATTCAAGAGCATTTGGCAATTATATACACTGAAATGATTTCATTTCAGAGAAAGACAACCATACTAAGAGACAAAATCCTTGCTAGTGTATACTTAGGGTCTATTAAAATTCATAGACGTTGGTCTGTACTAAAGGAAATTGCTTTTGAAGTGATTGCTTAACAATTCCTTTCCTGGACTTTAGCCCAGAGATACAAATTATGCAGAATTTTACTATCAGATTGTGGACACAGATGTCTCATAGAAATCACTGACACATTTCTTTAGCTCTTCTATTATAGCTCTGGACAGTAGAAAAAAGGCTCAAAAAATCAAATGCCCTCAAGGAACCAAGACTATTGTTTTCTCAAGTGTTAATTTATGGTAAGTATATGCTAATATTTTAGCTATTAGCTGTTAATCATTTTATTATACTGTACTTTATTAGGATTATGTTGTAAAACTTTGCTGAAGATGAATTTGATAGAGCACCCTATTATTACTACAGTAAGTAACAATGCTTTCCATTTCAAAATCCTGTTTATGCTTATTTCTGTATTGCCAGATAGTATTCGTGTAGGCTGAGAGTTCCTTGCTAGCTGTCCTGCTGAGATAATCTTTTCTCAATGCTTTGAGAGAAAAAAATAATGATTCCCAGAAATGGGAAGAGGAAAAAAATGCATTACTTTGTCCCAAGTTAGCAAGAAACTTCAAATCATTTCACTAAGAATTTTTTGGTTTCATACATTGGATCCTGAATTTTGGATAGTCCTTTGGACTTTCCCATGAAAATCTGTCCAGGTTTGGGCAAGTTATAAGGCCTAAAAAATCAGCGAGCGTATAAACTATTGTGGGCTTGCTAAAACTGGGCAAAWTCACTCCCTGAAGTCCTTCTACGCTGCACGAGCTTCCATGTGCTGACACTAAGGCACATGAGCCTCGTCACAGAGCAGGTCAGCACCCTCGGCCTAGGGGCTCATGGGGCCAAGCTGTGTTTGCCTGGCGATGAACTGCCAGCTTTGCTTTTGTCCACCATCCCTGATAGCACAACGGGCAACATTTCCGTCCTTCGACAGAATGGTTGGAGCCATTTTGGGTGTCTAAGGGAAAAAGCCCCCCTCCAGATATAAGTTCATAGCTACTAATTGTAAGAGAAAGCAGTTGCTTCCCTGCCTGCTAGCACAGGTTGTCTAACACTCAGTAAGGGAAAGAATTTGCCATATTTAAGCATATACCCTTCCCTGTGCCTGTGTATAGATGGGACACCTAACTCAGGGCTGAGATTTTTCTGGGTAGCAACTACCCTGGGAAACATAGCTGTCTTTAATAATGACTAATATAGAACTGGAGAAATTAAATAGTCCTAGAGAATGGTGAAAGAATATGTCACCAAAGAGCATTTTCATGTATTGGTTTTGTAAAGTATTGCTGCAACACCACTTTTAAGCATTGAAAGTAATTGATCTTTATCGTGCCTAGGAAGCATATTGCCCCGAATTGTATTTATAACATGTCCCTATTTAATAATAGAGGCTTTCCACATGGTATGGGCTCATCAGATAGGTCGACTGAATTTACTAGGAGAATCAGGGATTTCATTACTGTTACAAGTCCAAAAGCCAGGTGATGTGCTGTACATTGACAGCAAGGTGAGAGGTACGTGGCTAAAAATATGTGTTGTCAGTTATCATTTTTGTTGTTCACCAGCTCCACTTAAAATTTCCTACAGAGAACCAGGATGAACAGAGTCTGCCTGCAAGAAGTACTTGTTCCCAACCTTTTTGATCTAAAGCAGATGTTACCTATTATCAGCAGAAGGCCTGTGTTGCATACTAAACAATGTTGGTATTATTCAGTAAAGGGCACTGGTAAATGTACGCTCAAGAGGTTATAGTCCCTTATTATCTACCACTGATAAGTTACCTTTTTGTTTCATTGCAGTTTTTATCGCACAGGTTCTCTAGACTCAGTAAATCAGCAGGATGTTAAGTCATACCTAGTTACTGCCCCATAGGGTTTCAGATTGCTTAGCGTAACATGCCATGCACATACAGCAAGCAGCAATTTCTGAAACTAAAGAAAATAGGAAAAGGGGGGTTCCTGAAATACTTGCATACAAAAAGAGTCAAAGTCATTGTCATGTGGTTTCATCCCAAAACCCAACGTATTTTCATTGTACCATTTCTTACTATTTTGAGTTACTTTTTTTCCCCTGTAGGTAGAATTAATGAACAATGCTGTTAGACCCATCCTGTGGACAACTCACAAATCACTGTCCATCATGCAGATGATCAAGTCATCCACTCAGGAGGTCTCTGTATGATGGTGTACACATTTAGTTATTGACCACTCCTTTCTCATAGCAGGTGTTTCACACATTTTTAGGGATGTGCTTTTCTGAATATAAATTAGTTAAAGTGGCGACAGAAATGGAAATCGGTGGTACTTGTAACTCAAATGAAAACATTCACATTTACCAATTGCTCTGTTTCTGGAGTTCTAATATAATGTTAACCATTTTTCTTATCTGATTACATTCTYGTTCCAGCATACATTTCTTTTTCCCATTAAAAGACAGCAACTGTAGCTCTAAACAGCGGAAAAATTAAACACCAATTAAAGCAATTAGAAAAACACTAATTTTGTCTGCTGAGTCTGGTTCTGCTTTCACTTTATATGCGTACCTTCCACTGAGGTCAACAGGAGGTCTATGTGCAAATTTGCATTAGGATCGAGTCATGAGAGAAAATTAGATTAAAGTTGTATAAATAACCAACTTTTTGTTTCTCCGGATGAATTAAATAATTGAAAAAATTCATCACAGTCAATTTGAAGTAAATTTTCTTCACAAAAACATGGCTCTGTTTTTGAAAGAAATGCTCTTTTATGTTAAACAATGTTTTATTTGACCTGAGCAGACAGGTTTTGCTTCTTTTTAAATCAGAAATATTTAAATYACATTTAAATATATTTCAGAATAGTCTTTCTTTCATAAGAGTGCTTGTTTCAAAAATGTAATAAAAAATTTCAATTCATAAATAGCATCAGTATTTTATTCAGCCCAAACAACTTGACAGAAATGAGTGAAGCTCACTACAGTAAAATTTAATCTGTGTTTTTCAGCAAAGAGAAGATGGATAGAGATAAGAAATACCTGCATAGGACACTCCTATAGGCTTGACTGCTTGCAGGTTAGCTCCAGCAGAATCATTACCCACTGCCTAAATCCTCCCTGCACGTCATTTGTTTTAGACACTCAGCAAATTCCATCTAATCTTTTTTCTGCTAAAACCAGTGCTTTGTACTCTGCTTCCCAAGCTTGTGCCTTGTTTTAAACATAGCAATTCTAAGCTGCCTTCAACTGCAAGGACACAGTAGAATATAACAAAGTGAACAGTATTGAATAGTAATAGGATCTTCCAGTGAAAATAATGACCCAAAGGCATAGTGGCCATTGGTAGATTTTAAATAGATTTGAGATATGAACATGAGTTAAGTCAAAATCATTTTGACCAAGGTGACATGGAGATGGACAGGGCCCCATCTTTGTGTTCAGAATGTCCATCATAGTAAGACATTGATCACCTAAAGTACTATTATAATACAAGTTAGGGACAGTAAAATCCAAATCAGTGAAAACTAGCTATTTAGCCAGAAAAATGTGATTCAAAGTCATGCAAGTAGTGTTATTCTTGTCCCACCTCTCCCAGTTGTAATGTGCGGAGGAACAATTGGTGCATCTATATTCATGCAAAACGTATTTTGGAAAAGCAATGAGGCAAAGTAGTAGCATATGGCAAACTGGTTTGGTGTCCCAGCTAAGAAACCACAGAGTGCTGGCATACCAAAAATCCAGTTCTCTTCTCCACTGAAGGTATGGGTTGGTGGTCTTCAGGGCTCCAGAAATGATGGTGTTCTTGTCTTTTGCAGACATGAAACTGTTGTTTTCTTCACTTTATGCTAGAAGAATGTATATGAACAAACACAGGTTCTGCTTTCAGTGAGACTTTTAAAACATGATGAAATATCAAAGATAGATACCCATAGACACTGCTCAAGTCATAATAGCATCCGCATATGTTTTATATCAAACTAGAATTTACTGAGTGTAAATGCTGGTGTTACAGCCAACAAAAATGGACAAGGTTCATATTCCTAAATTAATCTCTTATCTATCTCCTTAATCTATGTTGGTGTCAGACTAACTCATATCATGAAATCATAGAAAAATTAAATTAAAAGGGATCTCTAGAGGTTGTTTAGTCCAACCCCCTGCTCACAGTGGGCCCAACTTCAGARCCAGAGAGGGCTGCTCAGGGCTTTGCCCAGCTGAGTTTGAGTATCTCCAAGGATGGTGTTTCCACAGTCTTTATAATATGTACCTATAATTTGTTGCCTGATGTATATGCCAATGCAATAGAAAGAAGACTGAAAGCATGTGTATACAGGGATGGAGACGGATAGATATGAGCTTACCTTGCCCAGACTCTGAGCTAGATGGACGAGAGTAGGTCTGCTCTAGAAGATATACAGGCCTATAGGCTCAGGACAGCACTACAGGGATGCAGGCATATGGCTGCTAGACCAGAGCTGACCCAGCTCCAAGGAAAAAATGGAGCCCTGTAGCATCCTGCACCCATCTGTGTAGACACAACCGTGTAGGCTAACACAGCTCTGATGAGGGGTGGGGGGAACTTCTGGGTTGCCTTCATTTCTTTAAATTTTAATTTTGAAAAAAAATGTACAGATTAAGTAGGTATAAATCCCAGGATCATCAAGAATGATCCAAAGTGAAGTCAATCCCTCACTCCTATACGCTGGCTTGCTCTCATTTTACTTTTATTTTTTATTCCCTTTGGCACATTCACTGTAGATCATACCAGTGTAACAGAAGCCAGTATATTCAGGTATGAGTGTGTGCGTGTGTGAGATGAGTGAATGAAGAGTTAACAGGACTAAAGAAGTCTGCCAACTGATACGTGCAAGGACTGATATGCTCAAGGCTGCAGAATAGAAGAGTTAACAGGGCTAAAGAACTCTGCCGCCTGACAAGGCCGAGGAATCTGCATGGACCCTCAGGGAGGGAAGAAGCAATATGGAGGTATTGTGGTCTTGCCTTGCTAGCAGGGTCCTCCCAAGCAGACAAACAGACAGTCCTGTGACTGTGAAACTCGCAAAAGTCAGCAAAAGCAGTGTTTGACCAGAGTCCCAGCCGTATAAAAAGAGACTTGGAAGCTAAGAGAGTTTGAGCAGGGGATGGGAACGTGACCCAATCATCCTCTCCAGCTGGACCAGCTGGACCGTGAGTATTCCCCCCTCCCCTTTTCCCAGGACACTGGGTTAAGGTAACTCCTCGAGGTTGAGAGTCCTCTCACTAGGAGAGTGAACAAGAAAGCTTTCAAGTTGGGACAAGCAGTGTTTCCAGTTAATAGAGCAGTAACCGACAGTTTTGGGTTATCCTTTCTAAATTAGTAATCTCATTATTTTAATGGGTGTTACTAATCCAAGAGTTTGTGTGAGGAAATAAACATATTTTTTATTACGTTACACATTACTGTCTCAGTCGTTACTATCGAACCTTCATAGCATGACAGTGTGTCTTGGCTTTAAATAAAATAACAACAAAAAGCCAAGGGATATAAAAAACATTTTTTCCAGGCAAGAGGTAGGCCAGATATCTGCTTTTGGTGAACACAAAACTGCCCTATGGCATTTATAGCTGATGTGCRTGCAGGCATTCCCAGATGAAGTCATGGTATCTCAGAACAGCTCTTGCACTGTCCTGACTGCTAGGGAGAGGGGGACAGTGGTTGGGACTCATGAATGTGGACATCTGAAGCTGCCAGGACAGTCCCTGGGACCATCTGGGGTGGGTGAAGATGGAAGCAGATGAGGGGCAAATCCTGGCCTGCTAGTAACCCTGCTCAAAGCTCATGGATCCTGGCATTGCAGTAGGCAGAACCAATTTGCCCATTACTTCTTGTCTTCAGAGATGTCTCTTTTTCTCCATTCTCTGGCAGATCTCCTTGGAGCAGCTGAACACACTGGCAGAGGAGACATCATGATCCCCAAACACTTAATCATGTTCATTTTGCTAAATACCCTTCTACTTATCTATTTTGCATAAAAGCAAAGTTCTGTGCTAATAATTTCCTCTGACAAGTGGATGAAGTCAGGGAGTGGATGTGAAATGCTGCACTGCTGTGGGTGACCACATACCTGAGTCCCACTAATCATACAGTTAATATTACCCTGACATCAAAAGACATTTTCCAGGGGTATCTCTGCATTGGGTACTGCAGCTCCTGAGCATGAATGACCCTGGGCTGAATGAGGAAGCACTGGTTGCCCTCCTCTTCCCATAAGAACATGCAGAAACACGAGGGTCTTATTCTGTGCTTAGCACAGTGGGGTTTTAGTTGTAAATATGAAGTGCTTAATGGGTTTAAAAGGGCTTAGAACCCGGTGTTACCTAGCGCTCTGCAAGGTGGAATGAGGCTCTTCTGACATCTTAGTGGTAAATCAGATCTAGCATGAAGGGAAAGAGAGGCCAGGAAAAGGACCGTGTCTTCTGCTACTGACATGACAAGCCAGTCTCAAGCAGTCCTGAGGCTACACTGCCTGGTGCAATTAGAGCTAATCTGCATTCCCATTTCAGCAGGTTTATATCTGTCAGGAGAGAAATGCCTTCCTTAAAGACAATGCCAGAAAACAATATTTTTTTTCTGTTTTTTCATTCTTCCTCTTGTCTTTCTGCGTTCATTTTCTTTTTTCTTTTTTCATTTTTTTGTAATGGAAAGATCAGATGATAGAATTTAAACAGACATTTTCATCTCTTCAGCCTCTTAATCTGCCCATCTTTTCCAACTTCTTTTTCTTTCTCTTCTTCGTTATATATTACCTATATACCTATCTATTTATGTATCAGTTTTTATTCTGATTAAAACTTCTGTGTTTTTTTGCTCTTCTTCTACTGGGGAAACAAACCAAAAGGAAGAGAGTCCAGGGCTAGGAGTCCCTCCCACTAGGGTTATTTTAAGAGGACTTCTATTCAGATGGACTAGGGCATGGGAGAGAGCAAGGGCAGAGCTCTGTCTTTTTGATAGCCATTTTGAATAGATCCGGATGGCAGGAGCTAGGAGGACCCAAGATGCATTTATTATCCATACGTCCAGTCTGTCTGCCTGCCTTAGTTGCTATTTTTTTCCACTTTCCCTGTCTCTGTCACCGCCCTTGTATTACAAAATTACAATCATTTTTTATAATGCTCAGAATTATGCAAAGCTGGTTTTTTACTGTCTTCTCTTGCACTTCAAATGAAGCACTCTGACTCTAGTATGTAACTAATTGCTTTTGATGTTGCCAAAGTTCAAGTTACTGTATCTGATATGCTTTTTCATTGCAGCAGCCTCAATTTCTGCTTAATGAATACTGATGAGTTAAACACTAGAAAACGCCTTTGGTCAAACAGCTTGCATTGTTCTGAATTCTCAGTAGATCCAAGCAATTATAAATCTGTCAGTCCAATCATCTCCTTTACCTTGAACATGAGCTACAAAGTTTTCTAATGTAGTGGTGAGTTTACAGATAYATTTTTTCTGGATGTTTTTCTGGGGGGCAGGGGCAGTGCTTATATTACATGCCTCTGCCAGGTCCCTTTTCAATACATCTATGTGGGTTGAGCTACTGGTGTCAACTAAAGTGTGCATCGGTGAATTAAAATTTTTATCTACCTGTAAGAGTCTTTCTTCATGATACAGAAACCAAAATAAAACTCTTAGGTGAAAATAAAACTCTTAGGTGAAAAATCAGAGACTCAGGAGGAGAGGACACAGTTCTTTATTCAATAACATGTGACTCTGCATGCCAACACTTATGGAAAAATCACTTCCAGACAGAAGTTAGCCTGACAGAGATGTAGTACAGGTACAGCTATGAGGAACATCAGAAGATGAAAAGCTGCGCCTGTTGCCGCCTGTGTCTCCAGAATGGCATTGCTGGCCTCATGCCAGTAACTGAGAACAGACCTTGGACAAGGGTGTGAAACACCTGCTAAAAGGGCACTTCACTGGGTTTGCCCTTTTGAAACACATGAAGATAGAAACTACCCATTTACTGAGGTAGAGGAAAGGTTACTGGAGTCACAAAGCCTGTTAAACATCTGCAGCCTGGGCTTGCCCAAACCTGGATGCCAGGGCAGATGCTCTGTCCAGAGCGACCATGCTAGGACAGAGTCCACCCAGGACCACCGCCCAGGACCACCACCCCACACAGAAGCAGGAGACCCAGGTGAGTGTGGCAGCATGGGAGGCAGCCTGTCTGCCAGACCCCCATTCCTGGCACCAGCTAGGCTGCAGGAGCTCGCTTCAGCCCTTTGCACAGTACAAACTTTCCCTTTGCTTTGCAGCAGCAGGGGTTGCAGCTTTCTGACCCCTGACTTTCATACACTAGCTTGCAGTTCTTTCCACACCACGATTTTGGGACCACTTGGGCCTAACCAAGCTGAACTGCAAATCTAACCCTGTGTTTAATCCCACTGTTGGCATCAGAAACTGATCCTAATGTTTTCCCTCACAGGCACTTGTTTTGATACTGATGGCTGAACTTGCACATCTGGCCATTTCTCCATGAATGTAATGTACTGGTGTAATCCAGAATAGTGTATTTGGAAGTTCCTCAAATATCTGTCTGAGAAAATCTAATGAAGAAAGACTATTCCTGCAGAGATGCAGTGATATGTTCACTCAGAAATTATTGTCTGAATAAAATTTTGGAACATGAGTGGAAACTGAAAACAATGAAGCAGTTTATTATTTTTTTGAAAATTACTAATATATACATATAAGATAATCACATTCTTCAGACTTTACCATAGAAATTAGACACAGTCCTATGGGTTTTCCAATAATGTCACAATGACAAGAAAAATTACTGTGAGGGTAAAGATATTTCTTACAGAAAAGTCCTCTCTGGATGTGAAATGAACTGTTTTTCAGGAAGAGCCACCCTGTTAGTTCCACATGTACAGAAGCTCGCATGTATGTGGTGTGATAGCCGGGAAGTTAGCAGGCGGTAAGAACTATAGACGTCATTCAGTTCAGTGTCTCCGTTTTTTTTATTTCCAGATGACGACGTGCCTATTGGTGCACACTGTTAGAGCTGTCCACATTTAGTCGAACCACACTTCCCTAAGGAGGTCAGCGCTGGGCCATTGGTGCCATTGATCATAGCGGTCCTTCTGACTTGCCGAGGGCTCTCTGCAAACAGGGGCCACCCAACTGCAGGCTGTATGACGGGGGTGTCCAAAGGCTCTGCTGCCACAGCTCCACTGGATGGTATGTCAWGGTTCCTATCCAACAGCCAGGATGTGTGAAAGGGGAGGGTGACTGCTTGGAAAATGCTTCGGTGGCATCCCAGATGAAGTGTGATGCATTGAGCAACCCTTTAGAGCTGTTAGGCACAAAGAGGTAGCAAAAAAGCACTAAATAAAGAGGAGAAGCAGGACTTCTGCATGCCCCTGAGCAGAAAAAAATGCTGGAGATAATGGATCCGTGAGCAGAGCAGCAGCAACAAATGCTACAGCAGAYGGGCTAACACCCTGGAAGGCCCTGCGGGGTGTGCTATCAAGGGTGCTTTCCATGCATGGGCCTGTGAAATTATCTGCATAGGTACTAAACCTGATGCATCCCTACCAATTATGGGTCCCTGTGTCCCCATGTGGCACCCAACACTGATATTGAGCACAGAAGAGAAAAGGACCTTGTGCTTCATGGGGGGGGGGGGTGGTGGTGGTGGTAATCCTACTTACCTTTTTGCTGCAATATTGCCCACTTGTGCCTAATTCACCACCTTCTCTCATCAGAAGTTGCTTTTCTGTCACTGCTGCCCATGTTTCTCCCACCCACGAAGTTTTCAATTTATTTTTGCCTCAGACTTTAACTTGCATGTTTTTCAGACTGCATCACATTTTATTTCCTGCCATGCTTCTGTTCTCACTAGGTGCCTTTGTATTATTCCTTTGTCCTAGCAGGTGTTTGCAACTTGTCCTCGTTTAACATTGTCTGCGAGTCTCATTGTTTACTTGCAGCTTCTGAATCGCAATGAAGGTGTTTGCGAAAGCAGGACTGGTCCCACTGGCACCTCGGCAGCCAGCCCCAGGCGCGCCGCTCCGGGCGCTGGAGCAGAACCGCCTGAGCTGGAGGGCAGAATCCACCACTAAGCAACAAGCTCCGCAGGGAGCCTCGCACATCAGTCGTAGCTAGGCTGGTCTGACAATGTCCTCTCACTTAACAAGGGTACCTTCATTCTCAAGTCGTTGAGTACAGAGAGATTGCCAAGACACGTATTTATAACTGTTCCTCCATCTCATTGTCCTCAAAAGCTCCAGCGAGCCTGCTTACCTTGCGAATCCAGAGTGCTGATTTAATCCATTCCATCAGGTTGGCGTYGAAAAGACATTTCTGAAAAAAGTGTTCGAATTCCTCCAAGACAGTAGTAATGACATTTTGCACTTATTTTTCATTCGTCAGCAACTGCTGAGCCTTGTCTGAAAATAAAGCCTGGAAATTTTTTATTGACTGTACCTAATATTCTAAGACAAAAGGCAAACTGATCTGCACATTTAAGGTACAGTGAAGAAGACACAATCCACTGGCTGACAGCTTAGTCTCCATCTTGTATCATATTAATAATACCTTATGATAAAAAAGAGATGCCGATGTATGCCATGACCTRAGCTCCATACTTGGAACTCAAATCAGTATTCACCATTACAAGTACAGCTTTGTAAGTCAATATGTGTGGCAAAATTGTTCTGATATAAACACCTACATCTATTTATTGAGGATAAGGCAGAGAAATAAAAGGATAGAGTAATTATACATGTCTTATATAGTAGATCATTTACCTAGAAAAATTTGTGGGCAATAATATTTATTTCAGATCAATTGAAAAAAAATGCTTCATTTTTAATAACAAACAAATAATTTTAATGTTATTCTTTAAAAATATGTATTGAGAAAAATACAATTTTCCAATGAAAATTTTTGAAGTTTCTGTTTGTAAAAAAATATACATGAGATTGTATTTTAAAAAATATATTTTGTTAGTTTTTACTTTTCCAACTGAAGCTGTTCACAAAAGTTAATTGTACTAAAGCTGCATCTGTTGATGAGTACATTATCTGCGGAAATTCACCCATTTTGCTGCTGTCCTTTAGGAACAGGAGGTGAATTTAAACTGAGCAAAGGAGCCTGGCCCAAATTAGTGAAAGCTCACAGCAATCTTAGACATGCTGATAGCTACCTGCTGGCATTTTCAGACTTATAGTGGGTGCTCTAAAATGCTGAAAACACTCAGAGAAGTGAAAAAAAGCCCATGGCATGTAAAGCCTTGGCCTCGCTGTGCAGGGCAGCGAACCTCTGTAACTGGTGCCGCTTCTCGCTTGCCTGCGTGATGGTTATCAGTGCTGACACGCCAGAACGTGCTCCACACTGATGTGCTTACCTGGCCTTGAGAGCAAATGTGCAGGAGGCTAATGCTGCTTTTATCTCTAAAGCACAGAGAAGGGAGCAGCAGTAAGTAGGTGTTCCCATTGCATCAGCAAAAAATGTCTCTGGTGTAGCCCCAGCCTGGGACAGCCCCTTAGCCAGTCTGGACCACCTGATGTCTGAGAACTGGCTTTAAAGCCAGTGTAGCTGGTAGCAGGTGGGCCAGGAATGGAGGAGATTATTACACAGCTTTAACTACTTCTATGCTTTATGTGGTACCTGGTGTAATAGAGCAATTATGTGGCAAAAGGACACAGCCAAGGTTTCCTCACACGCTAGCCTTCCAGAAGAGTGTTACAGAGCCACGAGTTTTGTCGAGCAGTGACCTGACAGTGGGCTGTGTTTGCAGGTGAGTTCCACTTGCACGTCAGGCTGGCATCACGTAGTTTATTTAGCAGTTTGAAGGCTGCTCTAACTTTGCCGAAGACACTGGCTCAGTGCAGAGCAAGCCTGTTTCTTGGAGGAAAAACAGCATCTTCAGGCTACTTTTGCACCCTGAATTTGGGCCATGTAATCCTCTGCTGTAGCCACAGAGTGGGGCCGTTGTCTTTGAGAGCATTCGAGGGGCTGCAAACTTGAAAAGGCCATTCAGTTCAGGAAGCAGCTGGGCTGTAATTCACAATGTTTCCTTAGTCAACCGTAAAAGATGCAGCAAAAACACTCCAGTCAAGAAAAATGGGAGGTATATAGACCTCATAAATAACCTTCCCACACAGATGCCTTTCCCAGTAATCTCACTGAAAAAAAGATTCTGAAAGAAAAAGACTCACGTACAGCAGAGTACGATGCTCCACAGGGGTTCGGTCTCACCAAGAGTACCCGTGGATTAGACAGTGAAAGAGGACGGACAACAGGCCAGGCTTAACACTTTGCTGTCCTTGGCTGCACGGGAGAAGAGTAAGAACCATTCCCAAGTTCAAAGATATGTGTGGGSAGAACAGTCAAGAGCTTGCAGAGAAAAACCTTTCAAGTGAGCTGGCAGACACAGAAGGGCTAAAAGGAGAGATTTATTCAGCGGAATAAACTCACAGGTGAAGAGTTGCTAAGTAAAGAGTGTGACACTATTTTAAGAAAGAGATGGGAAGAATTCAGTAAAATTAAGAGTAGATGAGTGTCATGGGTTAACCTGGCATTAGGGCCAGTGAGGCCAGCAGCACAAAGGAGTCTACTCTTAGATACAGAAGCTACTATTCAAGCGTCAACAGATACTCTTTGATGAAATACTTGTAAATGGAACATATTTGTTGAACTAAAGCAAAATATCTTTTCTGTGTGATCCAGAAGCTCCTTCTGTTGTTTTCCTATCCCTGCTGTATTGGAATTTTTCTTTATAGAGATTTCCAGGTATACTTTGCAACTATCTAAAGCCATGCAGTCTTGGAGTCATATATTACTGAAGCTAATGGCAGCTCTGTTGCGATCAGATGGGTCTCTGCTACAACAGTAACTTAGTTAAAAAAGAAAAAAGAAAAAAAAGCCCAGGGCAAAAACTTGCTGTGAAATGTGAACCCCACTCCGCAGAAGGGCAGTGGAAAAGCTGGTTTGGACAGTGTGAGGCTGTGGGCAGGAGGAACAGACTGCGAAGCAACATAGCAGCTCTCCAATAACACGTTACTGTGATCAGCAGCGCAGTCTAGTTGGAGGCCTGTAGCTAGCGGTGTCCCCCAGGGGTCAGTACTGGGTCCAGTCTTGTTCAACTTCYTCATCAWTGACCTRGATGAAGGGACAGAGTGCACCCTCAGCAAGTTTGCTGATGATACAAAACTGGGAGGAGTGGCTGATACACCGGAGGGCTGTGCTGCCATTCAGAGAGAC
>NW_020450678.1:785481-806102 GCF_003343035.1 Apteryx rowi | reverse complement strand
GCAGGGGGGTTGGACTAGATGATCTCCAGAGGTCCCTTCCAACCTCAACCATTCTGTGATTCTGTGAAATCACCTCCCAGTAGAGATGTGGTTTTCTTAGCTCCAGAGATGAGAAAACCTATCAGAGGAGACAGCAAGTTAGAGGCTACTGAGGTTCTGCACTGACATTAGGTTGGATGACCAAACTATTACTTCGTAGGCCTATCATCTATGTGGGTAAATGACTCCATACAATCAAAATCTTCCAGTCACAGGAGACTTTCAACTTTCAGCTAAAATATATCAGCAAAAAGATGGTGTTTGCTGTGGGAAGCAAATAATTGCTATGAAAATGTATCATTAATTGAAAAGAGTTTCGAAGAAAAATTATCAGCTGATCCAGCTCTGAATTTTCATTGTAATTCAGAGATAAATTTGGTAGGAAATATGCCTCAGTAACATTTAGGAAGACCTGATCTGCAAAGATATCATGTACCATTTTACCCCACCTCCCTCAGCATCTCTACTTGCTCAGGCCGCTTGGGGTTAGGTTTGCCAGTTGGAGACATAGAGATGAATTCAGATTCGCCTGTTGGAACCATAGAAATGAATTTAGACACCAAACCCATACTCAYTGATGTTCATGAAGTCACCTGCAAAATTTATTCCTTACAGTAAGCTTTTGGGACAGTGTCTAGTTTGCTGAGAGGTCTACACAACCAGCTAAAACTAATGGATCATATTTTAAAGTCACTGGTGGGGTAGCTAGAGAAAATTTCAGGAACCGGTCCAATGGTAATTTATCCTTCAGAGTTACAAAGCCATACTCTCTTTTTCTCAGGAGTTTATCAAAATCACTGCTTGGCCCTCTGAGTACTATCTTTCTGACAGTACAACAGAGGAGATYGACTGCTGTTCTGACGGTATTATGATTCCTAGTGTTCCCTCCAAGATAGAAAAGGGTAACAGCCTTGGATGTGCTGGTTAAATGTAAAGCCATGCACTGACTTTCACTGTTACTGTATTTTGCTGCTGTTTGGGATACACCTATGTGTGTGTATAAGGTTACCTCAGGCTGGGTAACTGGGGTTACACCAACCATTGTTCAGAAACAGATTTTGTGCAGATTATGTGCAGGTGGCACATTAGACATAGCAAATTAATTAAAATTAATTTCATTCCTACTCTGCTAAGAAAATACGTGTTATCTGTAGAACTCACTGAGAAGTTTACATCAAAACTTTATTTTTCCAAGTATCCAGGATACCACAAACCTGTGCATGTGTGCATATGTGTGTGACAGGAAGAGAGAGAGAGGCAGAAAACACAGAAATTTCATGAATATGAAGAATTTAATCTGGTTTTCATTTTGCCATAGTGGAAAATCCCTGAAATACTAACTCAAGTTAACTCAAGCTCAGGTAAGCTAGGATTACTAGTGCTTAGTAATCCTAGAAGATGCCATGGTGCCTTTTGTCTGTGGTTTCTCCTGAGGCTATGCTGTTGGATTCAACTTGTTCCAACTCAAATCTGACCTGGGAAGAACAGGTGCAACTCAGCTGAAATCATGACGACCGTATGTAGTCCCATACATCACTGCAGAGTAGAATAATATCATAATAGTATCTAGTAACCTATAAAGCAAAATTGATTGTGTGGTTTCAGTCACCTTTGCTACTTCGTACACACTGAAAAATAATTTTTGCTGTCGTGAAGTTTGACAAAAGCTGGCTGAACAGCAATGGCTTTTCAGCAGCCTGTATTTAATATTAAAGGTCTGTACATCAATAAGCTTAAATGAGTAATAGGAAAAATCACATCCCTGGGAATAAATACCCACCTCAAACTGTGGTCTCATCTCTGTTTTGGATTAGTTTCCCACATTTGCAGCAATGGAAGCAAGGAATTTATAACCTCATAGGTAAGAGAAAATAGCAGAGAAGTTGCTCTATCTTGATTTCAAGTTCATTTATTTTTATTTACAAGTCAACACACAAATACATTATGTTACAGATCTGTGATCTCAAACAGCTTTCAAAAAGGAAATAATGTTTCCTGATGCCTTTTAAACAGTTTGCTGTTTTTTCAAGGCCTATCATCAATTACCAGTGAAAAAATGACTGAACGTATTACAGGAAAATTTTGTCCAGATGAATAAAATATTCAAGAGGCAAAATATATTCATAAAGACAGTTTGGCTCAGAGATCCTGTAGGCTTAAGTTCTTTATTAGTCAGCAAGTACTTTGACCTTTGTAAGGAGCTAATCAACATCAAAATCCATCACTGCTTATTATGCCATAGGTTCACTTTTAAAAATTGAAAACACCAACTCCAGCATAATCTGTATGTTGTTTGGCACTGAATAGCTGTGTTTCTAATGATTCTATTTGCACTAGACTTTTAAAACTTTTCTATTAAAGGCTGTATAGTTAATGGCAGAACACATCCTGCTGATAAACAAATTGATATCTTGGAGGGACAGTATTTGTAAAAATCTGGCTGGGAAGTCTTCTGCACACAGCTTGGTCATATTGACTATGGCCTTAACCCTTTTTGACTTTCCTTTATTGACTATCCTTAACCCTTAAGGTTGCTGGGCAGATAACACAGCACGTGATTCTCCCACATGCCACTTTGTGCTGGGCAATGAGAGGAGCTGGTGTGTCCCTGGAAGAGTTTTGCATGGGCAGCAGAGGTATGGAGACCAGTCACACACTTTTCTCCTGCTGAGACCTTCCCATCACTCAGAGCTACTAGTGCTGCTATGCCAGCAACAGAAACAGCAGTGACATTTCCATACCCTTCCCCTGGGCTCCCAAGTGACTTGGATGCTGCCAATATAGCAAAATTTGCAGGGACTTGAGTGGAAGCAGGACCGGGCTCTGCTCACGTACTGCGTAAGGATAACAAGGAATAACACAGCACAGTATGGGACTGCAATCTGCAAGCCTGGTAGATTACACTTTGCATTCTGAATCATATCTTTGACCATTTGATTTTAACTAATTCACACATTTGATTTTAATTAATTCACTGCTGACCACAGGATCTTGTACACAATACTGCTAGGTATTTTACAGCAGAAATTGAGTGCTGGGTTACATTTTGGGTAGGGGGAGTCATAAGTCAGGCTATGGCATAGCAAGGGGCAGTGGGATGTGCAAGGTCATCTGTTCCTCACCCCAGCATCTCTGGCCTCTCCTGAGGCTGATGTGGGAGAAGGGCAGAGCCACTGGCCTTTTTCCTTCCCACCTCTTGCTACCCTCCGCAGATGCACTTTGCACCTCCAGAGCATGAAAGCACAGATCTGCCTGGCCATTACGCAGATCCTCGTGTCCCCCCTCCACCTCCGCAAGCATCTGTGAAATTACACAGTACGATCCGGCCCATGAAGTTCTCACCAGTGCGAGTAATTTCTGTCCCTACTGGGCCTACTTACATGCGTACAAACATCTTGCACCTAGAAGAAAGGGCAGTCATAGGAACTATACAGTATCTAGTTACTAGCCATGGTGAGAGTAGGCAGATCTCCTAAAAGAAATCATCGTTTTGTATTGATACTCATTAAGAACAAGCTACAGCATCTGTGAAGGATGAAAAGGAGTTGTGTGATATTTATGATTCAGCAGCAAAAAAAACGCCCCCTCAGAGAAACAAGTCATTAGGCAAATTATATGCAATGTGGTCCAAAAATATCTCTATACATTTACCAGTTAGCATAGTTATTGTAGTTGCTTTACTAAATTAACCAAAAATTTCAGAAATTCAAAAACTGAAATACAGAGACTTTATACTGAAAGATGTGGTAGTACAAATAAACAAAAGTAATATTCTTCAGGAAATAGATTTTCATTTTGTTTATAAAAATCAATAAATACTGAAAATAATAATGAAAATTAAAAAATAAATAATACCAACAACTTTAAATTGTCCTGGGACTCAATTTATAATTTAAGCTGATTTTGTGATACTTTTGCAGTATGAGTTTCATCAAGAAGTCCTTATCTATTTAAAAAAGGGAAAAGAAAAGAAGTCAGCAGTACTACTGAAATACAACCAGAAAAGGGGTCACAACTACAGCAGAAAAATGACACCATATTACAGTTTGGCAGGAATACTCTTAATGAACACACATAAATGTGCAAGAAGAAGACAGCATCACAATTACAGGCATGAAACAATGATTGAGTGTCATTTTCCTTTTTTGCAGAATGAAAAGTAACATTAGCAAAAGAGGAAATGAAGGCTAAAGAGGGAAAGAAAAAGATAAGGAAACTTTAAAAGTCACCTCTTTGTGATAGTCTTGTAAGGCAAATGTTGCATGCACTACCTCCCCACGAAGCTAGACAAAGTCGTTCCATTCCCTGTGTCTTCCCTTTCATTTATTTTCATGAAGAAAGGTTTGAGAAAGCGGATCGTTGGGAAGAAATACTACAGACTTCTAAATTAGTAAAAGAACTTCCAGCATCACTATTATATTCTGGGTAAGAGGAACTGGAAGAAATTATGTTTTTCAGCCTCTGAAGTGCAATGATCAAYAGCAAAAGGAGAAAAGCTAAGAGACTAAGGAATATAGAAACATATACGTAGACATTGGATAAACGGTCAGAAGATGAATCCACTGAAGTTGACAGGGATGTGGGATACAGCTCCAGAAAAGTCCCATTTTCCATGTTTCCTACAAATCCAGATGAAGGGTCAGGTTCTGACATTTTTGGTTCTGTGTTTTTAAAATCACCACAGATCTTGCATTCAAAAACAGTTTTAGCAGCATAACAAAGGGTTTATTTTAGACAACCATTTTTACATCACAATGAAGAGATGATGAGTCAGCCAGTGATCAAATTTATCCTTTACTGCTCAAGCCCAGGGTATTGTAAGATTGTATCCTTCAGAACTGAAAAAAAAAAGTAAGATTAATTTACTAATAGATAATGTGATTTAATTGTGTACCTGAGACAATCCAATTCTTAACAGTTACAAATTATTATTTCTTAGCATTGAGCTGCAATTTGTAAAGCATTAGCTAACTACTATCTTTATATCTTTGTTTGCCAAAATGTATAGATAAAGAAAATTTCTGCTTATCAGTGAATTTAAACTGACCCTTCCCCAACATGAGTTGTTTAACTGAGAACAGCCCAATCCAAATATCTTTGCACTTTGTGCGGGACAGAAGTATGGGAATCCAAATTCGTCTGGTGGATGAAAGCTAGTCAAAGAACGAGAAAATCCCTTTCAAGACTTCAGCTTGTCATCCTAGGGCAAGGCTATTTAACACAAGGATGGATGGTAAATCCACCACCCTTAGCCACTATTCCATACCATCTTGCCCGAGATAACCAGAACCAGAAAATCCACCAGACCTGATTTCTTACTGTATACTTATAAAATGGATCAAATAATTTCAAAGATTAAAATGCATCTTGCTCTAATACTGTCTCACTGCCAGGCACATTTCAGTGAAAAGTTGCCGCTTCTGTCACCTACAAGCAAAATCCCAAGGAAACAGGCAGCCCTTGCAGCTCAGCAGGTGTGAGAGGACTTTCTAAGGGCAGTGAACGCTGAAGGGGAAAAGAGCCCAGCTCTGGAAAAGCTTTGCCTCCAACCACTTTGTGTTTAAACCTGGCAGCTCTGGTGCTGGCAAAGGTCAGAGTAGAATAGGATGAGATCATTGTACACTAAACTGGTTTTTTTAAAGCACCGTAGCCAATCCCCAAGTGCAGACTGGAAGCATAAGAGAAGGCTCATTGATAAGGGCGTGCTTGTAAAAAGTAACTTTGTGAGGTAGCTGAATTACAAGCCATAATCCATTAACTTTGCTTTGATACAAATAGGTAATGCAAGATGTAAATGGGTAGGAAATCAAGCTTATTTTCTGCATATATTATCAACCTGCTATCTTTCTATCCATCCATCCATGGTCAACCTTTCACTGCACATACTCTGGTATTGTACAGAAAGGCAGTGAGCTTTCCTCCCTTCTAGGAAGACAATATCCATAAACAGCTTAATTCCCAGAGTGGTCCCTCTCATATTGACCTCGCTTTAGGCCTCATCCTGTGGTCTCCGTTCAATATCTGTACTTCACAGTTCCTGGGCTTTGTGGAGCTCTTCTCATGAACTCTACTTCACAGAGGGTAGGGAGACAGATTTTCCCTCACTAACATTTGTCTTCAATAGGTTTACAGTTGTTCTATAGGTTAACAGTTGCATATTTCCATTATGTTAGTGGATGTTCTACAGTCAAATGGAGACAGCAATCTTTTTAGGTGCCTTAAGGCTCTGTTTTGCCCCGTTCCGCAAGAGCACATAAGAAAGAACAAAAGAAGAACACAAGTTGGTCCATCCATTATTATGTTCCTCAGAAGAGTTTTTAGCAGAACTGCAAGAGCTGAAAGATGCTGAAATCTAATGTTGTCCCCAGTGCTAGGTTTCCTACAGAGAACCATGAAAACCTGGGAGCCCTTGCTAGCCCCAAATGATCCAAAAGACATAGACCCAAAATGTGGTACAGCAATCCTTTTCTTCTACTTCCCTGGAGGCACTGTGCCTCATCCAATCTTAAGTCTCCTCATACACGTCCAGTTCACAATCCATCAGGCCTAAAAAAGGAAATATGGATTTTTGATGCAATGTCCTTGGCAAACTTCATCTGCACAATGTTAGACAGTTAAAAAGACTACCTAGTGCAGGAAAAAACTTGTTATCCCTTTAAAATAATTTGTTCCTGGATTAACTAGTTCTTATCACAGATTCCAAGTGCCATTGTAGACGACACTGCATTCTTCAGTACAACCTTTTCTATTTCATTGCTGATATTCTTAGGGTTAATTCAATTCTTCCAGTCTAACTCACAATGAGCAACATCTTGCTTTTTGGAAAATCCCACTGATTTTCATTGTGGTAGAGAGAGCAAACACTGTCAGTATGAGTCAAAGAGACAAAATCAGGCCCTTCAAATAACAAAGTTACCATTTGCAAGTCTCTCTTTTTGTGTGTCACACAACTGCTGAAGCATCTCCCTGTGTTTCCATGAAAGTGTTCCAACACTCTTCCCTGCAATGCTCTGCCTTATAATTTTTCCTTTAAACATATTACTACTGCTAACTTGGCAAAGTACCTTTTTTTTCAAGTCTGATACATTTTGATGCTAGCTGTGACCAAAAAGGCCCCAATCTCAACTAATGATCCTTAAGAAGGGTAAGATACTGTTCAGCTGATGCTGTTTCTTCTCTGTCAGAACACGGAAGCCTTGGAAGACACCCACTGAAAATGCTAAGAAGTTTGCTTTGCAATCACTGAAATTATTTGCATAGAGTTACCCACCATACTTTTGCACTTTAAATTAAATTTAGGATGTTATGCTATACACCATAAAAAGCCCTAAGTGCCTGAATAACAAGGACTACATTAAGCAGTAGGCATAATCCCACATTTTCAAGCCCTAATTTGTTTTTTCTRTGGTGCAGAGCTACATCTGCACTATTGCTAAAACAGAAAAAGGCTATTCTTTGGTCTCAAGAACAACACGCAAGGCACATTTTCCATCAAGATAGCTAAATTCCCTTTTATGCTCAAGGACAGGGTGGCCACATCACAACTGCCTTTGGGAATGAATGATGCCCAGTCTTAACCCTAACCTTATCCTAATCTTAGGCTAATCCTAATCTGAACCTAATGTCTAGGCATTGCTTGGCGACCACTAGCTGGCCAAAACCATGCCAAGAAGCATGAAAATAATTCAAAAGGAGAGATGACAAAAGGCTGATTGCCTGGCTTGTATTAATATGCTAGTACATATGCATCCATAATGTTTTGAAAGACAAAAAGTTATATTCTGGATATTGTTTTATTGCAGAGCTTTTGGTATTCTTAATCAAGCATCCCAGGAGTACAAACATACTCAGGAGCACAAAACTGCATCTGCAAATATCAGATAAAAATATTCTAACCCTTGTAGCACAGAAGTACTGATGCATAAAATAGACTAAACCAAAACCATTTTATAACCCTAATATTATTTACACCTCAAGAAACAGCATTTATCATACATTGTTAAATGAATCACAACAGACTGAACAAAGAGAGATCCTTATGAGATTGTATTCCTTTTGAACTATCTTTAATTTAGTGATCCAGAATTAACTAATGGAACGATATGTGCTCATTTCATGTTCTGGAAGTAGTTAAGTATCTTATAGCTAATTTATCCTTTTTAAAAGACAGGTTTTGATATCAAAGATGTTTATCCTTGATTACTCATCATAATGAAAAGCAGATCCATTATTAATTGAGTTCCTCTACAATAACTTAAGGAATTAATTCACATAAATTCTTTAACATGGCAGAAGTTAAAAGACTTTAAAATTCTTCACAAACTTGAAATCTGCTATGTTCTGCTTTTACTATTAAGAATTTTGGCCCCAGTACAAGGAAGAACTTTGGCATAGGACTTTCTTTGAAGTTAGTGGAAAATTTATGGTTGTAAATAGGACTAATCAGGAGCTTAAAGTTAAGCAGAGATATAAGTGCCTTGTTAGATCAGAGCCTTTGTAGGTCTTACTATGTTAATTGGGCTATTTTTAAATTGCATGTTGTAGTGAGATCAGAGACACTGTAAACTCTGATTCCACATGACTATGGTGCAGATCCTACTTGCCTCACTCTGAGTAGCAATGAGATAAGTGATTGACTATTATCATAAAATGTAACTTCAGCTAAACTAACTCTTTGGGTATTATTTTAGGAATAATAAAAAAAAAAGCTTATTGTTTTAATCACACATTTAAAAAGTATGGACCTAAAATGTAAGGTCATACTCCATCTAAAGGATTTTTACAAAACATCTGTATCCTGTTGAAGTTAACAGCAAAATCATATGGGATGAACATACTCAATCCTAACGTCTGAATAGTATTGATAGGAAAGGTATAAAACATGTACAGAAATAAAATGAATCCTATCCAGATCCCTATCGAAGTTCCCTAGTGCCACTCCAGCATTTGCAAAAAAACTGGAAAGCAGCCAGACTGTGCTCAGCTAGTGAGTCTGTCTGGTAATGTAGTGTGAAGGGTGGAAAAGCAATTCTGGATGGAGAAATGTAGCAAGGAGGCCCTAGGACTGCATGAACCTCTGCCTGAAGGCAGATGAGACCTCCCAGTCCTTGACAAGGGGCTCCACAAGCAGATCTAGCGAGTGCACTACAGCCACTGGTTCGGATCAAGTCCCTGCTTCTCCTGAGACAAGGGGGTAAATGGCATAGCCATTTGACTGCTCTTCTGGGGTCTAACCCTCCCAAAGGAATAACCCCCAATAAATCTGCATGTCAACTTTTTCTTCTTTCTTGGGAATAGGTTTTGTGCATTACCAAAAACTAAATAGAACATCGAAAACATTAAAACATCGAGCCCAAACTTTGTCCCAGTAAAATCATTGGGAATTTTGTCACTGACTTCAAAATATTATGACAAAATTGAAATTGACTGAGTGTAACAAACACCTAGTCTTTTTGAGAAAGAACCCTAAAGCCAGCACACATGGTGTCTTTTTACATGCTCACTTTTTTGAACAGAAACACTATTGAAGTATTATTCTCCAGATATGCGTGGTTCCTCCATTCATTTCCTCACTATAACTCATTTTTCATAGGTGAGGATAACTACTCTTATTCCAAGGATAGGACTATGTGACAGGCACTGTAGGCAGGCTCGGCTGGGGTTTGTCATCTTTTCTTTTATCCCCTGATAAGTGGGAGGTAGGCAAACTGGCCTCCACTGAAAGCAGAGCAAACTGGGGAGGTGAGGGATTAAGTAATCATCACTATATAAGGACTAAACCCCCACAAACCCTCGCTTGCCATGAAATATCATGTCTGAGTAGCTACACCAAAACTATCAACTGTTTGCACCTTTCCCTTGATGGCATCAGCCATAAAGCCTGTTTCTTCAGAAAAATGAAATGTGTTCAGGAGTGGAGGCCTCATCTATTAGCATATGCCCTGGGCACCAAAATATGTGTAACTATGTAACTTAATATTGAGCATCGCTGAGACAGAAGTTGTCTCCCAGTTCAGTCTAATGTGAATTTTAAATGAGACTGCAGCACTCTCCAAGATGGCATGCAGTAAACAGACAGCTTTTTCAGATAGTCACAGTCTCATAAATCCCTTACAATCCAGTTGCCTGTATTGTATTTCTCTGCATATCTTGATATAACAACTCTGTTTCTCCAGCCTCAGTGAAATATAATTTAATGGAGCATACTCACAACTACTGAGGCTCTAAAAATTGAGAAACAGGGAATGAAGATAAGTCTAGCAGATTCATTTTCATTAGAATTTATCAGACATAGATAAGCACTTTGGTTTTTTGGTTCTTCCTGACTTTTTGTGATGACAAGCTGAGAAATATTTTGGCTATTTCAAAGGCTTCAAAGTATTTAAGCAGAGAGCAGACTGATATCAAAGAAAATCACTGTTTTTGTCCTAGGTAAGCTAATATTTTTGTTACAATCTTCCAGCAACTCTTTCTTTACAGGTAAAAGGCATTCCAAAAAGTCCTTTTCTTATTGTAAACATGTCCTAACAGAAGAGAGCTTAATTTGCATTTACAATAGTTACAACAGTGAGGTCCCTTGTCACTTCAGACACCAACAGTGATATCTGCCTTCCTTCCCTAATAACTTAAAACCCTCTTGGCTACAAACAGAAAGGCAGAGGGTGAATGTCTCAAAGAGACAAGGTTTCTTCAATCTTCTTGAAAACGGATGGCTCCATAGAGGACAGGAAGTCCCTCCACGACCCCAGTGAGGGACAGGCTGAGAAGCTTGCCCTGTGTTAGATGCCGGCAGAATAACCCTCTTTGTTATTATCTCTGCACACCATGGTCCTCCCGCAGCTCCCGTGCCTGTCCTTGCTCACATGCATTGCTCAGTCAGCAACGTAAATGTCCCAGGGAGCACAGGGCATGCGGGTGGGATCACACAACCATGGGGCACAGGCAATGGGTCAAACGTTTGAGGCCAGTCCTGCAGAGATTTGGCTGATCTTGTAATTCTTCGTGCTACTGAAAGGGGTACCCCATGGAAAATGCTGTCTTTATAAGCTCCTTAGTGCCCAATGGATGCTCAAGTACTCAGGCTCTAGAAACACACAACTGTCCACAAGGTTACACCTATGCTATCATACATGGCCCTGGCAAAGTCTTTGCAGAAGACTGGAGTCTCTAGGTTTGATTATGTCAACACAACTTAATCTAGGGATGATGCTCCCTCCTACCCTCACCCCCCTCACAAGAATGGCTACTACTAATTGGAAGCAAACACATGCAGCTCCCTACTGGGGGACACAGAGATAACGGCTAATGAAGCACACCCACACTGGTTATCACATGTTGGGAGGCAGGGGGAAGCAGAGAAGACTTTGCATGGTGCTTTGCACAGAGCTGAAATCCCAGGGGCTCCTCTTTGCCCTGCAAAGAGCCCTGCCCTGCTCTTTGCACCCAGAGAGGTGGCTGCTCACTTCTGCCATCAGGGCTTGGGCAGCACTAGCACTTCATCTCACGAGTCCTCCCAGTAGCCTCACACCGATGCTGACATACAGGAGACAATCAAATCTTCTTTTTCCATTCATTTCTGCTTTCTTCCAGAAACTGTTGTTCTGCATCAACTATGGAAAGTCTGTCCTGTGAATGTCCTTGCTGTGCTATCGATACCGGAGGCTATCACTATTATTTAATAGCCTCCGGTATCGATAGCACAGCAAGGACATTCACAGGACAGACTTTCCATAGTCAGTGCGGAACAACACACCCACAAAGGATGACTCGGGACCATCTTCCTGATGGTAAGGGATCTTGGTGGTTAGCAAATGGCACTCGAAATTACTGGCCAATAATCTGGCCAGGAAAGGGCTAGGAAAGGGAAGTTAGTTGCAAGCCAGTACTTTGGATCTGTGCAGCAACTGCTTCCTCGGTATTAGGCAGGCAGCTCTTTGTTTAGAATAGGAGAGGAGAGGCAGAGGACATTCATTAGAGTTGACACTGATTATCTCTATTAAAGGACTCACAAGTGTGTTCTCTGCTCTCTTTTGCCCTTCTGGAAATTTAAGCCAGAAGTGAGCAGATAATGATATCATCCCCTGATGACCTGAAAAAAAMCTCCACTCCTTTGTTCAGCATCAGAACAGAAAGAGCAGGAGAATAATTGTGCGGATTCCCAGAAGAGAACCCAAGCGACAGTGTAATGCCAGTTCCAAGACGAAACCTCTTGATCATTAAAGGTTCCCCCCACCAGTGCTGTTATCATAGCGATTACTTTCAAAAGCTGGCAGCAAGTTTTCATTACATCTGTTAAAAAGATTAAGGTTTCTTATGATCTTTGCTAATTTCATATATGTTCGAAGGCCAGCAAGCTTCCAGGTTAATTCTTTCATCTTCCTCACCCCCACCTTCATTTTCTACATTTGCTTCCTTTAGTATACAGGCTATATTATCACATATCATCTTTCCGACTACAGAAGCATTTAATGCTAATAAAATCCTTTCACATGCTCATACCAAAAGATTGAATGAACTTTACACACTGGGAACCCTTCAGCCTTGAAAGACAATTCACTCTCAATTGGAAAAATGTAGAAGTTTAACATCATGCAACTAAATTAGAAAATAGCTCTGGACAGAAAAGAATTTGGCAACATTTTATGCAGTTGAAAATGTAGAATGATTAGGTAGGAAAGGCAAAGAATGATTGCTCACTTGGAATTTAACAAGAATATGATCCTTAATACTTCTTATTCTTGCATGAATGCCTTTAGCAATTGAACGACCAGAAGTAATTAGGATACTTTTTTTTTCCCCTCGTATAGATGGACCCTCCAGGAACACAGGATCCTTTTACCACTCTGCCTCAGAACCAAGGTCTGTTACCTACTGACTCAATAAAAAAGTGCACACAAGGAAAAGGAAAAACTATTTCCTGTCACAAGCAAAGTCTGCCTTTTAATTTATGATCTAATTTCATTTTTTATTATGATCTAATATGATTTCAATTTATGACTTTTAAAATCTAACAAGACAAGTGCCCAGATGGCTTTGTTGCAGGTTAAAATCAAGTTATATTTTGTTTGGGGTTTTGTGTGGGACTGAGAAAAGGAAACTTTCAGAGCCATACAGACACTTAGCTTAATTCAAATAGGCTCAAATGCACCTATCATTTACATGAAAATGATCTGCACACTACACAGTTATTTACATCAGTGTAAAGCAAATATATCCTGACCTGGGATCAGACCCAGAAACTGTCAGTTGAATCTGTTCCTTAAAAGTTAGAGAAAAGCAAGAAAAAAAAAAAAGGAATAAAATACTTACAAGCAGGAAGATGTAGAGATGAAAGCCAAATACCCAATGCCTAGGCTGTAGTTTGTTATCACATCCGGATCTGAAGGGACAACAAGCTGAGAAAAGCCCCTAAAAAAAGAGCAAATCCAAGCCAAAGAGTTTAGCAATGACTAGATTAATAAAGAAGAAATACAGAAGTGCTGAATTTCTACGGTTTTCAGTGCCAGAAATTTCAGTGAAAGACAAATTGAATGGAATCCCGGTGTGTTATTTATTTCTGCTAGCCACATCCTTCTACAGTCCAGTTGCAGCATCGCATCTATAATGAAAAAATCACGCTTTTCTCTTGATCCCTGCTTTACAACTATGCCTTTATAATACTCATCTCCTCTTCTTTTGCAAAGTGCTCCAGGACCTTGACAGCCTGCTGTACTCTGGCACTGCTTTAAGCACTGGAGACGTATATCTATATTCTAGTTCCTTTTACGTTATCACCTAAAGACTCCTGCCGGGAATCAGGTCTTTCAGGATTAAATGCTGTTATATATTTATTCTCTTTATCTCAGACAATCTGCAGTTTAAATTCACTTACCTGAAATTCCCAAACTGAATACAATATATGCACAAGGATACCTAGCAGACTTTTGCGTGCTAAATTCATCAAATACCTAAAATAAGAATCCAGCCCCCGCACTGTCTTTAATAAAGCAAATTCAATTGATTGTATATGAATAACAATCCCAGACAACGCAGATTAAAACAAAAGTAGGGCCACTTTCAAAAAGAGCTTCCCCTCCAGGAAAAAAAAAAAAAAAAAGATGCTCACACCATCATTATACCTCTCAAAGCTCTACCCTTTCAGCACGTTTGGTTTGAACTGCATTAGAGAAACTGTTCTCTGGGGATGAATGTCAATGCATTGTTATGGTGCTTTCATCCCTTCTATCACTGAATCACTTACGGTTTAAGCCCGTCCAAGTTCAATAAAGAAAATTATTTAGTACAGCTGCTAAAGTCAACACTGGTGAAACCCAAATGTTTTGATTACATTGATTATTCTCATGTTCCACCCAGAAAGAGCCAGACAGTGCCCCGACAACCTCGCCACTCGGCAGGGCAGGTCTGCGGCTGCAGCTAAGCCCCTGAGATGGCCTTCCCCGGGGCCGGACCCAGCGCGCGCACTGGATGGGAGTGAGGGCCATGCACCTCATCGCCTTGGCCGAATTGCATGGCCAGATGCACAGAGCGGAGGCAGGCAGTGTTCCTGGGGATGGAGAGGGGGATGCAGCGGCCCCCCGTATCCCTTTTCTCTGGAATATCTGGGTAGTGTAGCACAGCTGAATCTTATCGCCCACAATTTTGACTGCTCATAGCAAAGGACCTTTGCCCTCCTGTTGTTTCTTTCAGAACAGCTCTTTACAGGGAAAAAGTGTGAATTTATGCAACAGGGACTTTAGCTTCAGATATGACAAATATAAATGATTGTGCTTCTTTTCTATCTCTCTTCTGTCTCTGCAGGATCTTCTTTAGCATATCTCCCCCACAAACTCTGAGCACTGCTCTTGCCCATTTAGCCCTTCATTCAATATGATGCCACAATCCCCGACAAGGCTAAGGAAACAGAGCCCATGAAATCTTGAGCTAATTAAACATGCCAGATCTGCTGTGCAAAACATAACACATCCTCAAGGCTCTTCAAATGTGTGCATTCATATTCAAATGGCAAGTGTACGCAGTGAGATGGGGAGGTCTGAGCTTTTAATTACCTTTGTAAAACACAGAAATACTTAGACACAGAAATATTTAGAAGATCAAGAAGGTATCTACAGGAGACCCCTTTGCATAGGCAGTTGTATCACATGGTTTGTCTTCGTTCTTACCCTGTCTAATACCTTCACAGCTATTCTCACTGGTCTCAGTTACGACATTAGCCCACAGTCAAGGGTTTTGCTGTCTGTGCTCTAAGGCCGCAAAATTCAGCCTGAACAAACCTGCCTGTATTCATTCCCATTGCCAATGAGATACATGGGGGAGCAGGGGCCTGTCTGTTCCCCCTATCTCTCAGGATGTGAATGGGGTAAAGGGTCTCATCACTGTACATCTGGGACCACAAATGGGGCCTTCCCTGTTTCTGACCCGCACAAGACTATAAGTCTGAACCCCACCCAAAGGAAATACACTTGCCAGGGAAATTAATCTCCTTCCTGTGTAAGTTTGCTAAAAATATTTATTTCCCACTTTTGTTGAAAATTTCCTGCAAAAAACTTAAGGTTACCAAAAAAAAATAAGGAAATTCAAAAGCCCACTCTTAAGTCTGCTTTACCACAGCGAACAGTCGTATTTGATTACTTGGTGTCCAGTCCCAGCTTTATTCCCTCACTAACTTTTATACCTATTGGTCACTTTCAGCCAAATTCCACCCCAGGCAGAAATCTCAAAGACAATCAAGTGCCTCAAGTTTAATGACAAAAGATGATCAAAGAGGAGAGACTAAGGTTCAACCAGTCATTTGGTTCCCCCTAACAGCTTTGGATCTTGGCAGTTGGCTTCTGCAGTCAAACACAGCAGCTGTCACCACCAAAATAATGTGAGGGAGCAGACTACAGGTGCCCGTGGASATGGCAGACTGGAAAGGAATTCCTCTGCAAAGTTAGCCCAAAAAGAGAAGGATACGCTGCAGGATATCGGGCTTTCTTAATTTCAATATTTATAGAGTGACTTTTTGTTTGCTTTATTGCAACCCCAAACTGAAAAGTTTTGTTTGAACAGAAAAGTTAGTGTAGGGTGGTGGGGCTGCTTATCTAAAAAAATGAACATTTTCATGAAAGAAAAAAAAAGGAATGTGAAAAAATAATTTTCAGTTAAAACCCAATTTTCTCAGTGGAACAAGCATCTGAAAATATTTCAGTTGATTCCGTCTTGCCATCTCCTTTTGTGGTTGCGTCATCCAGTTTCTCCTACTCCTCCTTGCAGAGGCACCAGTCAGCTCTGTGGAGGATCCCCCTGACTTTGATAAGACTCCCAGGAGAAGACGCCGACCAGCATGTGCGTGGGTGATGCAGCTAACCTCAGAACAAACAAAAGTTAAATCAGTCTTGTTAGCTTGTGCCTGACTCCTACCACGGGCTCCCGACAACTATGCTTTGCATTTCGCACACGCGAACCAGGACTGGGCTGCGCCACGCACCTGGGGGCTCCTCCCGGCACTCAGCCGCCCTGACCCCCATCTGCCTTCTGATGGGCCAGTGGGCCACCTCGGCACTGCTTATCCGGTACAAAACCGGCCAGATAAAATAGCAATTCCCAGGGCAAGCAGTCCTTATTATCAGGCCTTGCTTTCGTCCTAGCGACGTGGCGGTCCTTTATCGCGCTGCACTTGTGATGCTTGGACCCTCAGGTTTGGTATCCCTCCAGGTGAAGTTCCTAAAGGAAAAAAACCCTCAGAAGCACCAGGCACTGTCTCCTTCATCTACCAGGAATACAGACTTAGGGCTAAATGTCAGTATCTCCAAAAGTGAAGGGATTTAAGGTCTCCATGAGCCCAGCTGGGGCTGTGGCACAGTGTCCTCCCCGATGACAGACGAGGTGGTCACAGGTGTGAGCGCAGCCAAGAGCCTCCATCTCTTGTGCTCCCTGGGGTCACAACCACCCTGCTGTGGCCTCGTCTTCTCAGCAGGCTTCGGGAGCCCTGACTTTACTAAGGGGCTCTGCTGAACAATAAAAGGCCCTTGACTTTGCTGGTCAAATTAGTCATTAGTCCTCAACTAATGAAGTTGTGACCCAGTAACTGGAGCCCAGAGGAGTCAGAAAACATTTTCTTATGGTAAAATTAGTTGACACACTGGCTTCAATATATTTTATTAAAAAAAACAACAACTGAGTATATGGCCCATATCAAACCCTAAAATGTCAAGCAGATTTCATTTTAATCTCCCTAAAATCCTGGCACAATATAAAGCTAGGACAGAAAACTGTACAGTTTAGTCAACAGAAACCTCTGTTAAGACATCATTTTGTTTCAGAAATTATTCTCCCTGAAAAAGCAGATTCAGTACCAACTATGTTCTGTGGTTGCGAATTTAAATGTCAGGGGAATTTTAGTCACAGATGTGGTATGACAGTAACTCTACTCGCTGTAACTCTGCTTCCCAATTCAGGTGCCTCAGCCTGTTTTACCAAGAGACATAAGAAAAGGGCCTTTTCCTTAGATTCTCTTTTTCCCCTCAATGAATTATCAGAAAAGCATCTCCACCCTGACACCACTCCTTATTTTATCAACGCAGGCTGTCTGCCCTCCCTTGACAAAGAGACTGCAGCTGGCGTTATCACACCTATATGTGTTTGCTCAATATTATATACTTCCACTGTTTCCAAAATAGTATGTAATAATATATACAGAGTTACAATACTATGGCAAAGAGAGTTGCAGTGAACCATGCTGTCATGTGTAAGCATAAGGAGGCAGGGTTGCACCCGAAATGCTAAAAAGAACAAGTAAGGATAATCAGCTCTAGTCACAAGCTAGGGAAGGAGAGCTTCTGCTGGTAACTGATATAATTGTTTGTACTACAGTACCCTTCACGCGTCCTAGCCTTAGAGGACACCACTGTGCTCAAATCCAGAACCACACTAACTCCAGTGGCAGGGAACGTATGGCAGCGTGGGCAAGGGCTTGTCTCACCATCTTACGAGACAGCCACCAAAGGCATTGAAGGAAAAGCAAATGCCCTGGGACATATCAAGGAAACAAATGAGGTGATGGCTGAGGCACCTATACAGAGCTACGTGAAAGTGCAAGGGAAAACTCCGGGAAATGCAAAGGAGATAGCTTGAGGGAGACAGATTCAGAGTGCAGGGTCTGATTAAAGCCCAGAGGGTATGTCTTAAAGAAAAAGGGGATGTGGTATGTCACGTTGGGGAGACCGCTGAAGACATGAAGTGCCTGATGCAGTGGAGAAGGGGGAAGAGTAGAAGGACTGACAAAGAGGGGAGACATAGTCACTAAAAAGTGGATTTTTGCAGCAGCACTGTGGATCAACTATGCCATAGCAGGATTTCCTCTGTGCAAGCCAGGAAAATGAGTGGGCTGCAGTCATGAAGACACAAGGGGAGTGCTTGCAAGGCAGCATCAGAGGTAGAGGTGAAAATTTCCTGAGATTTTAGTATTTAAATTCCAAGTCCCAAACTCATCAGAAACATCAGATTTTCCAGTATCATCTAGATGTACTCTGCAGTTGAGCTAATTCCTCTTTTGTCTCCTGCATGGATAAGGTGTCAGGACAAAAACTACATTCTTTCCTGCCTCTGCTGGAGAATTTTACAGAATATAATTTATTATTTGCACTGCACCAATAAGACCCAATTATGAACCAAGACATTCGGCAGATACAAGCTACCCCAGTCAACCTTTTACATCCAAAAAGGTTAACAACATGCAAGTGGCAATAACTTTCTAAGTCAAGTATATTTGTACATTTATACTCATCTGCTTGGTGATAGTACTAGAGTAGACTTGGGTGCTGAAACAGCCCAGGATCCCATCCCCACCAGTTCAAGATCCTAGAGCATTTCTCCTGATGACTGCGATGCACACATACTTGGTATAGCAAGCAGCAGTCGGCAGGCAGGCAAGCCTGCACATACGGAGCAGAGAAAGGAAAGACTGGGAAACATGAGGGACGTGGGGGTAATATGCCTGCCTCTTCCCCCACCCCAAGGCATAGGCACAACCCAGTCCAAGAAAGAGGTGGGGAAGGCAGGCAGTCAGTACCCAGCCATGACTAACAGCCACCAACCCTAATGGGGACAAGCCCTTCTAGATATGATAGCAGAGAAGAGATCGTGGTGGTTTCAGGCCCTCCTTCATTTCTGTCTGTTCAGGCACGGAGGACTAAGAGCAGGGTTGAAATGCAAAAAGCAAAAGCAAAAGAACCTTCAAGCCAGATCCCCTATCAGAATAAAACTGCCAGCACCTTGCACATCCTGTACGTTCCAGATTTTACACATTTCTTTTATTCATCTTTCTCTCATTGTGCTACAATCACTTCAGAATTATATTTAATAATATTTACTATGCATTCCTAATTTTCTTTGCTTATATAAATGTCAAGCAATTTGGCAAATGCTCAGCCTTTTACCATTATTTTCATAATCTCCCTCTCACTGCTGTTGTGCATTTGCAAGGTTTGGGAGAGTTTGCTTTCCTTGCTTTCTGTACCAAACTTCATTACCTCTACAAAGATGATATTGCAACAGCCTGGAGCTTTTAGCTAGAGATAAAGTGTTTGGAAAGGACAAATTCCTGTACGTCCATCCTGTTTTATTTTTTCCATATTGTTGTGTCTAAGCTCAGTCCTACCCCGAGTACATAGGATAGGCATTTTATAAATTATTTGCAGTGGGAGCAATTCCTTTCCTGTCATCTTGCCATGAACAATGTGAAATGGCACATGGGTGGCAATATGCTCTGCACTATCAAACTCCCATTCTGCAGCATCTCTTTCAAAAAGAGAAAACAACCTGCGCCTCACTTCTCTCAGCATCCCTCCCTCTGACCAGCCACGCCATCACAGATGCGGTCTCTGTGCTCTTCAAGAGTGCTCCCTGCTCTGCCTTAAGCAAAAGCAATTTCTCCAGAATGAGAGAGCATTCAATTCAAGCACTTTGACAATCCAAGAAGTCAACAAGGACAAAAATGGATTCTTTCCAAAATACATTTGGGAACAATCAAACGCAGGCCTAACGCATACATACATTAAATGCACGTGAAAACCAAATGCCCTTGATTATAGCACACGAAAGGCGAAATACTCAAAAGACTCTGGCAGGGCAGTGGCAGAAGGTGCGTCTCCCCGCAGCACGGAGACACGGTAACACCAGCTGCTAAAACCCGCTTAGACACCTGCTTTACCGCTGGCAAGTCTCCGGCCAGCTCGGGACTAACGAGGCAAACCTGGTGCTCGGCAGCTTCGGGGAGAGAGCGGATAGTGCACAGCGGACCGGCTCATCCGCCGGCCGCAGCCAGCGCGGGCTGGAGTCGCACCGAGGGCACCAACAGAGCGCACCGGGGCGCGGGGAGGAAAAACACCCTCAGTACTCGGGGCACGCTCCGCCGAACGGCGCGTGGGAATTACACCCGAAGTGCAAATCTCTCTAAAAAATTTTTTAAAAAATAAAATAAATAAAAAGGCAAACAAAAAATGCAAAAGCCAAAAAGGAACGAGCCCTGCGCGGAGAGGAGCAGATCCCGCCAAACTCCTCTGCTCAGCCCCAGCCCCAACCCCAGCCCGCCGGCGGGGCACCTT
>NW_020450678.1:667261-785241 GCF_003343035.1 Apteryx rowi | reverse complement strand
CTCCGTGCGGGGAGCACCTCACCTCGCCCCGGGGGGGTGACACCCGCCCCATCTCAGTGCTGTGCGGAGGGGAAAAGCCACCGATGTTTACGGGGCACGGCACGGGCTCCACACAGCTATCCCCTGCCGCTGTGCTCTTCAGCTCCCGAGGCTGGTCTTGTCCCAAAAGAGGGCTGTGAGGGGTACCGCCAGCCGAGCAGAGCTGCCTCCGGAACGGCACGTCCCCCCGCGCTGCGCGGTTTCCAGCTCCTCCCCAGGACAGCTTCGGGTCTGGGCCTGGCACTGCGACCCGGCGCTGCCTGGCAAAGGACTGGGTTGGAAAAGCAGCCGCAGCGGGCAGTGAAAATGTGCAGGTGTCCTTTGGAAAAGTCTTCCAGGTTTTCAGGACAGCTGCCGAGCCCCTGAAGGATGCTTTGACATCATTCATGCAGGAGCAAATTAATAGTTGTACCAAGACCAACTGAGATAATGCCTATAAAGCAGTGTAACTGAGAAGAAAATCAGGCGCTAGTTCATTTGGAGAATGAAATACCTGCAGATACTCTGCAATCAAATATTGGGAAAACACTGGCTGGATGGGACACATTTCTTTCACTGGACACTGTGAGAGAAAAGGCTCAGCTGGTCTCTGGTGCCCTTGTCTCATCCACTATGATTTTTTGGCCAAATGACTTTACTGTGTGTTATAAATCAGTGGTGAGCAGTGTGAAGAGCAGATGGGGAGTGTAATGCACCCTCTGCAGCTCGGTCTTGTGTCTGGCTAACGTCCACGTGCAGTTCTGAAAGGATGTTGGAAAAGGTTGTTCTTCATTTTAAATTGCTCTTTCAGAGCTGCACAGTTCATAATGTGCTTTGGAGACACTTCTATGAGATGTGCTTTCTTTGATATAGTCTATGCAATTTCAGTAGAAGAGCAACTTGGGATGTCATGAAACAAAGCCAGTTTTGGAGGAACAAGCAGTATAAATAAGTAAATAAAACACAAATCTTATAGAGAAAATCATTCCCATAGAATGAACAAAATTTTTCCTTCATAATAACCCAGTGGCATATAAAAGAGATGGATTTAGCTTTCAAGAGGCAAAAATGCCCTTTCCACATTTCACCTATGAAAAAGTAAGTCAGTGTTTTCGTTAGGTGGGGTTTTTTTGTTTTTTTTTTTTTGGTTTTGGGTGCCCAGGAAACAAAGTCGTGACTGTGGTCTATGAACACAGAAAGAATAGAATATCACTGAGTGTTATGATATTCCTCATCTGAAAGTAGACCACCGGCTCAGTTTAACTTGCAAAGGCTGCAGAAAAGGACACATTTGATGATGGACTTAGTGAATGTCTGAGCTACTGTGGCAGTAATACACAAAGCCTGTTGAAACTATAAGGAAAAAAATATATTAGATACCTAGTGCACTGCTAGCAAGGATTAGATCACAGAGGGCAAAAAAAATCCTGCCACAACCATTTTAACAAAAATACTGAGAACTTGCTATACCCTTTCTTATTTTAATACTATGACCAGTGCGCTCTTTGGTGCAAGTCCTGTGTCCAGGTTGCCACTGGATATAAACACAGACAGATGGTGGATTGAAGTTCTCAATATTGATTTTCTCATATAAATAGGGGCCCAGGCACAAAACTCTATGGAGATGGGAGAAACTTCCTGGTGTTTGAAAAACAAAAGCAAAAGTGCTTGAAACTAGGAAGAAAAGAGAAGGCAAGAGAAAGGCTTCTTCTGGCTACAGCTCAGTTATTCAAACAGTGTAATTGCTAGCTGGGGCAGACAGTACGAATTTTCCCCTGAGGTCAAACAGGAAGAAGAAGAGGAGAAGAGAAGGCAAATGCAACAGAGATGATGCAGCTGCTAAGCCAGGCATCCAGTAGCTAGCACTGGCAAAAATCAGTGCTTTCTACATCATATCAGTGCATTCTAAAGAAAACAAATTGGGATCCCTTGGAATTTTCTCACTTTAATGTGTTTTAGTTCAAACCCTAATCCACTGAGGAAGGAGGAAAGTCCTAACTGCTCCCTACTGCCTAATGTGTTTACCCCAAAACATGAGGCATGGCCACTAATAATCCTTGACTCTGGGAGAAACTCAGAAGTCAGATCCTGATCCAATTAAATTTTGTTACATATCTCTGAAATTCAATAAGTTTCACAATCTAAACCCAAGTAATGTAGGTTAGCCATATCATCCTAGTGCGTGTAGCTACAGAAAGATATGAGTACTGAGGCAATGAATGAGAATTTTTTTTTTTTTTTTTGTAGCTGTGCTGTGATTTTTCACTCTTTTCTTGAATAAAGTGCCTGTCAAGGGGAGGTGAGCAGTGCAACTGGAAGAGGGTACGCGTTTGTCCAGCAGAGAAGAATGGGGCAGAAAGTCTTTTGTGTTTCTCAGAGGTCACTGATACTGCTTTGTGTTTTTTTCAGCTTGGGTTACATCACTCATGTCCTGCTGCTCTTTGTGAGTTGCTTGTTTGCTGTGAGCCTCTCAGTGACATTGGTTAAAGCAGCACTAGAGGAGTTGTCAGCAAGATCATGCCTATCACGGTCCACCTTGGCTGCTGCATCAGTACCTCATGCAGATGCTGTGGTAGTAGGAAGCGCCACAGCTCCAAAGTAATTAACTCCTTCTTTTATTGCTCTTCCTCCTTTTTGTTTTCTCTGCAAACAGCACAGGATGAGCTGGCCTTACAGAGGACAGTGTCTTTCATGCAGATGGTATCTCAAAACATTTCATAAAGCTAAACAGTACAGTAAGAGCATTAAACAGTGCAAGAGAAACAGGAGGATAGAAAAGAACTTTTCAGGGAAGATTTGAAAAAAAGATGAAGGAACAGTGAAGTGGAATAATGCCTGTGGATTCTTCAAATGGCAAGAGGCATGAAAAAGTCCTCACAAAGTCATTTGAAATTTTGGTTGAATGCAGCTATAGTCAATTGGCTACAGACTTTGCTTTTGAATCCAGAGTAGCAGTTTGAAGGTCTGGAGAGTACTCTGGATGCAAATGGTTATCTCTGAGGTTCTGGCCTGGAAAGAGCACTTGGAGTAGACACAGTTTGACTGATGCTTAGTCCATTTAAGCCTCCAGAGCCCAGTGCCACCTTTGCTGATACAGAGCTTTCCATAAGGCAGTATGGCTTTAGTGGCTTTAATGGCTTTTTTATCTCAGAATACAGAAAAGCATGGGAAATTGCATATTATCATTATTGTTTTAATGGTTCTTGAAATGATCCCCTGTACCAGCTCAGAGTCTGCAGGTGGTGGAGTAAGCAAGCAGCTTCTTGATTCCCCCTTCTGCTGGAAGGTCTGCCAACAGAGATGCAGTATTCACTTCAAATGTGTGTAGGGGATGTTGTCTGCTTGGCTTGGGTGTGTCTTTTCTTCTTTAATATGCCTTTCAGGTGTCTCACAGCCAGGGGAACTCTGAAGAAGTAGAAATAATCCCAACCGTTTGTGGACTTCGACAATGCAGAAGCCAAACTTTGTTATTGTTGTTATGAAATGAAACTATTGACAAAGAAAGGATTTAAAATACTATGTGAATATTTTATCTACTTTTCTCCCTTTATCTTTGTGGTTAGAATAACTGTAACTGTTCTTTTTGTGCTCACCACTGCACTGTAATTTGTATATCAAAGTGGTTGGATGCAGCTCACCCAAATGAGGCAGCAACCACACCCACATTTTAAGACTCTAATAATTAGTCTTTCTGAAGTGCTTAAATTCACTTTGTCAGCAATGGAAAGAGGAGAGCAACTGTGAAATCCTCCAGAGGGAGTTCTTATTCATCTAAGTTTAAGTACTTCAGTTAGGTGTACATGGCCTTCTCTGATGGGTTTAAAACCATTTATCTCTCTCCTTTGAATATCTAGGGAATCACAGAATCACAGAATCACAGAATGGTTGAGGTTGGAAGGGACCTCTGGAGATCATCTAGTCCAACCCCCCTGCTCAAGCAGGGTCACCTACAGCATGTTGCACAGGATTGCATCCAGGCGCGTTTTGAATATCTCCAGAGAAGGAGACTCCACAACCTCTCTGGGCAACCTGTTCCAGTGCTCTGTCACCCTCACAGTGAAGAAGTTTTTTTCTTGTGTTCAGATGGAAGTGTCTGTGTTTCAATTTGTGCCCGTTGCCTCGCATCCTGTCGCTGGGCACCACTGAAAAGAGTCTGGTCCCATCCTCTCGACACCCTCCCTTCAGATACTTGTACACGTTGATAAGATCTCCTCTCAGCCTTCTCTTCTCCAGGCTGAACAAGCCCAGCTCTCTCAGTCTTTCCTCATAAGAGAGATGCTCCAGTCCCCTAATCATCTTTGTAGCCCTTCGCTGGACTCGCTCCAGTAGTGCCACATCCCTCTTGTGCTGGGGAGCCCAGAACTGGACGCAGTACTCCAGATGTGGCCTCACCAGGGCTGAGTAGAGGGGGAGGATCACCTCCCTCGACCTGCTGGCAACACTCTTCCTGATGCACCCCAGCATGCCATTGGCCTTCTTGGCCACAGGGGCACATTGCTGCCTCATGGTTAGCTTGGTGTCCACCAGCACTCCCAGGTCCTTCTCCGCAGAGCTGCTTTCCAGCAGGTCAACCCCCAACCTGTACTGGTGCATGGGGTTATTCCTCCCCAGGTGCAGGACCCTGCACTTGCCTTTCTTGAACCTCATGAGGTTCCTCTCCGCCCACCTCTCCAGCTTGTCCAGGTCTCTCTGAGTGGCAGCACAGCCCTCTGGTGTATCAGCCATTCCTCCCAGTTTTGTATCATCAGCAAACTTGCTGAGGGTGCACTCTGTCCCTTCATCCARGTCAYTGATGARGAAGYTGAACAAGACTGGACCCAGTACTGACCCCTGGGGGACACCGCTAGCTACAGGCCTCCAACTAGACTCTGTGCCACTGATCACAACCCTCTGAGCTCTGCCTTTCAGCCAGTTCTCAATCCACCTCGCTGTCCACTCATCTAGTCCACACTTCCTGAGCTTGTCTATGAGGATGTTATGGGAGACAGTGTCGAAAGCCTTGCTGAAGTCAAGGGAGACAACATCCACTGCTCTCCCCTCATCTACCCAGACAGTCATTCCATCACAGAAGGCTATCAGAACTTAGGGACTTACACAGAAAGGGCTGCTTCATTACACCCCTAAGATGTAGGCACACAGCAGATACTTCAGTTAAGTGACCTAAATCCCATGCTAGATTTTTACAAAAATCAGATATTTATCTTCCCAGCTGAGACCTGCACTTTCAACATTTATATACAGAGAAAGCAAGTTCTAGTACGAGCCACGATAAAAATAAAGCCCTTTGCTATTTGGACTGATAGTCCTTTCCTCACAAATGCTGGGTTTCGCCTCATTTTTCAGGGAGCTCACAGAAGATGGCCATAAGTAGTGACTGCTTCCTGAGCCTGACCATGGAGTCTTGGAGCCTGTGTTTGAACTCTTCTTGCAGTACTGAGTTCAGCAGATATTTTCTCGCACATTTTCATGAACACAGTGGCTGAAAGCTAATGAGTTTGCAAAGTTACGTTTTCAGATACTGAAAAGGCTTCTGTGCTGCAGTTGTCATAAACATTACTATTTAATAATGGCTAACTATGCAAATAGGAAAGGTCTTTAAAGACTTATTGAGACAATATTTAACTTCTACTTCCTCCGTCACATAAAAGCTACTTGATAGTCCAAGGACCAGCTAATATCTTAAATTATTTTTAAGCTCAATTGACGCCATTGCTACAGGCTTTTAAACTACCGTTAGACCTAGAATACTCTAGATACCTCTAGTCTTTTTAATTACCTACAGTCTTTATTAAAAGTAGTCACTGCAAAGTTCATTCACTCTCTCCATGCTTCCTACTAATCCTTTTAGGAACTTTGCCACAGAATAACCTCATGAGATGCAGCATCTTTAATGGAAGCCCTACAGAATAGCAGGTAATTCATTTCTCTAAATGTCATTTGTATAGTATTAATAAATTCACTTGCTAATAAAAGGACCCCATGCTCTTCTTATCCAGGATATTAAACACTGGGATGGATCAGCTCTGTCTGTTATTAACATTTATCATAGAATGCTTTTAATGTTTATAAGTCAGCTCTTTGTTTAGGACATATCTGGAGTTGCGTACATAAAGTACCATATACAAGGATAATGTCTAAGGTCAGCCAGCGCTGTCTTCTCATGTCCAGACCTGCTTCTGGAAATCAGGGTGCATGAATAGCCAACAGCAAATCCTGTAATATAGAACCAGATAAGAAAGTTGCCCTTGATTTTAAAGGTGATAAAATTCGTACATACCTCATGATAAAAAAGTTGCTCCATGAGTACTGGAACTACAAAAATTTTTTTCTTACAGATTTACATATTGAGATCGATGAGTTTGATTCAGTTCGATTTACAAAGATGCAAGCTTCATATGAAGCTTCTCTGCCAGGCAGAGCATTTATAAAGTCTCATATGAGTGTGTGTGTGTGTTTTTTTTGTTTTTTCTGATGTCTAATAGCACTTTTCTCTATGTGAAGAGGATCATGATGCTACTTGCCCTGGGTTCACATAGTCTAGTTCCATGATTTCAGTAAAGCAATCTATGGTTTATATAAGGACTGGTGAAATCAGATTAAACCATAAACTGTGACAGTTGCCCACGCAGAGGCATCCATGGCATTTTAGATGTCATAGGGTATCTGAGACATCATTCAGGGCCGGTAGATATGGGTCTATGGGAAATCTGCAGACTTCTCAAGTGGTAACTGGGTAGCAGGTGGGATATGTAAGGGCATCTCAAATAGCACTAGAAACACCTGGACTGAGACCTTGCTCTGCACTGTCTATAGTGGGATCTTGGGCAATCAGCTCACACAAGACACCTGCATATAGGTAAACACTATTAAGTATTTTAATGACAAATTGAACCCAATATTTTTTGATGACAAAAGTCAGGGACAGTGAACTGTGATCTGGACAACCTTTTGTGCTTACATGGAGGTCACTGCAGGGCCAGAAGTGGTTCAGTTGCCAACCTAGGACTTCAAAACTCAAGCCGTATTCTGTAGTTTTAACCCCTCTGCAAATCCCGACCTCTCCCAAAAACATATAACTGCATAGGCCAGTACAAACCCTATTTTTCATTGATAGTGAATCGATGTCACACATTTGTGCATACCTATGCCATTTACTGATATAATCAATTGGTTGTTGTGCTCAGATTACATGTATGTGCATTTTGCCACGTGCAACTCACAGGCTGAATTTGGCCTCCAAATTGCAGAGTCTGGCTTCAACTACTTAGTACATTTCCTCCCTTTCATTGATACAGTCACATAATTAAGGGACCAACACTATTCTCTATAATAATTATTGATGAATTCTCATATCAGAGCTTCTTTCCTTATAATTCACATTCTAAGTGCCCTTCTAGGCATAATTCTTGGCATAATTCCTGACATATCTGTGACTGCTATTGGACCTATATCAGATGATCCACTTTTGAGTGCTCTGTGTGTGTATATATATATATATATATACACACACACACACACACACATATGTATATGTATGTATGTATGTATATATGGGCTACCCTGGTATCTCTACCTGTGATTTCTTAATGTTGATGTCATTTTCACAAGATACTCTGTTAGTTAATCAAAACATAATATATAATCAGAACATAATAAGTCTGATCCCTATGTACTCTACAGCTATTTTACACTGTTCTGCCAGAGAAGTGCTTTAAAGAGAGTACAAATGTGATCTGAGCCAATTTTAACATCCCATTACACTGCCAGAGCACTCCAAAGTGGCCTAAGCATAAATGAAAATCAGGACCTCCCTCACCAAGATAAATGATCCAGTGAAAAGATCAATCTCCTCCCTGAAAAATAACAGAAGTGACAATAGAAGAGACGAATCTCCAAGGGGGCTTCCTGTCTGAAGCCTATAAAGCGAGTTGCAGAGGAGACAGTGAGAAGGGGAGACAAAACCAAAGCGCAAGATGTATCTCACACAGAGCTGCCTTTTACCCAGGGAACGTAGCGCAGCTACTGCAGCACATCTATTTATGTGTGTCAGATGAAATATTCCCAAAGGGTGTTTATATCTCTTTAGAAGGCTTTTTTTTTTCTCTCTCTTTTTACAGTGATAGATTCTGAGCTGAGGAAAACTTAAACCAGTCTAAGGAAAGAAAGTTCATTATAATTCAGAGAAATTTTTTGGTAATTTTAGCATCTGAAAGGGGCATCTGAAAGAATGGCTGCTTCTTCTTTTTGTTCCTGAGGGACTAACATTCCCTTATCCAGCAGTGCCGTGGCTTCATCAGAATTAAAGGAAATCTATGAATTGTGTGATGACCATAGTTAATTATTCAGAAAGTGGTAATGTAAAACGCTATGACATCAGCACTGAGATAGAATAATTCTGATAACCTATCATCAACTCCTGAGTATGCATCCACACAAGCCAGCCTAGAAACGTGTATTGTGGAGAGATTAGCTTTTCATCTCAACCCTGTAATGGAATGCAGTTTTTGTCACCAACCAAGAGTGAAGAAATAACAGCTGTTGATCCCTCTTTTCGTGATTTATTCACGTTCAAAGCTCTGAAAAAAAATTGTGGATTCCCAACCAGGCTCTGAGTCAGATAATACTAAAGGTAAATAATCAAGTTGTCTTTGGCCAGAGACATCAAAGATATACAAAAGGGCCAAAAGCTATTTCTTTCACCAAAACTCAGGTATGCTAATGGCAAGTGCAATATTCAGATTTTTTTGGACTGAGACAATGTTCAAATAGTTTGGATCTGGTCCTGAGAAGTAATGAACTTTAATATTTGTGGAGAGTCCTGCACACACATCATTAACATCAGATCCTTTGGCATCCCCTTACTCCAGTCAAGGATGTTAATGCATAATACTGACAGGTAGAGAGGCAAATAACTCTTCACTAGAAGTGCTTATCTCCTTGTACAAAGTGGAGATTTGCAGTTCTGTACATGCTTATTCTAAAGAAAGCTATATTAATCTGTGCTATATTATGCAGTCATGCTTCAGTCCACTTATAAATTACAATTCTTTTATTCTTGCCTCTTTAGGTTCTTCTTGATGGTGACTCCTCAAGTTTTAAACAGAGAACCCAGAACAGGGATAATTATGCCTTCTCTTCTTATTTTATGTGTATCTGTCCAAATGCTTTCTCATCCAATTTTATGTGTATCTGTCTATATCCAGTGCTTCTTTGCTATTGTTTTATTTGACTATTTTTCAGGTCAGGGTTGGCCAAACTTACAAGCTCCTGATCTGTTGCACCTTTGAGGTTTGAAACCTCAAAGCTCTGTTGAAGTATAAACCAGAGCAGTAAGATAAGAAGATGACTGCTCAAGCCATTTGGAGGGTTTATCTCTCAGCCCCTGTTCATGCTGACTACAGGCAAGACTCCTATCCAGGATTAGCCAATACAGAGAGGGTAATGCAACACTTAAAATAGCCATATTTATGTTATGTCCTGATTACAGTTCCCTGTATTTTGTCAATCTGAATAGTTTTAATCTTAGATTTTTCCCCTCCCCATTTACCATTTTGTGCTAGCTTGGAAAATCTTACTGCTATTTTAAAAAATCACCCAAAGCGTACTGAAGGCCAACCTTGTTGAGGGAAAGATAGGCAGCACTTGTAGGACAGGATTTGTGTTGGTGTCTCTGATGAGATCTCTCCCTAGCAGTCCACAATGTCATTTCTCACGTCCTAGGCTATTGAGGGCTCTTCAAAGGAAAGATGCTATAAAAATATTTTATTTCCTTAAGATTTGTTGTTAATCAATCAAATAGAGCAAAATTAAACACATCACCATTGCAGGAAAGACAAGACTCAAGGAACTACTGATACAATTGGTTTAGCAATTCCAGGATGCTGGGCCTATATCTGCACACAGGGGATGATTCACTTCTCATATAATTTTATGCCTGTGCAGTTTCATGAGCACCAATGATCCATGCCAGTGGCAAGAAGGGGAGAGCCGGACTGCTTGCTGTAAGGAATGGTCATCCACAAACTGACTGATTTATTCCCACTGGTCATTCTGGAAGACAGCTTTCTTAAGCCATGTTTCCAATATGAAAATCTGTGAAATGATTCTGTTTGCAAGCTATTTCTTATTGCTAGTAGAAGAGCTACTGAAAATAAGTTTGTGATTGGTTGATAATCTCTGTTTCAAGTTGTTCTTTATAACTGATTGAAGGAGTTCAGCTGGTGCCAGCTTTTCACCCTCTGCAACAACAAACCCATCACTACTTAGAATCTGATTTTTCATGGGTTCATTATTCCATCATTTCTTTGTGATGTGGCTCTTTCTGTCTGTTGCTTTCTCATAATTATATATGTACTTGCATACATGCATACATACAGTAAGATGCCAACTTTCTCGGTTTCTAATCCTAAATATCAGTACAAGTGGAAATTCATGACCCTGGTTATGGTCACATGAACTGCGAAGGACTTGAGAAAGCATCACAAGGAAGGAAACAGGAAAGCATCAAAGAGTACTATTTAGTCAATTTTAAGTTTTTGGACACACTGGAGTGTAATGGATGCAAAGTCCTCAGCAAATAATATCACAATTGAAGGAAGGATCTGATCCAATATTCTTTTGACCCTTAAACTAAAGTAACTGCTTTTAAACTGTATAAATTGGTTAACAATGACAAAAGAGTTATTACTATGCATCAATACTGAATTTCCAGAATAGAAGTCCAATATATGAGTGTATTTTTTTTTTTTTTAAGTAGGTAGAAAAAGCATAGGAAAGTAAATCTGAAAATTCACAAGCTTTCAATGGGAGGCATATACTGGAGTCTTTCCCCTGCCATCACTTACGCACATTCAGCCCAGCTCAGTAGTGACCAAAGTCTTCAGTATTACCACTTTTTAGTTATTTGATAGTCTCTCAGAAAGAAGATTGTCTCAATCCATCAACCATACCAAGTTGAATGGATTAACACAGCACTTCTCATGCCAAACCACTTCACAAAGGTAACAGTATTAAATGCACAAGGTAGATCTAAATTGTACCTTTGTACTTTGTACAAAGGAGTAATAATCCAATGAAGGCCAGTTCCCTAGGAGCTTAATTTACTGCCTCGATATATGCTTTGTACAAATGTCAGAGACACAGCCTTACAAAAAAATATATCAAAATTCAAAGTTATAACTTGAATTAAAGCAAAGCCATCACACTTTTCCACAAAATAAATCCTTATGAAACTATTGTTCCTTTTTTTTTATTTTAATGAAAATTGTGATATTATAGCTCCTGGCTTCCTATTCATCAAAGTTAGCTAAGTAATTAACTGATACTAGAGGAAGCATGTTTGGTCTTACAAATATTGCTTTCAATTATTCTTTTTGTTATATATTTGAAACAACAATTCTGGGGCCAGTGGAAAGACAGAGGTCTAAAACTGGAACAAGTAGTACAGAGTCCAGGTGCAAAAATTTAACTATGCTAGTGATGCAGACTTTTCAAACTAACTTCAAACACTGCCTTAGGGCAACATCTTCATTTTCCTCTATTTCTTCCCTTGAGTTACAGGTATAAAAATCTCTCGTCCAGGCAGGTGAAACTCCTGCACAGCCAGCGCTTGTTAAAGCCTCAGGTGAGTGATGTTTGTATCCCTGCACCCAGTGAGGCAGAGCAAGGATTCCTGTGCAGCTCTTCCACAACAAAACTGAATATCCTAATCACTCCCAAGCTCTTTTTTTTTTTTTTTTTTAATATTGGCTGAAGCCACTTTAACTGTGATCTGAACCCTCAAGTTAACACTGCTGGAAATATAGTCATCCCCTTTGCACATCTCCTCTTGCCTCCATGTGTCCGGAGGGTCCATTTCCAGGATTTGGACTTCATGTATCTTTTTAAGCAAGGGATTGCTCACCTAGGTTGTTATATGAATGACAGACAGGCAGATAGATAGATAGATGCTCTGACACCCCCCTGCTCATGCTCTGCCTTGTACTAGCTGGATGAGGGATGAGGCCTCTTCTCCTGTCTGTGCTCTCTCTCAGCACCTGGCAGGTCTGTCCCTCTTCCCCAGCCATTGTCTGCATCCAGGCTGTACCGGTCTTCAGCTCCCTAATGGGAAAAAGGAGGGCCCTCAGGCCCTTCACCCCCATTCCACTTCTCTCCTTGGTAGCCCCGTGACTCCCTGGCTATGACCAGCTGAGCCCTATTTTGCTCTTTCAACCATCACGTGGGTCATTGTCCCACTGCTTTATCCACTGACTTTGACCAAATGCCAAAGCTTTTAATTTTTAAAGAACGTTTTGAGACAGCTCATGTTGCAGCCTCCCGCTGCTCAGACTGATGCTTTTTCTTTTGAATTAGCATGTCTGCGACTTTAATTATTTCCCCTTCAGATATGTGCCAATAACCGTCCAACTTCTGAAGTGGAGAAAACAACTTTGCCAGCCCAGATTGTGATCTCGGTCACACACCAGTGGAGCTAATTCCACATGCATGCAGAGGGCACCGAGACGTTAAATCTTATTATGCAGAAGAGAAGTGCAGCTGGGCTTGCAGGGCACTGGGGAACCTGGACCTCAGGAGCTCGCAGTGCCTGCCCTGATCCTGCTCTGCCCATGCTGTGTAGTCTTGGACAAATAACCCAGACCTGCATTCAAACAGGTTTTTAAGGTATGTCTGGGTACTACAGCCCCTAGGTTCAAGAAAGAAATGAGCATACCAGCACCACCAGTATCTCTGATTGCTAGACACTGGAAAGAGTCAAGATAGAAGCAGGAAGGATGCTTAAGCAGCTACTGTGGGTTCATCTTATCAGACTTTCTCACTTAAATGTTAGGCATCTGTGCTTGTCACACAGTGAAAGGAGTATGGGATCACCTCCCCCAGGTACCTCTTGCTGCTGATCCAGATCTCCTAGGTCCATGCATGAGTGGAAGGCTGTAGCCGGGGTGGCGACTCCTCCTGCCCTCGCGCACCACCCTGGTCAGCTCAGGCTCTCAACACATCATGTAGTTGCCAGTGGTCTGCCAGCTCTGGGGAATAGAAATGCAGACCATTTTCTTGAACGTGTATGTTGCAGGAGATGCCAAAGTGAATATTTTACATCACAGCGGACTGTCTGAACACGGCCATTACGATCCCTGGGCCTTAGTTCTGTAAAAGGGAGACAAAAACATTTTCTTCCTTCAAGGCAGGAGGAGGTTCTTGCTAGGTGTTAGTAAAGGCCCTGGCTGCACAGGGTCCTAACCCTAGGCAGTGTTTCTGGGTGCTGGCATTAAACCACTAACAAGACAAATGGGCGTCAGGGAAAAGTCATTCGTTAGGCTGCTGAATTAGAGAGAAACTAATGCTGCCAATTGCTTAGCATGGGCTGCAGAGGAACAAATGGGCATATGGTGACTGCAGTGAAGAAAGCCTATATGTTGATGGAGGTCAGCAAGGTCTCCAGAGGCAAAAAATGCTGCTTTCTTCATCTCTTTCTCCCTGTCTGTTTCTTTCCTCTATATCCAATGGTAGGATTATAAGGCTGGAACTGATCACCAAACACCATGCCAGGGTATTTGGCATTCTGAACCCTATATCTGTTCTTTGCTTGGAAAATGTTTATAATACTTCAAAGTGCTGTCTGTAGCTAAGACCAAAACCAGCCTGGAAGTCCAAATGCATTTGGTTCTGTATGAAGTCAATGGTGATGTATGAATATGCCTCTTCTCTTCACTTATCCTTCCCACCTGTGTTATATGTTTAAAATATTCTTTCATTCATTTAATCTTATTCTGGAAGACACTGAAGCATTTCTAAGAGGACACTTAATTTCATTAGCTTTTCTGAGAACAAAAGCACAGCATGAACACCTAAGTAGAAAAATTAAATTACTAGATGAAAGTCAGAGGAGGGAAATGCTCTGATACCAGTCTTACAGACAGCAGGCTCTTTATAAACTCTTCGCTGTGCTGACTAAAAATATAACCACAATCCCAGTGATCCAAAGTTTGTATAGGGAGGAGCAGGACAGGGCAACTTATCACTGTGGTGATTTATGTGCGTCAGGAGAACAAGGCTAAGTCTGAAATTAAAAGAGCTATTAAAGCAGTAACATATAGTCCTCTTTTATTAACCAAATAGGTTTACTATAACACTGAACATTGTTCCTCTCTGAAGTATATTTGGTCTCCTTTTAGCTAGAAAATTATTTGAAAGCTATAGCTATCCAGCTGTTTTTCTCTGAAGCAGCTGAAAACCCTGAGATCAATTTATCTGCTTCTGAATATAGGTGAAACAGTTGTAATTTCTTCTCTGAATAATGCTAATAATCAGCTGGATAGATACAAACTTCAAGAAGCCTTGTATGAAGTTTATAAATTTAGATTTCATATTTTAGAGATTTATTGATTTGCTGTAGGTGGTGGGAGTTCATCATCAAGGTCGTGTCATTTAAGAAAGAAAAAAGGTTTTTTGAATCCACTCAGCCATAGTAGTATACATCCCCAATAACTCAGCCAAAATCAGATGAATTACTCTGACTTTACATAAGTTACATGACATAAAAAACTGATTCAATCAGTTTTACAAAAAAAACCCTCTCATAGATATTTATGTCTCTAGTTTCAACATTTTTCCTTAAATTTCACCCACTGAATGCTTGTATTAGTCAGTTACTCAAAAAAAAAAAAAGTGTTTACACAAGCTGAGTAGATTCCTCCATGAGTAATGTAAGATTTGTATATAAATAGAGGATATCACAGGTAAAGTGTCTTGTGGCTACTGCATAAGATTGGGAGTAAAATAACCTGATTTGTAGTTTTGCTTTTATCGTTGCCAGTCCTGCAAAGTGCTGGTTGCTCTCAACGCCTCCCAGAAACAAAGCAGTGGTTACTCAGCTCATTCCACATAATGCAAGGAGTAACAAACAACAGGTGTCCCAGTTAAAACCTTGGCTATCGGGGCTAATGAGAGAGTAGCAATCCTAGCTTTGATAAGGGCCGAGAAAGCAGTTAGGTGCAGCCCAGAAACTGTCATGAGCACCTTCAGAGTGGAATGAAGTTATGGCCAGGGCTGAATGTGACAGAACACATTGTACCTGACAGCACAGAATACATGATACAACATATTATATACATTGCTAGTACTTCAGGTCTGCCAGCCGGCATGATAGGAGATGAGATTTGCATGACCTCCAAACACTACCCTTATACAGATAATAATAAATAATAGTATTTTTGATCTCAGGTGACATCACTTAGGCAGAAAGCAACATAAGATACAGAGAAGTGATAAATGTTACAGGACTCTTGACAGTATTTGCAAGTTTGGAACCAATATGAAGCCTGATCACAGGATAGGTCAATATTTTCTTACTTAAAAACAAGGCAGGATAGTAGCCGATGTTAAAATTACTAGTAATGTGAGCATGCACTCTGCCTTGGATTTAAAGGGAACTGAAGGGATAAATCCCCATCCATTTAAAGAGAAGTAAAGGAAGTGTATCTGATACATGGAGATGGGACAAATTTCCATATTTCAGTGAAAAATTCCACACAAAAATATGTTGGGCTTTTGGCCTTTTGGGTCTTCTGGTTTGGAGGCATTGTTGCTTTCAATTGTCGGAAATTTTAATAGTGGGAGAGGCACCAGAAATGAAAGTGGGTTGCCAGTAGTTAAACACGAACCAGTAACAGAATTTCATCTTTTATGAGATGAAGTCTAATTAGCATTAATATATTCTTTGAGCTAAATTGCTCCCAGTGTTTTTCATACATAAGTACCGGAAAATATCAATCTACCCATTCAATAGTTTCTTAGATCAAAGCGCTCCGTGTCGTGCCTGAGTGCCTGATACAGGCAGAAGCATCGGCTCAGGCAGCGGCTCAGGATGAGGTTGTGGCTCCTCTTCTCGCCGCTGCAGACAGACACGGCGATGGGAGCACGGCGATGGCAGCAGGAGGCTTAGCCCGAGGAGCCAGTGGTGAGCCCTGGCAGCTTCCTGGATTTGCCCTTTTTAAAGAGCAGAGATGTCTGAGCACAGCCATCTCACACACATTATTTCTACCTTTCATAGGAATAAGTGAGTCAAAAAGGGTATGCCTGAGGCTGCTTTTAGAGTCAGCTTGCCCAGAGTATAATGAAAACAAAGGATAAGCTGTGATAGCCTCCATATTATCCATGTTCTGTATGCGTTCTGGATGGCTAAAAACATGCATGTCTGTTTGTTGCAATGAGGTTAATCTACATCCAGTAGTTTATGTTATGTAATACTTGTAAAGCACTTTGAAGATGTAAAGTACAAGTGCTAAGGCTGTTATTATAATGAATGTCTTCATTTTTCTTAAAACATACAGCAGACAATTATAAAGCAATATCCTGAAAGACAAAGAGCAATTATTAATCTGATGGCATCAAATAAATAATATATAGCCATTGTCAGAAGCTTTTGCTTCCTTGAGTAGTGTTATTCATACCTTAATTTATTAATCATATATGGCTCTTTCCAGGCCTGTTGAGATGGACCACAGCAGGGGAGGTGGGGAGGGAAGTGGAAGAGGAGGCTGAAGTGCAGCAACACAGGGATAAATATTGGATCAGTTAAAGGGGCATGTGTCAGACCTTTACGATTACTTTTAGGGCTTTCCCAATGTTGTTTGGGTACTTTGGAGGAAAAAATGGTATTAGACCAGATCTGATACCCTTTCTACATGCAGAAGGGGGTGTCACCCAAACTGCAGTAGTCTTCTCAGATGTGGGTCTGTCCGTCTGTCTGTCTAAGGGCTGGGGCTTTCGGGAGGAGGGAAAAGGCAGAGGAGGAGTGAGACGAGGACAGGAGAGAGTCTCCCACCACCCTGGTTGGRACCGGGGACCGGTGGCTGCGACGGGCGCACGTAGGGGCCGGCCGAGGAGGCCAGAGGCACACCGTCAGTCTCCTGGTGAAAGGGAGYGGGGACGGCGAGCGCCACGGGCTGGCGGGAGGCGAGTCAGTCCGGCAGCTCTGGGCATCATCTACTCTCTGTCGTCTGATTCCCCTCAGCTTCACTCCGTGTTGTTGATTCGGTGACTCCTCCTGTCAATCCTTTTAGCAGAAGAGGGGGGTGACATGCGAGCTGTGATTTAGGAGTCTGAGATTCCTACATAAAATACAGAGGTGCTTGAGTGGAAACCATAACTTCCTGTGCTGCAGAGTTCTTATTTATGTGTTTATATTTATAAAGGGACAAACTCCTCCCCATGTAGATCAGCAAAGCATATTTCACACTTTTTAAACCGTGTCTTCCTTTTGAGTCTGCCTTTGCTTTTGTTTTTCAGCAGGAAGTTATGCTGGCACAAAGTTAGTCCTTCCTGTTCTCGCTCTTTAGTCACCAGCCCCTCTGTGCCGCTTAGCAGTGAAGCTGCTCTCCCGCAGTACGGCAGGGTTTGCGAAGCCCCGCTGAGCATTGCTCCATAGCCGCCAGCCGGGGACCTGCATTTCCCAAAGATTCGTTCCGCCACTGATAAAACCCCGAAGACCTGCTCCACTCTCTTTAGTCAGTAATGCACTCTCCAATTTACCGCGTGTGGTAAGCTCTGTCGAGACATGTGTCGCCCTGCTATTTCAGTGTGGGCATAAGTCTGGCTGCCTTGGACTCGGCAGTTATCACCCCATCGGAGCCACGCTTTAGGAGCGATCGATTCTTCCCGCTTTCTGCGCAGCAGTTGCTGCTGCTGTTTTGCAGTGCCGTGCTCCAGCACAGGGCTGCGAAGCGAGTGGCTTTTGTTGCGGTGCGCGGGCCTGCCGGCGGTTCTCGCTTTGCAGYGCCTGCCCAAGCCCCAGGGCTGCCGCAGGCCATGGGGCGCGTTCGTGGCGCGCCGCCACGGTGGAGGCTGCAGCACGCTCCCCCTTGGAGCTAGTCCTGAAGGTGGCCCTACGTGACATTGCATAGGAGCTGGAAAAGACTGGTGGTGTCTTGACATAAACTGGCAATACTGACATGTATTTGGCATCAAGCCAAAAATCGTACTCTGACTGCAGGTTTTGCTTTTTGCTTTTTGCTCCCAGCTAACAGGCTGAACAGTGATATCACAGTTGAACCGCGTCTAGAGGGTCGTGTTTCTGGGGAAAAAAAAAATGTTTTCAGCACAGCCTCAAGAAACTTGGAAATGTCAGTAGAAACCAGAAGGRCAGCTCACAGACTCAAGAGCACTGATGTAAAATTATGCTTAACATGTGGGGATCAGTCTGAATTACTGACGCACTCAGGTAGCAGTCAACTAAAAATCAGGCTAAAATCTGGGTGGGAAAATGTAAAAATATGTCTTTCGATCATTTGGGACCTACTGAGGTTAAACTGAGTTTTAAATGCTTCTAGGGGCTGAAATGGAGAACACCTTCCTTCTGAAAGGAACCATTCCCTTTCTTCCCAATGATGTTATTGTTCTGCTGTGAAAGCCAAAGTGTTTTCATTTAAGGTATGTGGGGACCTTTATAGCAACCCGGTTGATTCAGATGTCCATGCTCAATAATTTTTTTAAGTTTCCTATTCTTAAAACTGACAAAGATCAACTAATCATCTGACAGGAGGAAATTTATTGCTTACTAATCTTCAGGCACATGTTTACAGTGCTTCTAAACTGTAAGAGAAACTAATTCTTCTGTCATTTCCCAGGGCTTGTAATCCATGTTGCACTAATTAGCACACTCTTTCAATTATACATTAGCTCTTACCCTTCCTGCTATACAGACTACTGGCTGATCTGCACTTTAGCTTTTTTCTTTCATCCATCAGCCTCTGGGAATCAGTATGAGGTTTTTACGTGTCTACACTACAGTCTAATCAGAGCTGTAACACCAGTGTCCTAGCTGCTTCCAGTTCCCTTTAAAGTAATTTTGTGCAAAGGACATTTTTTCCTGACTTTTCCTTTGTTTTGGGCTTTTTTTTTTCTGCTTAACCTAAAAAGCTTCCTCATAGCACGTAGAGCTCTTTGGATGGCATGGTTTGTACCATTCTTTGGAGGTAGCTAAGGAGAACTGCAAGTCAGACCCCAAAGAGTCTTTAATAAAAGCTGATTAACTTATATCTAAGAAGGGAATTAGCAAAGAGGGAAGAGGAGTGGTTGTGCCCATCCTGGAGGGCTACAGATGCCAGCTGACCCTACAGCAATTGTTTCAAACAGAATATTCCAGAGTTTTAATGGCCTAATCACCTTTTCACAGGCGTCCAGTATAGCAGACACCACGTAGTCCACATCTCTTGCAGGTAACGCTATCTACCCTCTGCAGCACTCTCCAGAAATAAAACCATGGTAGCAGCAGTCTGTGTGTCAAAGATTTGTGGTAACTCATAGTCTAACAGATAGGTGTCAGAAATCTTGAGAAATATTAACCAGGGCTTCAGAGGAGCTTAAAAGGCCTGTTTGGTCTTCTACTGTTTAAAGTCTGGACAGGTTTAAAGATTTGGACTATTAGCATGTTTCCCCTTCACAAAAAAACAAATCTTAAAAATTTAAAATTAAAAAATAGAATAATAATAATAATATTTATAAATACTTGTATTTATTATGCACGTCTGGGTCCAAGTGTATACACATCCATATTTGTACATGTGTAGTGCTTGAAGATAAGTATATGTCAATATGCCATTCCAGCCCTTTTTAAGGTATTTTGGTGCTTATATACCAGAAGAAGAGGTTGCATACTGAGACTTTTCCCATGGCTATATTTGTATGCACATGCATTTACATATCAAATGAATATTTGTGAAGTTGCAAAATACTCTTAATTTTGAATTATTTGAAGGAGGCTCATTTTTGTTTTTATTCATTTGTTACAATTTGTACTCTTTCATATTTTCTGCTGATGATCAGGGTTTTTTAATTGCTTTTAAAGATAAAAATGAAGCTTCTGATAGTGTTTTCCATCAATTATATATGGAAAAGAGACATTAAATTTGCTCAAATCAAAAACATTTTGGTAATATATATCATACATCTTCTTAACAGTGACAGAATAAATTGTGCTTACAACTTCAACTTGCATAAGATTTTATCCAGGCCTTCAGTACTTGTTCTCTGAATTCCTTGTTGCTCCAATGCAGTATAGCACTCTAGTGCTCTGCTTGCTCAAGAAGGATCAATCTTTCATGCTTTGTTGTGTGCTCTTGTAAATCTTCTCATCTGAAGCTCATTTTGAGCAGTGTTCTTTTATGATTTCCTCCCTTTCCTTGAATACAACAATTTCAGATTATTTTCTTTTCAGTGGTTCTTGTTCTCTCTTCCAATCCTTATCAACAGATGTCATTAGCATGCTTCACATTCTTTACTTTTTCAGAACATTCTGAGTGATATTAAAAAGACTGAACTCAACATAGATAAGTGCAAGATCTCAGTGTGTCTTTTTGTTGCGGAGGAGGCATAGCATATAAAAATGCAGGTAAGAACATCACAATTTTAGTTATTTGCCACTCTAGGGTCTCAGGTGTCAATAGCTTTGTGTCACAATGGGAGAGAGATTTACTGAATCAGTGGTGCCTCATTATTAAAGCTGTAGTTCGGTCTATACTAGAAAACTAAAGTCAGCTTCATCCATAAGCTTCTTTCCATGTGGTTTCTCCACTGTCTGATAACCTGACTGAGCTCATCTTACAGCCTTTCCCGCTGTCCTGATCCAACAAATTTGGATCTGCTCCCTCCACCCAGTTGCCAATTTGCATGAAATTAATGAGATTTAGTGTCTTTGAGATTTTTCACTCCTCTAAAATTTCACTAGATTTGGCCAACAGATTCAAAAGATATAAAGAGACAGGGACTTATACACAGATGAGACAGATGACATTGTGTCAGGTCCACTTCCATAGGAAATCAGGCTGATAATCCGTAAAAATTGCTTTTTTGTAATATAAGAGCCTTTGTTGCTATCATTCCTATAAGAAAACACAATCCCTATTTCTAATCTGGCCTGCCCTGAAGCACTCCTTTCATTAGGGATAGTTAATAGGGTTTCTGTCATGATCACGGAGTCTAAATGAGAAGGTTTCTGCAGGACTGAGGGCTTGTCTTTGAAATTCAAATTCATTTGGGATGTGTTTCTTCACTTCCCTTAGGAGGTAGATTTTCTCTGCTGTAGCTGGACCTAATCCCATAGTCATTGTAAATGTGAATGGCCCTTGCTGGTGGGACTATTGTGTTGCACAGTCAGGCTTTACTTTTTTAATGTCCTTGTAAAGCCACTTCATACCTCAAAATATCAGTACTATTTCTGGATCAGTCACATTTTATTCCCAAATGCTATTTAGAAGAAAACTGCTTCTGGCAAAAAACTTTTCATTTTGGGACATGATGAAGGGATGTGATGTGGGATCTGATTCTGCATTTTCTGTGAAAGAAAAAGCAGGACACAATAGGCAAGATTGTCACTGTATATGAATTTCTGAAGTCACTTAAACCTCTTACACTTCGGTGTAAAACACAAATACAGGTATGCAACAGGATTTTTTTGGCTGAAGCAACAGTYCAACTAGGCCATATATGTTAAAGAACATTTTTTCTCTAGAACAAGAGTATTCCCCAGCAGATAATAGGGCAAATTTTTATGAGGACGTTATAACTGCATACAGGTAATAAATTGTCTGAGGCAAAAAACTTCTAGTTTATTAGCTAAAGGGGATCATTAGCCAAGAAATTGTAAGCCATTGTAAGTCTGTGGCATTTAAGAGTATTCAGCAGCAACAAAATAGTCTATATATTACCAACAGGAGCGCTAACTTTACAGTAGTTATGTATTCATTAATTTTTCAAACTATCAGCTCAAAATCATTCAATATTTATTTGTTTTAATTGGATGAAATATTACTTTGCAATCTCATAGATCTCACCCTCCTTTTTGTCATCTTGATTCATACCTAACAGCTCAGATTTTGGCAAACTTTCAAAGGCCTTTGCACTAACTGTAGTGCAAGGTGTTCCTAGCATCAAGGTGTTCCTGTAGCATCAAGGTGTTCCTGCTTCACAGACCCTAGCAGAAGATGCATCTTGTACCTCTGCTGGATCTACACATGCAAAGAAGTGAGATTCCAAAGTTAAAGTATTGGTTAATTTCCATAATAAAGCTTAGCATAAGGGCAAGGAATTCTGGAAATACAGTTCTGTTTTTACACTGTAGTTTATATAGAATCCAATCTTGGATCACATTGCAGAAATACAAGCAAATTTATATTATCTATGTTAAAAGTGGAGTATCGTTATTCTGGGGCTCACTAATCTCTCACTGATTTGATTCACCAGATATAACCATTTGCCACTTCTGCTGCTCCTTCTACAATAATTTGTGCACGCCATACTTTGAATTTAATATTTTTTTAATCTACTCTAGCACCAAAAGACTTTCAGTTGAAAAACTCTGCTGTGTATCTGAATAATACATACTTGCACTTTCAACTTGCACAGTGCAATAACACAAACTTTCACTGGTCCAAGTGGTGATACAGCTTCGGAGCGTTTGGGTGTGCAAGGCACCAACATACATTCAGAACATTACTGTTAATTTTCGTCCACATGTTAGAGATTTATCTTTCTAAATCAATATCACATACAAAATCATTTCAAGTGTTTTCTGCTTTATGCATGTAATTGCTCATTTTACTATTACAGATGTTATTTTAATCAAATAATACTTTCAGCTTTAAAGCTAATGGGTTTATATATTATATCAAAAGCTGGCTTATTTATATATGTATATATACTATGTCAGATTCATTCTTAGAGCAAGGTCCTTTTAGATAATGGATTCATTGCAGAGATTGGAAAAGGCATAAATGTAGCTTGACCCACACTGTCTCATATATGGAGAGTCAAAGAGAAATCTGGAGTAAGGACTTTATAGGCAAGGAGATGTAGGTTTTCTAAAATAAATAGTTACTAAACAATATTATTTTTCCCCTTTGTGAGTCACTAACTTGTGCAAATGTCTTCTTGGTGAGTGTCAAACACAAATTTTGGGTTAATTAGGGTCCCCCTGTTAATTACAAGGATTTATTTGTTACTACAAGTGCTATCTTCTCTCCAACACCCAGGAGCTTTTTGTGTTGCACTGATATTTCCCTATATCAGCTGGAGCTAATTTAGAAAAGTTTGTAGATGCATCTCCCAGTATCTACTCCTGTTCAGTGAAACTTACATCTAGCTGTTTTTCATGAGCATAAAACCTGTTTCCAAGAAATATAATTACTGGAGCTGCTGTATGAAGGATACCCTGATCATTTACTTGTTGATGGTTCCATTTGACATCAAACAGTCCATGACCTGGGTCATTATGGGTGGTGTTTCACACCACAAAAAAAACTTAATTGCCTTCATTTCTTTGCAGATACCATTGCTTTGTCTTGTTTCTAGTGCACAAATATGGGTGAACTCAATTTGCCCCAAACAGAAAATAGGGATCCAGCCCTTTAATGACATAATTTAKCTTTGTAATGTAGAGCACCAAAGCAAGAACTATCTCCTAAATTCAAATAATTTTTCATAAAAAGTAAATTATTCTTTTTTTTTCCATTTCTCTTGCCACATACATATGCATTTTGCAAGAAAATATCTACTCTTCACCATGTGCTTCTCCTCACAGGCAATTAAGCATTTTTGTTTCTTGACCCCCTTATCACTTTGAGAGAAACACTACTTGTCACATTCACTGGGATAGCTCTGTTTTTCAAGGCCTCATGGACTGAAGCAATCCCAGTCCTTCCTACTTATAATGAGAAATCTTTTCAATAAAAATCTGATGGTGCAGATCAGATTTTTTACTTGCTGTGATGACTGAGGACAGAAAGGGATATGAAATTTGTTCTACTCCATTTATTAACTGACAGTTTTCCTGTAAAATGTGTTCCCTGGTCCAATTTCACTTTGACAGGTAGACTCCTGTGGACCTGTTCTACAAACCATGTGTGGCAATACCAGTTCACACTGAGAAAACTTTCTGTATGGGAAAATGAGTCTACTGTAACCAATACTTACAAAATTAGCTTGCATTTCTTCACAAAAATAAGTCTGCCGGCATTAAGTTAGCATTTCTGTGTCCAGACTTTTCTCACACTCCAGCAAGGAAGATATCTGTGTCGTATCACAGCTTATTGTCACTCCAGTTAGCTCTGCCAGTCACAGTGTTTAACCATGAAGTGTAGGTGAATCCTATAGAGCTGAGGGAAAATATACTAAAAACTATTGTGTACTAAAAAGTACTTTGGACTGTAGATGTTTTGAATTTCTGTGTATTTGCCTAAATTAAATATACCTTATATACCTAAATGCAAAAAGGAGCACTCGCCTCTCTGCTTATAGGATTAATTAGCACATATATTATATTATTTTCACAGTATTTTTTCTCTCATTCATATATGATCAACAGCCTTCTATTTGCAAGAAGATGTGTTACCCTTTTCAACTTTAGTTCACCAGAGAGAGTATTCACACTGAATACTCAGTTTTATCTACACATGGAGATAAGTCAGGTGTTTCTCATTTGTCTAATAAACCTTTTTAAGGTTCTTGTCCTGTTCCTGCCACTTAAATTTTCACCTTTCTCCTGGTTGCATATGATCTAAGAAAATGCCTCTTCCTTTTCTTACTTCATTTTTTTAAACTTTGAGCAAGAGTCTGTGCTGAGCTCCACTTTCTGCTCTTTTTTTGCTTATTCTCTTCTTTTAAGCTTCAATGCAGCTGCCTTTTCCATTTCTTTATTTGGGTTCTTTGGATACTGAGGGTGATGAAATACATATCTGATCCTCCCACCAGCTTCTCTTCCACTTCTGATGTGCTTTTTTCCTTTGTGCAATGTGTAGGAAGACCAAATGCATTCCAAGGCCTTATTTTTGTTAATTGTGCCCAATTCTGAATGCTAGTCTCCTGTTATCATTGGATTATGTAAAGCCAGAGCATATCCTTGTTTTATCTTCCTGTTGCCTGGCTTTTGGTGTGTTGGATGGAGTTGAACCATTACAGTAGCACAGCATTATATTAAGCCTCTATCAATTAGTTATAGAAGCGTTTTGCTAAGGCTAATAATTTTTTTCCTAGCTATCCAAGGTACATGGCAACTAGACTATGGTAGGTGTATGGTATAGGTATGTTTGCAGCAGAAGTACTTTTGCAACCTTTTATGGTTAGGCTACAATCCCTGTTAAGCAGTTTGGTAGCTACAAGCTAGTGGCAGCTCTCAAAAGTGATAATCACTTTGTCTGGCTTATCAACTCCTGCAGTTCCAAAATGAGTGGGTTTATCTCTCAAATCACTAAGTCTAACCAATATTCATTAATATTCAATATCAACAAAAATGTCCATACATTACCAAAAGGGGGCTTGTGCTTGCAGCACTCACATCCTCACTTTTTTCCCAAACTATGAGCTCAGGATTGATCATATTTATACTCCACTTGTTTATGGCACTTAAAACATTTCATTGCACACAAACAGACCTCTCCTACCCCYGCCTTGATTTGATAGCTCTGTCAGGTGCTGGTAAACTTTCAAAGACAGTTGTACTAAGTGTACCTAGCACAGAGGATGTGCTTCATCAGCCTCAGTAAAACTTTCATCTTATGTGCAAATATTCACATGCAAAATGAGAAATTCCAATAGTTAACTACTGGCTACTTTCCATACCAAAGCTAAGTGTGAACCCAAAACATCCTGTGAATGCAGTCCATGATTAAGTAATTCAACCTAAGTACAGAGAGGTCTGGGCATGTACCGTAACAGAATTAAATTTGACCTAGGTTTTCATGTTCGTCCCTGGGCCTCAAATCAGATGGACTCTGTCTAATCATACTTCAACACCTCTTGCTCTTGCCATTCTTTCTATGGCCTAGGAATTATTTGGTGTTCTTAAAAGAAATGTTGACAAACATCACTTGAATATGGTTCCAGGTTGCCTGATTCTCAGTACAGTGGATTGATATCCCTTCTGGCTTGATATTTCTATAATTCTACCAAAATCTTAAGTCCTCAAATAGAGATAGACTTCAAAACCTTCATTTAAATGACTCTGTAGTCCCTCACTCCTCAAGAAGTAGGCACTTACATATTGATATAACCATGATTAGCAATAAGAAAAAACACATAAAATAAATGAATTCCCTCCTCTTTGCCTATCACATCATTAAGGTACAGGCTCTATTTCCTCTCCACTGAGATTCCAGCAATTTTAGTAATGTAAGTCAACAGGGACTCAGTTTCTGAAATGGAGTTTCCACAGCTGCAATAGAAGAGATTTTCTTGAAGGTAAAATTACTCACATTCCAACAAAAGGCAGATGTTTTGTGTTAGTTAGATAATAGAGTAACAAACCCTCTGAAATGCTAATGTGTTAAAACTGAACCTTGTTTAGACTAAGGTGTTAAGATAGCTTTATATCTGACAACTGATGAGATAGTTTAAGGAGTCAAGCTGTTTTGACTCCAAATGCCTGACGTTTATTGTAAGGTTAAGAGAGGTAACATTATGACCCATAATGGTGATGTGATGCAAATGTAAACTAAATACAGGTTAGCCAAGGGAACAGGGCATCCTGATGTGTAGCATAGGATTCACGTCATATGTGGTGTTAATTGCTACATGAATCAGATAACGCAGGGATTTCTGTATGACACATTCCAGTCAAGAAGATTATCCTAGGTGTTGTTTGATTTCTGATTTCATGGTTATTGTGGGTGCAAGCACACAGTTCCTTACAATAACTGTTTGAACTGATGATTTAGAGGCACAGACCTCTACCTCTGTCACTCAGCTTGCAAGCACCGCTCTAGTTCCTGCAAGTGGGCAAACTTTTAGTATCATTAGGAGCATTCATTCTGCTGCAGCCTACACAACCTTACCAGCCCTTGTAGTAAAACTTTAAGGGTGCCATAAAGCAGACACCTAAACTTTATTAAAAGAAGTCATTCCCTAGAGTTACTCTCTCTATTTGTGACACTGGGAACCCAAAGTCCTCATGCAGGTAGTCTGCACTGCACTACTGTGCCTTTCATTTCATTTTAGACTGTGCAAAATTTCATTTTTTTCTTTTCCCTTTTAGCCTCAGATTAAAAAAAAAAAGTGCTAACAAAGAAGTATTTCTTACCTCAAAACTTAAGTTTAAAATCACTACTATTTTTGACCTTCTATAAATTTTTATCAGTTGGGTCATAGCCTTTTTATTTAGTTATACTAGAAGAAGAATTCTTTACCTAAAAGCTGTTTCTCCAGCCAACATTTATTTATTTCATCTGCCATCTAATAATCAGTAAAAATCTCTCATTTTTCCAAGACAAGGTTTTCAGCCAAGAATGTGCACTCAAGTAACTTTCCACTTTTGTGAGTAACACAAAATGATCAAATACCAATATCTAACACAACCTTTTGTGTAGCCTATTAGGTTATCTTTTTTAATGACTTTAAAAAACAGGCCATGGAAGACCAGTTTCTCCAACCAAGTCAGTTATTCTCAAAGGACAAATGTGGTCCTCAATTTATCTTTAATATTTTTATATCAGCCAATGTAAAGAAATGTAAAAATTGTACTTCATGCCTTTCTGACTGAAAAGCAGGATAGGAGCTAGTTTTCTTCATACTATAGCTTTTGGAGGATGAAGTGATTAATTGGTGAATGAGAAATCACAATAAATTCACTGGAAGCCATGCTTTGTATAGACATATAGCTCATATAGCAGGTAGCAAGCCAAATTATGATGAGCTGTGAGAAAAAATAGCATATGGAGTTTTAGAGCCATATCCTGAATGGTGACTCAGGTATTGGAGTTTAGCCAGATAACGTTCTTTGCAACATAACATGGAGAAAAGCCAGCAAGACCATGATGAAGACAAGTAAATTATCATTCTCCTACACATYAGTAGGGCCTACATATGCATCCAGACCCATATATTTCATCGGCACATGAGATTAAAGGACAGGTGACTAAGGACTGGGTTCAGCCTCCACTATATATACAATATATATAAAAGATACTCCAGGAAATTTAGTTGGAAGAGTTCTCCACATAATTAGAACATCCCCTGGCCAATAAGCCTGTTTTCATTTCATTCATCTTTAAATATGCATATCTAGAGTTAAGATTAGAGTCTTTTATCAAAGGAAGTGATAGGTCTTAGATGCTCAGATATTCCAGAAACTTGAAAGCAACAATTGTTACTAAAGAGCAAAGCGGAAATTAGCACTGTATATTAATACATCTAACCTCAAAGAGAGACAGCTCTGGCAATCCTGCCCTTGCTTAGGTTGTTGGTAACTCTAAAGGCACCTGCAGGAAGGATCTGCATCCCTGACACCTAGCAGGTTAGGAATACACCACATAGCAGAAATGGGAGACAGACTCTTTCACACAGAAGAACTCAGTTCTGTTTGCTTGCTCATTTTTGCTGAAAAGGTGAGAGAATGATAAAGCCCCTAACTGAAGTCCCCTGAAAGTTCCTGTTGGGTTAGGACCTGTTTAGCCTGAATGACATGTTCTGACAAACCATTTGGGCGATGGGGGTGGTGTAGTATGTATTTCTAGGTTCACCGGAACCCCAATATTTTTTTATTGCAGAAATGCTGTAATATAAATAGATTTATGTTTAACCGGTGGAATGAGGTTCCCCAAATGCACTGTGGAACGTTTGATCACAGATAAATAAATATGTACACGACATCTTCTGTGTTGCAAAAGAAAATGTGCCTGGAGTGGTTCTTTGGCACTCTCCCAGGGATGATACCTTTAAAATCTGTTAGATATATTGCACTGCTAAGTCAAGAAAGTGGCAAATAGAAAAGGGATGACAAACTACTAACAAGGCTTTGCTTTATAAAAGTACTGTTTCAAATGTCAGTAATCAAGAGTCTCCTTTGTCTCCTGACTTCTTGTGATAATATCAGTGCTAATGGTCAGAACCGGGCCTAGCAAAACAAAAGTGGTAATTGTCCTCCTTAATCTCAGCCTAGTCTGAAGAGGAGCAAAGTAATCTGGGCTTTAGCTATTTTGAAATCCTAAAGTGCTTTTTTGACTACCTGTTATGCAGCCTTTTCTCAGCTAAAATACCTGCAAAACTCTTCATGTATGAATCACAGCGCGGGGTTATTTTTGTAGCAATCATGCAGTTCTTAAACGGTAGCACATGACAAAGGACATTGTGCAGAGGACAGGGTACAATAAACGCCCCTAATCAGCTGCCAATTATCTAATTAACAAATGTAAAAATAAGTGGAAATTTAGAGAATCCAATGGCCATTGGCATTTACCTGTGAGCATTTATTTGCAGGTGGAGATCCTGTTTTACATGTTCCTTAGCAAGATAAATATCCTTGTGCACTTCCGGATTAAATGGGTCATTTTAGATTAAAATAAAGCAGAGGTGGACAGGGTGGGAGCTCTGCATACAGCTGGGGGTGAGCCTTTCACTTAGCYTTGACCATGGGAAAGTCAGGTAAAGCCCTCAGTTGTGCTACTGGAGAGAGGCAAGTCGAGCCAGGGTTCAGTTCCTCCCACCCTAAGCCAAAGTGACAAAACTTTTGGTGGTACTTCGCTCCCTCTACTGACTTGAGGAAACCCAGACAACTGTCGTTTACTAGAACAACCTTATAGAGAGCTCAGTTAAGCTGAGAAAAACCTCTTATAACTTTTTGACAATTCAAGGTGGCTGAGGGAGATCCTATCATGTATGTGTCTTTGCTTTGTATATATCCTTTGTTTACAGGAAACAGTTGTGTAGCTGTTTGCTACAGATTTGTAAAACTGGCTACCCTCCTGTTCCTTAATTTATCTATCTATATCTGATATGTACTGATAACTAGCATTTTGCAATGACGCATAGGTAGCTAAAAAAACATCAAATGTTACTCAGCCCAAGCAAGCCCCCTGATGGGCAGCAACTCTGAGACAACTGAATTAGCACAGCCGAAACGCCTTAGTGTTTCCTTCAAAGTATGGATGAACTTCAGTGTCCTTCCCATAACTGGGAAGAACAATGACAACAGAAATCCTAACCAAGATCACCTGGAAACCTTAGTATATAATACCTTGGTTTCTTGTATGGAAGAGTCTCAGAGGTCAAAGCAATTTTGACACATTTTGAAAGGGTTACAGAAATCATCCTAAAAGTCTGAAGAAGTCAATAGGTATTGACTTAGATTATTATAATATTAAATAGTTATTTAATATCCTTGGATTGATTTTTTTAAGCAATGTCAGTAAAAGATTTCTGTTCTTTCCTGAGTATTCAGCTCATGTTGCAGCAAAACTTAGAGGCTCTGAACAGGACAGGACTCATTGCAAAGATGTCTATATTTRTAAGCGGTTTAAAAACTGTAGAAAGACTATCATTTTCTAAAACATATTCTAGGATATTTATTTATGCATATTTTATCCTAAAAGTATTTTGTCCCCCTTTAGCAGAAAATGGCTGGAAACACATCGATAAATGTGTCCAGTTAAATCCCTTGAAATTCCCATTAAAATTAAGGAAAATAAAGAAAGTGAAGCACCCCCCAAGAAAAAGAACATCATGACATAAAGAAGCCAAGATAAAGACAGAGTACAGGGTAAATAATTCCAGTGTTCAGTACTGGCAATATTTTGCTGCATGGAGGTACTACTTCTCTGTGAACAGATTCAAGAGTGCTTTGACTGCACAGTGGTGAAGACGCTGCCCTCCTTGTACCTGAGAAATGAATAATTTGTTGCCTGCCTTCCCTTAGGGTTTCTGAAAGAGAATGCTGTCTTCTTTAAAGTTGCCCTTCTCCTGGGGCTTGACTGAAGTCATGATATGTTTGTGCTTGAAAATCCTGGAGTGTATTGTTTGACTAAGTTTTCCCTTAACGAGTGACTTCTATCATTTTTCCCCTCTGTTCCTCCACAGTTAAACACCCAAACTGGTTTGCCATTTCCAAGCTGTATTGACCTGCAGTTGCTGCTTTCCAGCTCTGGGAAAAACAAAACTGCTCATTTTTTATGGTGCACTTCATTGGAGACTATGTAATGTTTGTTTTTCTTTTCTGGCATGATCTGCTTTAGGAGTCCTTTGGGAGGTTGGGGCTTCGTGTCCTCCTTGCTGGCACAAGCGTGCTCCTGCCCTCCCACATCTTTGGCCACATATGCATGCCCACAGTGAAGCCCCAAACACAAGGAAGCACCAGAATATTTCATGGACACAAATTGCACTGGCAAAGAGAGGATGCTTTCTTGAATTTCATCCCCTACACATTTTTAATAACAACCTTGCTATTAGTATTTCAAAACAGTGGGTCCCCCAGAAGGGAGTCTACTAAAACCTCCACATTCCTAATTCTGATTCAGACCTAGAGTCCATTTCTTAGAGCTTTGCAAGCAAAACAGCTAATGCAGAATAAAGAATGAAAATACCATAATCTATTCATCCAATTTCCCAAGTCAAGCTTTTTGTTCCCATTTCATCTGAGTTCTAGGCTTTTCCTGGTTTGATGATATACAGCTGTGAAAAATACAAAGTTTTATTTATTACTTATATTCCCCAAAGGAATAGCCCTCAATTCCACTGCAGTGACTACAACTGACAAGGGTGCTCTGACTTCCCTGGCTAGGAAAGACCACATAGCAGCTGCTGAGAGGTGACAGGTTTTTGCTTCTGAAATTCCCTCTCATCAGAAGGCTGTCACATCACCAGCTTTTTAGCTTTATGCAGAAGATATTTCTTTGGACAAGGTTTCATAATATAACCTTGACAGCTGGCTGACCAGCTCTTGTGCTTTCAGAATGCCTAATGCAATACATATATCACGTCCTGCAGGAGAAGAACTCTTTTTTTTGGTCATTAAATGTAAAAACAGTGCTCAGATATGATGGTGATAAAAGCCTAAAAAAACCCCCCACATCCTCCCTGATGAATGTTTTTTTGCAACTTTCTCTTACTTATACTGTTCCAATCCCTACTCAAACCATTCTGTTTGGCTTGAGCTATTTCATCAAAAATAAGCATAAAATAATTATGATGAATGCTGCAATCATTTGTTATGGGAAAAATAGAGAACTGTAAGAAAAGTTAAATGTTTTACACACCAGAGAAGTGTAACATTCAACCCTTTGTTCTTTAACAAATGTAAAGTCATCTAAAAGAACATTTTAATACCACTATAAGTAAAAATACATCCATTGCTTTAACATGAGAAAAGAAAACTCTTCAGTGTAAGCCCAAAATTAGAAAAGATATGTGTCATGTTAAGGTTATTGGATAAGAGGAAGAAACTCAGTTACTCAGCTACTGAGGATCTGAAGTTGTGAAAACAATCATTTTAGTGTTGTGTCAGGTGTAGGAGGTGAAATTGTACCACCTTTCTAGATGTACATGGTAATTGTGTCTGCTGTTGAGCATAGTACCCATGCATTCCTTGCTAGCCACAGGCTCCTCAGCGTGGGTTAAGGGCGCTGTCCTGGCCTGAAGCTAGACTTCTCCAWTTACATCCACAGAGCGGGTCTCCTGAACTTATGGACACTTCTCCTTCTTTTTTATTCAAAACAAAAAAAGATATGTGCAAATATGTTACTATTTCTCATTAGTGACATAGACAGGAAAAAGAAACAGCAATAATTTGCATGTTTTAATTTTTACTTAAAAACCAGCCGCTTCTCTCCGTAGCTGTCCAGCTCCTGCTCGCCCCCCAGATGTGTGCGTCACCTCCCCTCCTGTGTACCTACAGGAGAATATTTTGGCCCAGTTCCCATGCTCCATCCATTCTGTGCACGCTGCTGGCTTTGACAGACCTGCTCACTCAGATCAGGTGGGAGGATTTCATCCTTGCCCTTCCTTCCTACAAGAGCTAAGCCAAGCTGGGGTCTCCYGGGCTCAGAGGCACCAGGGCAGGGCAGCAGGTACCTCCAGGGCAGCCACCATGGCAAGCTTTCCCACAAGAGGCAAAACCCTGCAGGGGCTCCCCTTGCAGCCCACCCCCTCTGTGGCTGGCACTGCTGGGAGCACACTGAGGCTCCCGTACCAGCCCCTCCGCTGGGTCCCAGGTCAGCTGAATCTCCAGGGCAAACTCCTGAGCGTGCCCTGCTACCAAGGCTGCCTTCCCAGCTCCCGTCAGCTGAGGTCTCTGCAGGGAAAGAGCTGGGAACTAATTCAGCTCATCCTAGGGATTTTGCCTGTGGCCCACTCTTGCAAGGCAAATTAAATGAATAATTCAGCATTTGAAGACTGCCTTTAGGCAACACTGAAATCTTCCTTGCTGGTTTTCTACCATAATCCGGTTGACACGGACCACACTAATTACCCCGTTGTCTCTTCGCTCAACACACATGATCCACAGGAAAACCCATACCGACCTCAGCAGTCAATAGTAAATGGAAATAGGAAGAAACAAGGGCTTTGCTGTTACCAGGCCTCTCTAGGTAGGCCCCTCAAGAGGGGCCTGTATATATGTCTGTATATGCCGTCAGGGGATGGGCTGCAGAATGGTGGGCATCCCACCTGTCCCCTGGGCTGTCACTGCAGCATCAATCCTGCAGGAAGAAAAATCAGCATGTAGAGCTGTAGGAGCACACCTGGGAAAAGTGTGTCCTGGAGACACCCAGCTGGAAGCAATGACAGAGCCTGAGGATAGGCATGGGGAAATAGCCGTACTTCATTTTTTAAAACACTGGGAAAGACAGTTAAGACACGCAGCAGCATATATTAATACAGTTCAAATCCTGCCACCTCTCTCTCTTTACTTTTCATTCTTCTTTATTCTTAGTCTGAGGTTTACTTATTTTTGAGCTAGATTTTCTTTTCTCCTCCTTGTTTTGGGTTTCTTTGCAGCTTGGTTGAATTAAAACCTGAATGTCAGGCAGAAAGGAATCACTTTCTTTCAGACAGGTCTTTTTCATAAGCTTTTCTCCCAGGCAGATATCTGTTCAAATCCTGTGCTAGGTGCTTCCCTCTGCCACGCTCAGTGTGTTACAACAGGGCTCACTCTCCTGTTCCTAACCCTCCTTGGGAAGGTTAGCTGCTGTGAGGTTACAGCTCCAGTGCTGATCGAAGGAGCCACAAGTGCTCAGCACCCTGCAGGATTACTCAGGCTGAACTCTCATTTCTTTTGGGAAGCTCAGCCTTGCTTTTTTCTTTCTTCAATTAATGTCAGAAATATTTTATTGTCAGACTTTCTTTACTCTAGTGTTCCTCTAATTAGCTCACCAAGTTATTCTGTCTGCATTAGAGGCGGTTCAGTGTTAATGAGCCTGTCAGTCATGGACTTCAAAGTCTCATCGCTTCAGAGAAATCAGAGATGGAAAGGACCTATTAGCAATGTTTAGTTCCTGTCTCAGAAAGCAAGATTCCTCCAGGCTTAGTTTAACCACTTGTAAAATTGAGAATGTTTCTTTCTGGCTTTGAGGGGGGGCATATATGTTTTTTTCAGCTCAACAGTTTGACCAAGATGCATGTGTCTCTTTGCATACCAAAATGAAAAGTTATCACTACGTGTCCATGGAAGGATTATGCCTGATTTGGCAAGTACTGTGCTCTGCTCTGCATTCTGGTTGTCTTTTCACGGTGTACTTATGCCGTAACCAAATAGATGACCGCATCTTATGTGAACAAGATCCTACATGAACTTACTGAGGTAAGGACATCAGCTTAGACTGGCAGTAGCGAATGCAGTGAATCCTCCAAAACCCACCACAGTTTTGGAAACCAACCACACTGACCCCTAAAATGTTACAATTGTCCTGTTATCAGTACCTGAGCTACCTATTCAGTTTAGAACTATTTTGTGTTATCCCCCTGAGCTGGAGTCATCCTGTAGGCAGCTGGTGCAGACTTTCACTGAGACACAGCTTCTCAGAGCAACCTTTCTCTTGCCCAGCAAGCCACGCTCATTTTGCTTAACTTAAACACTGTTCCAGAGACTCCAGACTTTGGACCGGTGTGCAGGATGGTTTCTGCGCTCTGATGTGTCTGCTGCAGAACGGGCCTTGTGCCATCACTACTCCATCCATCCACAGTGAGGAGATCCATCCTTTGGCAAGGAAAACAGATCACACTACCTGCTAAATATGTGATTGCTCTGTCTGAGCTGATCTGCCAACGTTCAGCTCCAGTAATCTGAGCTAAAACTCGTGGCACTAGCATGCCATGACAAAGGCCTATTTCCATGTGGACTCATGTGCAAYAGGTGATTCAACTGCATATATATTTCCCACAAACTGGAAACACATCCCTCACTTTTCTCATCTCCTTCTGTCTTTGCATCAGCAGTATATTAATGACAAATGAGAAAAACAATTGCAAGGTCTTTCTAGGTATTTATGTAAGTGGGGTTTTTTTAGGAGCTGCATGTAAATCAAGTCTTTAGACTCACTACAGTGAATGGGGTGAAAGCTGCAAAGCTCCAGAGGGCATGGGATGCAAGGACAGGGAGTACAGTAAGATCACACGCTGTTCCCACCACCCTGAAAAGTTGCTGCGGGGAGCAGGGTGCTTAACTTGCACTGGAGGGTTGGTAACAGAGGTTGCATTGCCTGAACGACATCGATAACAACAAAAATTTCCAAGGGACAGTACCAGAAAAGCCTGGAAGACTCTTCAGCTTGTTACAGTAGTCATTAAACACAGTATATCCTCACCTGGATGTGGTGCCATCAGGAAGCCCTGCTCAGCACTCTTTTTCATGTCCAGCCCATCCAGATTCACCCACACGTTTCCACATGGCTGTTTTGGCTGCCAGGTGTTTACGATGCTGGTTCTCAGAGGAAGGAGAGTTRAAAAGAGTCTCGGGGCAGGATCCACTCTGCCTCAACCATTCCTGACACCTCCTAGTCTCATCTGCTCACCGGTTCCTCGCAGCGGTGTAAGTCCATGACTTGCTCTGCCCATGGTACACAGAGAACAGCTTATTCACTTCCTTTCGGCATTGCTTCTCCTCTCTTTCATGCTGACACACCAGTCTCCCCTCTACAAGCTAAACAATCCCAGTTCATTTGATCTTTCCTCATAGACCACATTTCTCTYCCCCCACAACCTTTTTATTTGCCCTCCTCAGCACCAAAAATTGGTCATAGAAAGCCAGAGCCCAGAGCCAAGAGAAGCAGGCAATTACTTGTCTTGTTTTCAGGCTATATTCCTGTTTAGGCATGGTGTTCACCTTACTTCTCTTTCAAAAGCATGCAATTCCTACCCAATACTCAGCTGGAGACTGTAATCCAACCCATCTTCTGTCAAGGTGTCTTTTTGCGAAGGAATATTTGTTCCTAAACAATCTCAATAAACCTATGACAGTTTTTTTTTCTTTTTTTTTACCTGACTTTCTTTTCAGTACTTCCAAAGAGCTTGTTTGTTTGTTTCAGGATCTTCCCAGGAACTGAAGATAAGGTAAGTGGTCAGGAATTGGCTTTTCCTTGCCCTCTTGCACAAGCTCAGCAGCATCTGTGCCTTTTCTGTATCTCACAATCTTCMGCAGCTTCCCACAGGTCTGCAGTTGCTGCAGCTGTGATACACCCTGAGGTGTATCTTGCCCTTTTGTCACTGGCATTAAGTAACTAGTCATTTGACAGCAGTTAACCTTTTTACTAAGAAAAGAAAAAAAAAAAAGATGCTGATGCAAGCCAAAGGCATTAAGCATAATATGTCAATACTTTCCCTCTCTACTGATAATGGACTACACATTTCCTGGTTGTCTCCTTACTACTAATGTTCTTATAGAAGTTAACAAGAAATCATTATACCACTAGAGATAAAAGGCATCTCACTTTGTGCTTTTCTTTTCCTGATTTCCCTATACTCTAATGCTCATCTTTTATAGTTGCTCTCTGTCCTCACTCCTGTTTCTGTGTGCCTCCTTCTTGTGTTTGGATCAATGAAGAGCTCAATAATTATCCAGGCTAACCTCTTACTAAAATTCTTATCCCTCCTCCACTTTAGGACAGTTTGCATTTGTGCTCTTAAGAACATTTTGCTAAAGAAACAGTCATTAGTCCATTTTCAGTTTGATTGCCTCCCATGAGATCTTACTCACCAGTTGCTTGAGTCTATTGAAATCTGCTTCCCCAAAGCCTGTCTTGTCTCACTGCCCTCCCTCCTCACAAAGTTAGAGAGCTCCTTCACTTCAAGGTCCTCTGCACCCTGTCCTCTTTCTGACTTGAACCAAAGGCAAGGAGAGCATCCTTCCTTATAACTACCTTTTGTATTAAAAGTAGGTCCTGCATATTCCAAGAGTTTGCTGGACCATCCATGCTTCACTGTACCTCTTTTGGATTTGCTACATTCTGCCTCTTCATAGCTTAAACTCGGACTTTTTACATTTGCCAGCCAATTTCTCATTCATCTCATGCCTTGCTGCTGAATCTTTAGTTTGCTCATGTGTCTGAGTCACTCATGATTAGATGTAATTAGTCCTGAAAAATTCATGCTCAAGCAATGAATTGGATTGGAAGCAGCAGAGTGACCATGATTGAAGCGCTTGTTAAATGTATCATGAGCAAGGTCACAGACAGGTATGGCTTGTCTCCATAGATAGATACAGACAGAACCTCTTCTTTGCAGTTTATGTGACAGGGTTATACAATTCCCAGAGCTGGTTCAGCTCTGAAAAGCATATAGGATGGGCATACTCAAGTATTTATGCACCTTTCAATATTTTGTGCCTTCATAGACAGAGGAGTGCACCTCTGCTGCTATTGATCCTTTGGTGTAGGGTGCAGCTGTCAATGAAGAGGAGGAGGAAAGGTCCTACTTTTGTGTCCCCTGAAAGCGTCCAACACAACTGTAGTCTCTGCCATTTCAGAGATACAGAGGAGAAGCACAGACCATAGGTCCTGCCTTTGGCCTGGCAGCAGCCAGACTGTCCTTGCACAGCTCCTCTCGCAGTCAAAGAGCTCAGCACTGTAGACCTTGAACAACAAAGCCAAGCTTCAGGCTTTCTCCACTGAATCAATAAGTGTTACTTGGCCAGATTTTATCAACGATCATGATATACAGTTTTTTGTTGTAGGAAAACCCTTCCAATTTACTAGTGTCCTGAGTCAACAGATGAGGAAGGCCTTCTCTGAAATATCTATATTTTTGCTGTATGCAGCAAGTGAAACAAGTGAAACAGTCATTTGGACCTTTTTTTTTTTTTTTTTTGGTGATAGCAATGAATTTTATTCTGGGCCAGCAGGCCACAGATCAGCATCAATCAACAGTAAACAGAGACAGCAACAGGAACAAAAGCACAGACCAATTTTAGAAAAATAAAAGCCTGGCTGCAACACCTTGTTTTTTTCACTCTGATCTCAGGTGCTCAGTTTATTTAGACTATCAGAGAATTACTTGTCCTTATGCTTTTTTTTTTTTTTTTTTTTTTAGGATGTAGGGAAGAGAAAGGGAGAAAAAGGAGCAAGGTGGTTGCAACTCATAAAAGCAAAGATATTGCATGACATTGACCATTATATCCCACCAACCGGCCCTAGAAGAGCCTACTCAAAGATTACAGCAACTCTGATTTCTTGCATACCATTTGACCTTTCACATTAAAGAGCCCCAACAGTAAGAATATTAAAAGCTAAGTTTGATAAATGTGGACTGGAAAAGAGAGAATCACAGAGGGTTTTTCAGACTGTTTTTTCACACATTCGGAGATACTTTGGGGATATTGGGATGAGTACTTTGCTTTTGCTTCTCCATCAGAGAAAGCCGAGTGCACTGCATAAGTTGTGCTTCAGCTTTAGCTGAAACAGTAGTGTTTCAACTCACTGGATGCCTGCTCCCTCATGAATACTGAAGGATAGATAACCTGAGCCATAAGAAAGCAATAAACTCACTTCCAGTAGTTCTACATGCAGCTGTAAGAGAAACCCACTTCCCTATCAGTGCATTAGCTCTGTCTTTGTGAGAAGACTTTAGAGGTGGATGGCGAGAGCTGAGAGGTGGGGAGGGAGACAGGAGCTGTGGCCACAGTCCTGGATGCCATTCACTTCCTGGCTCCACCACAGACTGCCTGTGTGATCTCTGACAGGTTACTTAAGCTCCCTGTGCTTCAGTTCTCTGCTGGAAATACAGCTGATACCATTTCTCTGAATTGCAGGAGGGAGTTTTGTGGCTAATTAGAGGGAGGTGCATGAAGATCTCAGATATAGCAGTACCAAGGCTGCTATTAGTACCTTTCAGGGAATGACTAATGCAGCAAATACGGTGAACAATAATGTCTGCAAACAATAAAATACCAAGTCTCTTTGCAATTAGGAGGCTATCCACCAACTATAGTGCATTATTCTCTCTGTGCAGTAGAGCTTCCTAGTCCAAGTCTTTTCCCCATACAGTATGAGAGCAGGTAACATTATTCCTGAGTGGAAGAAATCTTACACATTTGAAAAGAAAAAATCCAGTGGGAGGTTTTCCCTCAAAGCCTTGTTCACTGCTTCAGTCCTCCCTTTGAGCTCAGAGTGAACCAACAATATCTAAGCTGTAAATTCACAGAGAACCATTTCTCTGGTCTATATTATAATGTAACTGGAGAATTTGGAAAGGATCCATTAAACAATTAGCAATACTCTTAAAGCATTTCAATTCCCTTCAATTTCTGCTCTGCCATTATATAATTTTTTGTTTTCCTACACTTCTAACAAATTTACAAAACTAAGTTCTGTTGTTACTGCATTCAGTTGGGATTTCACGAATTTCTACACTCTCCTGGGTATTTCAGATGTGACTGGATATAATTGGAGTGAATTTAATCCTCTTGGGGATATGTATACACAACATTGCATATAGACTAGCTACCACTATTTTGGTTTTCTTTTCTTTTCCATTTCTACTTACCCTTCTACAGCTAATTTAAATGTCTCCACCTCCTCTCTAGATATTGATCAGCCTCCCAATATCCCATTCCTCCAGAAGCAAGTGCTTTTCTAAATCACCTTTTCTTCTTAACTGATGATGAAACTTTAAATCCTGCCTCTGTCCTCCTGCCAGTTACATACCTTTTTGTAGGCAGCTGTTCATGTATAGGAGAACACAAAAACGAAAGCATTGGCTCAGCAAAAAGGTACGTTTCTCCCTGGTGGTTATCTCTGGTAGTGGTCTGTAACATATACAGGGGGATAAAAGATCTCTTTGTCTTCATCTGTTAACCTTTAATCATTCATAGCCTTGCAAAGGAACTACTTCCTTCATGATGACCAGAAAGGTAACAAGTAAGATAACTACTAAACAGAAAGAGAAAAAGAAAACTTCTTAGCTGATGACTTTCTTTCCACATCCATCTTCTAGACAGTAAATGTTCTGGAGTGGAGACCATGTTGCCATTGAATTTTGTATAAGACAGCAGCTATATCATAAGGATCAGTCCAATAATAAATGCTTCCCAAGAACAGAGTCCTAAAAAGGCCCATCCTGGAAAATGCTGTCATCTCAATTACTACTATCCTTGGAGTGGTGACAAACTTCACATTGAAAACGAGAGATACATTTCTGTCAGGCAAACCTATTTCTGTTCAAAAGGTCTCACTTTCTTCTCTTCATTTTTTTTCTCAGAAACTCATCAGTTTTTTTTTTTAATTGCAAATTCACCCAGCCTTTTTACTGAAATGTGGATAACCTTGAATTTCAAGAACTACTTTTTTTCCCCCAAAACAGAATCAGTTTTCCTTCCAACTCCCAGCACCTTACTGGGGTCACCCATGTTTTGCTGTAACCTAGAACTGCTGGCCAATTCCATGATCTGCAGTGACCACAATAAACATACCTGTGTGTACTTTTCCTTCTGCTCTAAAATTTATGTAATCCACAAACACCGTAGACAAAGAATTGTTCTTGTCCCAGCCGTGTAAATCCAGACCAGCTCCACAGAAATCAGAAGTAACACACCTTCACACCAGTGCAATAAAGCCCTCCGGTGTAATAATTTGTCTCTCTCTTTCTGTACAGTACAGAGGAGAAACATGAAATGCATGCAGTCTCCTGGTGTAAGGTTTCTAGAATTTGTGTGCACCACACAGAAATAATCAATGATCACAGTGCCAGTGTAGAGAAGGAAAAGGAAACAAAAGATTTAGCTATGTTTGGTCAGCAGTATAAAAATCAGGGGAAAAGAAAGAAGCATAAAGGCAAAAAAATAAATAAATGTATGTTAGCATTGCTCTGTACAAATTTATCCAAAACCCCTTTAGCTGAAATTAGCTAGTGAAGATCCCAAGAAATTTCCATTGCAAAATCCCGAGTTTCACTGTTGCTGTATGAAATCCTGCAGACCAGAAATACCAGCATTTGTATCAAGGTATCTGTTAGCCCGAGTGGCAGAGAGCGCTAGAATAGTCAGACCATCAGCACAGTCTGCTGACAGAGCAAAAGCTGTTAAATCATTGCTTCTGGTTGTGGTAGAAGGAGTGGATCTTTGAAATAAGAAGCCCCATATTGAGAGCTTCAAAGTCTGGGTTTCAAAATGACCGAATATTTGCATATTTGCAGATTTGGGTTAAGGTTCCTGGATGAGCACGGATCCATTTTTCAAATTTGGTCCATCAGGAACAGGTGCAAAATGAGGATTAGGATTTGGATTTCACTCTGCCTCTCACCCAGTTTGCCGGATTCACCTTTGCAGTTTTGATTCAAACCCATATACAGTCTGATTCATATCTTTGTTATCATTTTAAACCTCATCCATACCAGGTTTCTCTTCCCATGGACAGTCTAAAAGACATGACCTTTGACAGTGGTACACATTTCTCAGGGAATCCCTGAAAAACTGAATAAAGAACTCTGAAGAACTCTCCAAGAACATACAACAAGGTTTTTAGTATTTTCTCTTAAGCACAGTGTATAATTAACCTGTGGAATTAAGTGAAGCAGGAGATGCGAGAGGCCAAGGTCTAATTTCCATGGATTATAAGAACATCCCTACCCATAATTAGACATCCACCCAAAATGATCCCCATTTATATTTCCTATAATCCTATAAATGATTTCTATAACTGATTGAGAGGAATCAGGGAGAAGCTTCCTCTGGGGAGTACTTTGGGTGCTGTGGCATCGGTCTCTGAAGCATCTGGTACACAACTGTGCGAGACAGCAGCTACTGGACTAAATAGGTCACCTGGGCAAATGTTACACTCTCAAGAATATATACAGGTCRAATCAGCTTGCAAGTGCAAGTAAGATCCTGCAGCTTTTTCTTATTACTGCTGCTATAACCAAAGAATAGGGTTAGACAGACTTGCACTGTAATGATGTGAAAGACTTCCACTCCCTCTCTCTTCCCCTACAGATGAAATAGAGATTACTTAAGAAGCTGCTCTTCAAATACAACAATATTTTAAAAACATCCCTCTCTSACTTCCATATAAACAGAACTAACTTCAATCATTTTAAAGTGTATTAGGTGAGACTCTCAGCTGGTGTTAGTCTGTGCAGCTCCACTGAAGCCGCTGGAGCAGTGCTGATTTAGGCTTGCTGAAACTAGTCCATTACAAAGTTCCAATCAGTCCCAGAAAAATAAGTACAACTTAAGAAGTAGCATGATTTTCCATCTAGCTCTTGCAGCCCATTTTAGACTGCACCTTTAAGACTCAGGTTTATTCAGGCAGACTCTCTTGGGGCTTTGCAAAGCGTCGATTGTGTAAGCCAAGGATTTTAAAAATGAGTACTAAAAGTTAGATACTTGAATGGGCAGTCTGAACTGCAAGGATCTGATTATCTGCTCATATCTTGTCTTCGGGAGCACTCAGAACTTTTCAAACTTGAATTATTCAGTGAGTTCTTAAATAGGGACCTAGCAAGGTAACAATAGGTATTTGAGTTTAGAAACCTTGGTTGTCTTTCAGTTGGTACTAAACAAATGAATTCTAATAAGACTACATTTAAAAACAGATATATTGTGAGATATCTCTCACCAATTTACCCTGCCAACAATAAGGTAGCAGAAAACATTAACCAAATTAGAGTTGCACCCAGTGTGTTAAAAATCCAGGTAGGATATAGGCAGCTCTTCCTTTCTCTGATAGAGCTTCTAGTAATTTTGGCTTGTACTCCAGCAGAGAACTGATGGAATAATGGATTGAGTCTTGGTTTTTCTAACCTTTTCTAAAGGAGTTTGCTGAATCTGGCCTTTTTGCTTGTGAAATTTCAYCTGCAAGATATAGACATATCATTAGGCTGTATATTGTCTGTTTCAGTTTGATCCAAGATGTTTATAAAATATTTTTCTACAAAAAATACTGTAGTAAATTGATTAGTAATAAACCTTCTGAAGTAAAATGAAAATGATTCACTCCAACAAATATGGCTTGAAAATGGCTCTTCAAGGTACAATTTTTTTCCTTCCCTTTATAAAATTCTGTTTGCAAGTTCTCTTAGTATAGTCATTAACAACAATTAAAGAAGACATATTTTTTTCAGAATTCTATTCCACCTTAAAGCTGTTTTGTTTGGAAATGTTGTTTGCATTTGCTTTAAATTCCTGCTGGGAGGAAGTAGTCCATAATCAATACTTGTACTACAACCACTATATCCCTGATGGGCTGAGGTCTCCAGCTTCCCATCTTTCAGTTCTGTTACTGGGCTGCAATAATACTTGCTGCAATGGACCGAATGCAAAATACCCCAGTATTTATGTGAGCTAAAACTGACATTCTCATCTCACAGTTTTTGCCCTTAAAATGATCTTCCTCTCCCTTGACAGAAGCCAAGAGAAGCCACTTAAAAAGTATATGCCATAGCATATACTTGAAACTTACTCTGGGAACCAAACAGAAGGTGAATGCTGATAAAACATTAGAGTACTCAGAACAAAAGCTTTGTCAGAAAACTGCCACGAGCTGTGCTAAATAAACTAGATTTCTTTCTTCATAGCTTGTGCCTGAAGCATGTCTTATGATAAAAATGTCTCCGAATTCCATCCCATTTCTGCTATCTTTACTCATTATGGCAGCAGTTATTGTAAGGCCGGCAAAGTCAAGATGCAAGTAGAGGTGAAATTTTGGCCACATGGTTTGCTTATCTTCTCTTCATCGTATTTCATTTTAAAATAGACTGTGAAAGTTAAGCAAATAAGCTTAAGTTCATTAATTAGGCTAAGGTGCTGGAAGAAATGTAACTACCTTAGATGATTTTAAATGCTTTTGGCTTTGCGGTGTTCACACCTGTGATTTCTAAGAAATAGGAGGCTGCCACAGTGGAGAAGGATTCACAGATCTCCCTGTACAAAAGAGAAGCATTTGACATCTTAGGGCACCTATAAATCCAGAAAGTTGCATTCATGCAAGGTTGTTGAGGACTGTAAGACGTAACCACCTGAGAAGTTGTCTTAAGGAAATCTTAAAAGCTTCTCCATCCAAATGAGTAAGTTGTCTTTAGAGATTATGGCAACTCCAGTCACCTTACACTTTTCACTGGGTTTCTAAATCAACGCAAAGACACATCAGTATTATTGAGATGCAAAATGAGATGCAGAAGAAAGGCTTGACATTTACAACTTGTTTTTCTGAAAGTTACAAACCTAGATCTAGGTTCTGTTACTGAATTAAAAATGGCCATATTTTCAGGAATGCCAGTGAAGAACAGCTTCTTCTGATTCCAATCCCCCAAAAGTCTGCAAAACTTTTATTCTAGCGTCTCACAGTGGGTTAGCAACCTGCTTTAGGCAGCTAGGTCTGAAGGCTTTGGCTTTCCTAGTGGCAAAGCATGGCAGAGCTAAAACAAATCATAACTCCCTTTCTTCCTCAAACATGTGGAGACAGACTGATTCTTCCCATGAAGGGCTGAACCACTAAGGGGTTGTTACTAGAACTGGAAGCAGCTATTGTGCTGTGGGACATCATGCACTATGTCACTGAGCAACTAAAATTCTTGGATACTGAGAGAAAAAGAAGCCAGGAGGCTCCTGAGTGGTCACTAGGTCATGCACCTCCTGCCATAAAGCTCTCAGAAGAAGCAGCGCAGATGGAAATCTCCTGCCATGGTTCCCCATGTGATGGTGGTTGCATCCCCACAGGGTGAGTGAAGGATACGTCCACAAACTCTACAGATCACTAGTGGCTGTTAGAAGACCTGAAAAACCAGAGAGCCAGTAATTATGTTAACACTGTTAACAAGAGCGAACCTGGGACCAAGCTTGAACACTGCACCCTGACCGTCCACACTGCTTAATTATTAGTTCATTTCCTACTGTGTTTTGGGCTACTTCACCCAGTTCTCTCCAGAAAAATATCTGAGCAAAATTAGGGGGATAGATCACTCCAGAAACAGTTCCCCGAAGACATTTTGGATGAGGCTGCATTAGGTTTGACTCCATATGCCCCAAACAGTCCTCTAATGCTATTCCAAATACTTTTGCACACTCAAGTAGCACTCCCATGTGACCTCGTGCCACATCCCAGGGTAGGCAACACATTCCCAGTTTCCAGCTATAGAAACACCAGTTTGGTGGCCTGCAACACCAATATCAAAACAGTCTGAACTGAAGAAAATGTACATACAAAAAAGTATAGTCATGTCTTCAGGCCACAGAGCATCACATGGGATCTCGAAAACCCTCAAGGCCAAGTGCAGTGTTCTGTGAATGTAGGCAGCTCTGCTCTGCTCTGTGATAATCCCTAGAGCCATGTGGGCAAGAGCTAGTCTATGCCCCTTGGCCTTAAGACCACAAGACCATTCCCTGTCTCTCTTCCATTCTGCAGTGTAGACATAGGTCATGAGTCCTGGCTATCTTGCCAGGGCCACCCCCTAGCTATAGTTTTCACAAGGCTTTGCTCTTAAAAAGAGCAGGATTTTTTCCTCCTTTCAATGGGACTACATGAAACAAATAAGAGCTTTCCCCAGATAAACTCACAAATGGTAGAGTAACTGTCTGCCGAGGGCACCAGTCATTTCCCTCCCACGGGAAACCAAGCAGCTTCAGGAGGTGGAGGCCAGACTTCAGCGGAGAGGGCAGGAAACACTTTGGTGACCTCCTCCTTCTTTCCACAGGGGTGACCTGAGGCTTGCCTGTGGAAGGCCCTGGCTACAGTGGGGCACGATCTGGAGCATGCATTCGCAGGCGGTCTCTGCACCCTCTGCAGACCCATCGCACAGCATATCCATGAGGCAGGCACCAGGGCAGGATCACCTCTGGGAAGCCTGCCCRGCAGGAGCAATCAGGAAGGACTTACAGGCATAGACACTGCAGTCCATGCTCCCCAACCAGAGAACAGATATGTTTCCTATAAAATAGTCATGAAACTGCCTGCTGAACTACACATTAATTATGATATTGTTCTGAACTGAATCATGGCATCACTTATTGTTGCTGTTGAATGGAAGAAGGGAAATCTGTAGAAAAAAGGAATACTATGRTGATCTCTGCTTCTGGTAGTCAGTGGCATAGTCTCCTTTTTACTACTAAGAGAACGTAGTCTCTCTTTCCCATGACAAAATCCTATGCCAAAATGGCATCCTTCTTATAAATGCCAATGCAGTAGGAAAGCCAAGAGAAATTTCAGTAGGAAAGCCAAGAAAAAAWTTTATTTTTACAGGAAATTCTGAGGTATCTCTAACAGACTTTAAATGTATACAATCTCGTTGCACTGTGTGATCAGCAAAATTAGAATACAATTGAGATACAGGAAGAAATTTTGGAGCAAATATTACTTAGAGGTTCATTATTTCTTTTTAAAGACTCGGCTATGGTGATGGTGAATTCTTCTGTGAAGAAGCCACTATGTTTCTCACAACCTCTCAGTTTGCACTCGCATTCCTCCAGGAGGTTGGTGAACCTCATTCACTGAAAGCAGCCTTTGTCATTTTTATCAATGCTTATTCAGAAGAGAAAAGCAAAAAAATCCCRGGTAGAATTTCTCCTTCTCAAGAATTTTTATTTTTCCATTTTTAACTGAGTGTGGCATTTGTGAATGTGTTATACCAACTGAATGAGAAAGATACCCACTGCACAGGGCACAGGTACAAGCTAGGCAGCTGCAATGCCTCACTATGGTGGTTCAGCTTCAAACTGCTGGGGTCTCCTCCAGGCATGTGCAAATTTCCAGTGCAAACTCCAGCTGAGCTCTCACCTTTGCTCTTCCAGCCACAAAGATGGACATCACACTGAATATTTCTACGCTGCACAGCGCAGCAGCTGTCTCCCTTGAAGGTAGCTCAAGCACTGGGAGCAGATCTGCTATGCCAGCAAGCCCTGGGAAGTTCCCAGTCCTGTGTCAAACAGCTGTGCTGATGTTCAAAGCTATCTCATTTCAGACTGGAGCAGGTATCACAAAACTCTCTATATATCATGCAGCATAGACACATCATATGATAGAGGACTGAKGACAAAGGCTCAGCAGTGCAATGAGGATATCAACATACCTCACCTCAGCTGCTGAAGCAGACAGAAGCAATTTTCAGTAAGTAGCAACCAGGGCAGGGATTTAACCTTCATTATGATAAGTCCCGTATCCTCTCAGCAAGCCTCTGAATAATTTAGTGCCCTGTTTTTTCTGTCATTTCACACAAGAAATTCAGCTTATATGGAATACAGATAAGAGAAACTAAGATTTCAGTTCCAAGATGTTACATTTTTTTCTGAAATGAAAGTAAATGACAAACCAGGCAAATATATCTGAAGGACCTGTTTTGAGTGAGATAGTTTATGTTGTGTTTATAGGCCTTCCACAGACAGCTGCATGGGACTCAGAAAGATGACCAGATGATCACTGGACAGGGAGGGTGAAGTATAGGATATCAAGGAGCATATTTTCTTTTGCAGGTGCAAGGTCTTTTACTGTTTGGTAGCAAGTATTCATTTATTTCAGGTTTAGGATTGCCAGTTAATACTGGAGTGTCCTCCTGCTGCTGGAGAGAAAGTAAAAACAGTTCCCACTCAGGGACTGCTTCTCTGTGAAGTGCTCTGGGATGTATGTATTGGGAAGCTCAGAGGGTTATTAACATTGAAGATTAGAAAACAGTATTTCAGGAGAAGAGAAGACTAGCACTTCAGTAGGGTCAGTGAATTAGAGGAGCAGTCTGTTCAGCAGATTAACTTCCTTTATCAGTATTCAGCATCAGCAGCAATATATTCTTCAAACACAATTAATCAGTATCCAAAGTGTTTCTTAATAAGAAAAACAGCTTTTCATTTTAGTGTAGCAAGAATCACCTGGCTCTTGTAAACTTTAATGTTTATTGTTTTATTTCCTCTTTGCTGACTGACAGCTCAACTGGTTTCAAAGAACAAAGAAAACCAGGCGGAGGGAAAGTGCAGTATCAGCAATTAGAGAGCAAAAATCTTGGGTYTGTAACTCCTCAGAAGTGGGGAACAAGAAAAAAAGAAACACTGCAGAGCACAGCAAGAAATCCATCAGACACAGATTTGTTTCAAGGCCTGTGCTAAGCTGGCAAGTGTGTATTCTGTTTGATTGAGACCACTACAAGAGAACAGTGAACTGAATTATGCCCACACCTCTGCAGAATAACTGAACATATGGGCAGAACTCAAAAGCATATATATATGTGTGTATACACACATATATACAAACAAATTACATCTCTGGCTAATTTTAAAACTTTTTCTCCAGGAGCATAACAATTCAATGAAAGACTCTTAAAACCTCAAAAGTCTCCTGGACTTGAAAAACTGACTTTTTCTAGACATATTTTAGCATCTTGGTGATTAAGATACAGATTTCTGATGCTGGATTTAATGAAAAGAGTTCACTTGGTTGCAATACACTACCAGAAAATAAGAATTTGAGTCTGGATCTTAACAACAGATAGAAGGAGGAGGAAACAAAGGCTGGTTTTGAGAATAGATAGTGAAATCTGTGAGACCATCTGGAGATGGAAAGTTGAAATCCATCCGCAACTAGAAATCTTTGGAAGTTCTTCTACCAGATATTGCCATTTGCTAACCTGTACAAAATGCTGATATCCTTCAAGTGGGCACTGCTGGGATTTTCAGGGTGTCTAGGAGCCTAACAGCTGGCATTTGCCTTGGTTCAAGGATGCCTACATTCTTTGTGATCAGAAACCACCAAATCTTCCTGCACAGCTGCACAGGCACAAATAATGCAATGCCCAAGCTAGAGTCCTGTGAACCTCCAAAAATATTTTGCAGTCTTTCAGAAGACTTTAGGTATTTAGATACCTTTAGAAATGCCTATGAATTTTTTACCACATAAAACACCTTTGCTAATTTGGCCTCTGGTTTGCTTTGCAGTGGAGAAGCTCTCACCACAGCTGGGGCTTGTGTAGGCAGAGCCAGCCCAGAAGGTGCCATCTGCGCTTCCCAGAGTGGATCACATCAGGCACCTCGCAGTCTCTGAGCTGCTGAAGCCCTCAGCAGCATCTGCAGTCCCAGTGACCATCAGCCAAGCCACAAAGTCCTTTCTCAGCTCCTTTGTAAGATCTCAGGGGTACTTCGGGACTTTCCCCTCCAGTAGTCGTTACTGCTTGTCATCAGCTACACATATGTAATGGCAAATTAAAGATTCACTGAAATGTTCACTGAGCTTAGCCAAATCCCAAGTGGGGACATACTTCCACCAGAGCAATCTGCCAAAGTAATGACTCCTTAGGCTTCATGTTTGCATTTTTCTCCAACACACTGAACTCCTCTGTAAATTTGCATTGCAACAGTTAGAGGCTGCTGAAGATGAGTTTATCTTAAAATGCAGGATTCTAGTTTACTAAGCAGTAAGTCCTTAAACAAAAAGTTTTTTTTTTTCTGATATCTTATGTGTTTGGCTCATTTTTGCTTTTCCTGGAAGCATTCTTCAAATGGCTACAGTAAAGGCCATATTCAGCCCTCCATTAAAAATGGATTAATGCTGTCAGAAGTGCAAACAGAAGATAATGGAAAAGGGTATCTGATACTGTCAAGCAGACACCTTTTTATGCTGGTTGATAAACTTTTCAGAGTGGGATTTCCTTGACTTGGGCTAGTCAGAAACAGAAGTCCTAATAACAAATTGATTGGGAACAAAGACGTGGCAATACCACATTGATCAGGAACATACATTTTGCAGGAAAATGGTTAAGGAAATTAACAGAAATTTCAAGTGTCCTGTTTGATCCCAGAATGTGGGCAGGAAAACAGGACCACATACAATTGCCAATACAGCCATAGAGCGGGTTGTTTGAATATCTGGGAATCCAGCTCAAGAATACATGTTTTCAAAGCTAGGTGAAAGTTCAGTGTTCAAGGTCTACCTAAATTCAGTAGCATAAAGACCCCAGCTGGAATCCTTCAGCTTCCTTTGAAACTTCCAAACATAACCTTTTACTAAAATAAGAAGTATTTTACGCTAAAATTAAAATATATATGTTTATATACCTGTGTGTATGTGTAACTAAATTCAGAGTATTCACATCAAAATAAATGTCCTGATTTTTAAAAGTACTAATAGACCACATTTTCCTCTAACTCCAGCTTTGACTGTAGTCAGCTTTGCTCTTTGAAGAAAAGAGTAGTGTTAGTAGGAAGATGTCTTTTACATGTGCTTTTCTCTGCTCACAATCTCAGCTGTAGTTGTCTCTTCTGTTGTTAAAGATGATGAGCTAAACTTTTTCTCCATGTTCATTCCTGTAGCAAGTATCCACTGAGATATTCTTGACATGATGAAAAATAATAATCAAAGAACCAGCACAAGAAAATAATTGCTAATTGTGAACTTAAATTCTATCAGTTCTGCCCACAGCGGCACTCAGGAGGCCAATGATGAGTGACAAAGTCACATTTAGGTCATTTACTGTACATATGAACCAGTTTTAAAAGGATTATTAAAAAAATAATATAAATGGGACAGGGAAATGTAACAAACAGGGAAGTGACTGTGATTTATGCTACCAATTACCACCTGTAGCATATCAGTAATGCAGCAGCAGGATCCTATGCGATTAAGGGCTGACCACCATAAAGAGGCAGGAGCAGAGGAGCAAAGGCAGGGGGATCTCAGTGACTGCTGCAGGGCCATAAGAGTGCCTGCCCCTGCCTGTGGGTCTAAGTGACAGCAGCTGGGGCCATGGGTGATGGGGCTTGAGGTGCCACCAGCTGGGAGACTGGGATGTGTATGTTTTCCTAGGGATCTTCAATCCTCTGTGTGTATACGTGTGTGTGTGTATGTGTGTAATTCACTAGCAAGCTTCAAGCCAGAGTAGCTGGCAAATGGGATAAGACATCTGGGTGTGTGGAGAGACCCTGTGTGTGTGTGCAGCAGAGGAGATCTGAGTACCAGCCTCTGGCATGGGGCTGCAAGCTCCAGGAGTTTGTAGGTCCAARTACCAGCAAGAGACCTGGTTACCCAGGGGCTATCTCATGGATGTATTGAGTGTCCAGCACCAGCCACTGGAGGGATCCACATTGTGTGTGCATGTATACATATATGTGCATATAGTGCATATAGGTGCACTAGCAGACTTCAAGCCTGATCAGCAGAAAAGGAGGAACAGCACTGGGCTGTCTGTTTTTGAGAGTGCTGGGTGATTCCTGGCTGTTGATCTCTGTGGCCAGCTCTGTGTATTTATGTATTTATGTTTGTATTTTGTGTGTGTGCCTATTGGGAATACATGCTAAGGTTCACTACCAGCAGGACCTCGGGACGCAGAACTGCAGCCATTGAACATTCCCTTGAACATAAGAAAAYGCTTTTTTTACTGTGAGGGTGGTTGAACACGGGTAGAGGTTGCCCAGGGAGGTTGTGGAGTCTCCATCCTTGGAGATAATTCAAAACCCAATTGGACACAGTCCTGGACAACCTGCTCTAGCTGACCCTACTCTGAGCGGGGGATTCAACCAGAGCATTGCCAGAGGTGCTTTCTAACTATACTGTGATTCTGTGATTGCAAAAACTAAGAAGTCACTTTGCCTTCTGAAATTAGGCAAGTGGGCTTGCCACAAGTTCGACAATTTAGCATCCACTGTTTAATGATCTGCTTCCCTGGCCATAGGTGCTTGATCATCCCAAGCCCACATGTTTATATGTTAACATGTTTATACCAGCACTGCTGCTGTGAGAAGTGGTTGTGCTGTGCCACTTCTTCACCAGGACTCATTCTTCCTCATAAAACTGCTTTTAACTTGGCCAGATCTCAGCTGAATAATGTCATAATTAAAGTGCCTTGTTTGTTGTCTTCTCTGCCAATAAACTAGCTTTGCAGTAAAGGTGTTAATAAGAACTCAAATCTTGGCAAATAGAAAGCATTAAAAGGAAAAAAGAACAAAATCAATAAAACTAAAACAAAAATAAAAGCTTGTCTCTGTTTGAGAGAATGTACCTAAATTGCTGTCTCAAGCAGAAATTAATTAATTTTTCACTTTTCCTCTGTCCAGTACAAGCAGTTTTGGTCACTGGGATCCTTGAGACTGAACATGAAGGGGGATGGAGGACAGAAAAAAAAGTTTTTTCTTCCAGAGACTATCAAAGGCAGAATGTAACATTTATATTATGTCAACAAAGTTTGAGCTTTTTCCTGATTTTTCTGTATAGCACACAAGTACATATTCTTGAGACAATTCAAAAAATTTAACCAGCTATTATCAATAGCAGACTGAAACAGCCCCTCCAACTATTCCTTTGATTTTTTAAAAAAGTGGACTTTGACTTTCCTCACTGGTTTGCCTTTTAGCAATCTTTCAGCAAAGAGTTTACTTGCAGGATGATTTATGATACAGCTTGTTTTAGACTGATTATAGAATTCAAGAATTTAGTCTTCAAAAGTTTCAGGTTATACCAGAAACCTGATTAAAAGGGTTGCAGCCAATTTGGTTCCACCACTGAAAGGTACTAAATCACACGCATAAATATATCTCAATTCAAAGAGCACTTATGCTGTGTGAAAAGTTTGATTCAATTGCCTCTGCTGTCAAGTATAGAAATATACAGAATGATTATGCTCCCAATCATCATAGCTCAGAATTCAAATGCTCGACGAACCTGCTTAAGAATGAATTACGGCTGCAATTGATTTGAAGGAATTATTGAGGAAATAATTATGAATGGCAATTATATCTGGGAGAATTAGGATTTGTCTGCAGAGAATTCCTGAAGAGAAAGAATATTCATCAGATAAGTTTCCTGTTATAAATTACTTCCCCTACTCTAGTATAGTGACATTAGATTATTTGAAAAAAGTTATCCTCATTTTATTAATCTTAAATGTAATTAGTAACAAAAGAAGCTTATTACATATATATATATATATGATATACACATGAAACTGAGGATATATGCATCCTTCTTGTTTTTATTTAGGGAGTAAAAGTATTTGAAAGGTTTTCTTTTTAGTAAACCAAAAGAATAAACACAGTCATTTTGTTTGTGAGAATAAGTCCCATATCTGATCAAAATAACGATCTTTTCCAGGCAGATCTTGAATATACTTTCTTACTTTGTTTAATCTTCAGGGAATTTTTTTTAATCCTCAGAGAGTTTGCTATATTTTTCGTAAAGATTTGTTTATTACTCTTCGCAATTGCCTTGTAAGGATCTGAGACAACTGCTGCAGATCAGCTGCAGAAGTTATTTTATTGGATTTTTCACTGAACCAAAGCCAACAGAAGCTGCTTTGAAATGAAAACTTTTCTTCAGGACAATAAAGCTTCTTTCATTGTTTTGAACAGTGCAACTGGCTGACTTTAGTCATCTCATAAACACATGGGATACAGAACTTTGCACCAAGGTTTCAAGGAGAGAGTAACAGAAAGAGGAAATGGAAATGTCTGGCTTATCATAGAGCATATGGTTTCATGAAGTACTAGTCTGGGCAGGGATGCGGGCTTAAGTAATACCTTTTTCCCATTTCTCCATCCCCTTTGCTTCCAACCTAATCCAAGTCCTCTCTCCCACATTTGTGTCAATATAATCACTTGTGGGGCCAATGATCTAGGTTAAAAATAAAAAGTTCCWTTTGGAGTTTTATCAAAAAAAGAAGAGTCAAATATTTTTAAATTGATCTGTTTTACAAAATCAAGTTAGACAACAACCAGGCAGACATTGAAGCCAGCAGAACTGTAAGGGCAAGAACATCTGGCCCATGGGAAGAGCGAGCTTGGCAGGGTGAGAACTACTTGGGCAAAGCAGATGCTTACACATCTCCTCCTGCTTTGCTCTTATGTGGGCTTTTCAAAGAAGATCTGCCATTTTGATGAAAAAGAAAGGGGCCATGAAAGGATTCCATGAGAGGTTTCCATCATACATGTGCTAAGGCTCTGTTACAATAACTGAAGTGGAAGGTCCTTCAGGATGACTGTTTTCCTGCCACCTTTTCAGCTTCTGTGAGTAGAACACACAAATGATTTGATCACAGTGTGACCCTCTCATATTCCCTCATTAAGAAATGAAAGATAGACTTACACACCACTGGAAGATCACAAATATTGCTCTTGCACATAGAGAAGACCAAATAAAACATTAATTCCCTGACACTTTGGAAAGCTAGTCATAAGATTTATGATCACCATTAAGCTTAAAGTTAGCAAGGTGCTAAAACGAGTGGTTGCTTCATTAGCATGCAGAAAAGTTTTGCAAAGTATATTTTCACTGTGGCACCAGCAATGAATAAATCTTCCCTGGAAACAGTCTTTCTTCCTTAGACAAACATAATACATGACTGAAACACTACAGTTTAGTTTACAGACTTGATCTGTGTAAAAACTGTCCTAATTTTTGTCTTATTCTCAAAATTTAGTTAATGAGATAATATATGCTGATATGAGACATTTCCCCCTTCATGATGCTCATTTGCAGTTTGTTGTTAAGAATTGGGCAGTTCAAAAATCTGGGCAGGTCTGACCTGGCTCCTGAGGGCTGGGCTCTCCCAGACCCTCTTGAGCACTGCAGCTGGCACCATGGTCCTCACTAGAGTCCTCCAGTGAGATTATTGCTACAGTTCAAAGCCTGCCAGCACTGCTCCATGTCTTCAAGTTGCTTTTCCATCACTGCAGCTCTGCAAGACCCATTTAAGGCTGCCTCAGTGCTCTGCTCTGCACATTGCAAGTGGGAAGACTATATAGAGTTCATGGATCAGAGGAGAGTTGGCACCTGGCAAAATCTTAGTTGGATGTCTATTTTTATGGTTTGATAAAGCCTTYATTATATGTGATAACATTTCTATATTGGTAGGAATGAGACAATTTTGCTTGTTAGGTCAACAGTTAGGTCACAAATTTTGGTTCTGTTTGTACATTTGTTTCTACTGTTTGTTGTTTATTTTGTTTATTTACATGATGATGACAATAAAGGAGAGGAGTGGTGAGCAGTTCACTATAAATAGACAGCTTCCATTATAGATATGAAGCACTAAAGAAACCAAAGAAACATAGAAAACATACATAATTCACCAACTTCAGGAGATCCAGTGCCACACAACAGTCCCTTCAGGATATATTAAAGGGATGCCCTTCCAAGAGCTGCCTGGATTCACAGTTTGTTCCAGTTCTTGATGTTGCCAGAAACGTGAATGAAACTGATTTAGCACATACCGGTCATCAAAATGTCACAGCAGCTTTAGAGTGAAATAACTTCTGATCACTACTTTGTCAAGAAAGCAAGACAACAATGACTCTGGCAGAGAAGAAACTCCTTGGAAATGGCTGAGAAGTCTACATCATGTACAACAAAATGCATTTTCCAACGGAAGAAAAACAAGTAGTTCAAAGGACAGAGAAGCAGTCAAGTGCTGGATATACAGATATATATATATATGTAAAATTCTGCAGCAAAGAAGATGAGCATCAAGAACCTTTCCATTGTCAGAAGAGAGATGAGAAATGAGGAAGCCCATTTTCATCAGTTTTGTTACTGTTATCACATCAGAGATGAAGAGGACAACAATAACAGTGTTAAAATACRCAAGGTAGACGAGTCAGATACTTTAACATAAAAAATGCCGTATACCAAGAACTGTTCGCATTCTTTAGAGATAATCTCTTCACAAAAAGTGATAGTAATAACTGACTTTGTGGTAAGACTAGCTRCATCTCTGAAGTCACATGGGAGCTAGTAGAATAAAAGATTCAGCCAATAAGAGCATGCACCATAAAACAGATGTTGAATTTGGACAAGTATTMCACATCATCCATGATAACAAAGGGAAATTTAATGCGTATCCAACAAGAAGACAGCTTGTTAATGGATAAGCTTGCCGTACATAATACAGTGCTAATGACAGCGTTGAAAGCAGCCAAATCAAAAGCAACAGATGGTGGAAGAGATTTTGAGTAGAGAGTTTTACTGATGAGAGATGACATCAAAGTACTAGGTGTGGATGAGTCATGAATTCCTCTCTCCCTAACCTGTATCAAAGTTCAATRCATCAGCTTCTGTTGTATGAATATTTTCTTACAATGTTAATGGAACAAAAAGAAGACTTTACCCAAATGAAGTCTTGGCTAAAGAAATTAATTGGTTACTCTACCCTGGCTGATGACATTAAGTGTTCTTTTTTACCCAGACTTTGTTTGGGGTCATGTATAGGAAAAAAAACATTCCCCAAAGCACGTTTTACTGGAATTTGTTGTGAAATAATTAACTGTTAATGTGGAGCTTATTTAAATGCTAAACATATTAAGATATTCTGTGTTCTACTGAATAACCAAAGGGACTGATACAGGGACTTTGTATCCAGAAACTAAGATCAAAAAACAAGTTATGCTAACAGTGAACACCTATCACCACACCTAGTGTGTCCTAGCCTGGGTCAACTTTGCCACGCTTCAGGGAATGCATTCAACTTATCTAACTTCAGGTATACAATGTATGCATCCACACCTGAGCATCTCACCTTAAGCTGCCTTTATAGTCAATGGAGAGAAACAGGCACTATCAGGGTACTGCAAAATTGACCTGTTTTAAACATCAGTTATGTATGAAAAGAATCACATCCTGGAAGTGTTTAGGCTCCATATAAAAGGGAGCTATAAAGACAGCTAGTTCAGATGTAAATGCCTGCCTTAGTCATCTAAATTTGGTCAGAGGCAGTTACCAGCTGAGGAGACAAAATTAGACAAGGAATACGGCACTGCATAATCAGAATCATCATGTAATCTCTTTCACTTCTTAACAACATGGAAAGCAAACAAAAAACAATTTACATCATGTCATTGGCTCTATCAAGTCTGCTATGTCAGCGAAAGCATTAGACTTCCCACACTACCAATACAGGAGGATGACAATATAAGAGCAGCACATGGAGCAAAGAAGAAGAGTCTAGCCTGAATGCTTACCTGCTCACATTCACCATTTACGGTTACATTACACCTGTACTTCTAAGTGACACTGGGTTGAACAGTCTGGTCCTCACTAATATCCTAATAAACCACACTATCACAGGCTACTTTTTTAACTTTCACCTTTCCTGAAACCATTGTTAACATGATAAATCAGTCACTGCAGGTCATATGAGCACTGGTCCTGCCAAACATAACTCATGTACGACCAAGATCTGTATTGCAAAGGCAAAGAAAAAGCATTGTATTTAAAAACATTATTTTTCAAAGGATACATTTAACACCACCTGAAATATTCTTTTTACTATTGATAAATGTTTCTAAGATGGAGACTCATGAGAAATATGTATAGAACCTGGCATCATACCTCAAAGATATATCCAAGGTGAAATGGAGGAACAGCATTTTAACCATGCAGTCTTGTTCCACAAAGTCATATATAAAGCACTTCTTAGATTAGCATGGAAACAATTTATTCCTTGGCTACAGGATAATCATACTCCTGATGTTGTCCACTCTTATGACGCACAAAATATATCAGTAGTACTTGTGACAACTGCCAAGCACATTTCAATTCAGTCCTTTATAATCACACATAATCCTCCATCATATATCTATTTGAGRTGTACTTCAGTTATACAAGTGGTGGTGGTTTTGGAAACTAAGCAGGTTTTGGAATTCCCACACTGACATGTTGGACATTACACTGGGACTAGTGCAGACTAGACAGTTGCCTAGTTGTTTCATACAAAAAACCCAGCTTCTGATTAAGCATCCAGATATCTAGATTTCAGATATGTTGAGGCCTTGTTCAAATGCTTGAGGCCTTTTTCAAATGCTTGAGAACAACTAGATAAAAACTCATGCTCAGGGCAGACAGGAGTGGGGCTGAAATGGGCAGAAATGTGTTCTTGTTGCAGAAAGCAGAGACACACTCGAGAAGACCTGCCTCTCCCACCTGGCCGTATTACCTTTGCTGGCAACATCAGACGGATCACAACAAAAATAAAATGGCAGATCTAGGTGATAGGGATAAAGTAGACTGTGGGTCTTGCTGAAATTGTGCCCGCTCCAACACTGAGGAAACAATTCTGGACCTGAAGACGAGCGCTGTCACGAATGCAGTTACAGAGGTTGCCAAATACAAATTCACCACATGACAGTGTAGCGCTGACCAATCTTTGACACTTAGTAGGTGATATCAAGAAAAGGTGCAGAGGGGTGTACCAAATGGTTCACTATAAGCCTTTTTTTYCCCAAAAAACAAAGGTTCAGGTCACAAGACAGTGGCATCCCCAACAGGTGAGACAATGCTTTTGTGGTATCTCCACCTTTCTGTGCCAAATCAAACCTTGTTAAATTCTTAATTTAAAAGGGTAAAAAAGAGCAATTACAGAATTAACCTATAGGATAATGTTCTTTATATCATGTGCAGATCCCAATGCTTCAAGTTAATCAAAAATCATTGTGAAGAAATCAAATGTCACATATCATCTCACAGGAAGGCAGACACTGTTGATTTGCATGTGCTCTGAATCTCAGTAGTGGCTACCCACAGGAATAACCACAAACAGCAGGTACTGTTACATTCATTGGGGATGACAGATTCTGCAATATTAATAAGGTAATATAGCCATTGGGATTGGTACAGGCAGAGCATTGATGGACTTCCACTCCTTCTCAAGGTGTGACATTGTTAGTGCCTTTGCAGACAAGCAAAACTCATGGAAAGGAAACAGACTTTTTTCACAAAACAAACTTTTTCCAACTTGGACTACCAGTGGAGCTTTTGCAAAATCTCTTTCTGAAAGTGTAGAGATTCACAGGTTCTTTGTAAATCCCTAAAAGAGCAGTAAGTAACATAGAGAAATGCTGCTCGTCACTTTTCTGTGCTAAGGGGTAAAAATGATTCAAACCAGATGCCAACATAGAAAGACTGTCTCTTCTGACAAGTACTGCACGCAAACTATCACACAAAAACTTTAAGATGATCTTAGTGATGTGAATCCACTGGGCTGAATCCAAAGGCTCTGGCCTGACAACTGATGCGAAAAGGCATTTGGACATTGAGAAGATGACTCACTCCCCAGCACCTGAAGCTATCTTGCATCTTAGGAAAGCCACTGTGTCTATTCCTGGCTAAACGCTGAATGTGTTAGTAATACATTAAAGGGCATAGAGATCTACAAGCTAGAAATCTTTAACAGGCAGAACTGCCATGACATAGATTGTGTTCAAGATCATTTTAGTAAGGATTTAGAGGAAGAGGAGGGGAATTGTGTTGTTTGAGCCGTTCATAATGCAGAGGGGAGGGGACCAGAGTTCATGTAGTCAAATACAGATATCTGAAATGTAAACTTCTGTGCCTGAGCTCGCCAGATGGCAAAGTACCTATATAGGTACTTCTAGAGTGTGATTCACCTCATCCTAAAGTACCTATCTAAAACAGACCATATGAAATRTGTCCTGTAAGGGTCTTTTCCCCTGCTGCCCCAAGGGAGGCCTAAGCTCTCAAGCTCAGGTGTAGACGACTACATTGCAGAAGTTTAACCAGCCAGGATGGTCCCCTCACTCACACCTTAAAATAGTTAACATCAAGGGAAAATATTGTGTTATTTATTTGTGGTACTTTAAGAGAATGCATATTTTTACTGTTATTAAAATTTGATTTTGACCAAGAAAAATGTAAAATTTTGGTAATGTTGTAATAACTTTTTTTAATCACCAAAACAGAGTGTTCTGTCATTCAGAGAGCAATTACTAAGCTATGATCAAAGACTGGTTTCTGATCAAAGACTTCAGCTCTAAATGTCTTCAAAAAAGCACCATTACAATTTGCCAAGTTAGGTAATGCCAGTGGCTTTTTTTGATTTGTTCCACTGTCTGATATCCCTGCTAATAGCATCCTTGGCTCACAGGATGAACCTCCTCTGTACTCCTCTGTCCAGACCCCACTGTTCAGAGAACATCTTTGTCAGGGAACCTCTTTTTCCTTTGTCCTTCTTTGCATGAAAAGGATAACATTAAAAACTGTATAGTAAACCAAAATTTTGGCATACATGATTAATAGCAAATGAGACCCAGATCATTTGGTCATTTTCTGCAAATAGCAACACAAACTTTTCTCACTTTTTAATGCTCTCTCTGCCTCTGGGAGTTTTCAAGTAGCCCCAAGTGGCTTTTCTCTCTGTCCACCAACAGTTGTCAAAAGAAACCTCTTTGCTCTCTAGGCCTACAAAAGCCTCTGACCTTCATTTTTCAGCATGGGTTTACAGGAAATCCACCTTGCAACTTCATTAAAGGCATGAATCAATGCTGGCTGAGAAATCTGGCTGACAGCACCAGTTATACATATGTACTAAATGTAGGCTTTAGTAAGGCCTTTGAGGACCAAAGATGTTTTACAGTGAGGAACTTGACAGGATCAGACCGTTTAATATATCACAAAACCGAATGCGAGTGAACAGACTATGCCTAATCATCATGAGAAAAAAATTCTGGATACAGAAGGTCTTTTAAGTCCAGTGGAGAAAGGCATAAAAATAAGCAATATTTGGAAGCTGAAGCTATACACACTTCAATGGGAAATTGTACACACATGTTTAACAGTAAGGACAATATCCGATTAAGGCAGATAACCGAGAGAGAAGGAGCAAGAACCTTCACTTTTTGCTGTTTTCAGATTAGGTCTTATTAACTTTTCTGAGAGACACGCTTTAGGCATACAAAGCATCTCCATACATGGGTGGCTGCATGAAATGCAATGGCCTGTGAAATTTGGTCAGACCCAATGATGTGAAATTCCTTCTTGTCCTTAATTGTTATGAATTTAGGAAGTTATTAATTTGTGCAAAGCTGCAGTACATGATTGCTACAGACAGGAAGCATGAGGCCAGGCTGCCTGGCCTTCACCTTGTGTACAGCCATCTGGAATCACATTCAGACAGAGTAAGTCAGAGAGACACAGTGATTTTTCCCTCTCTGCTTGAGGAAAATGCATTGATCTAAGATCTAGCTGATRATTTCAAATTTTCTGTCTCCTTACTGCTTATTATTCGTTGAGAAGTACTTCATAGCACTTTTTATTAAGATGATATCTTCTAACCCCTGGAGACAGGCAGGTATCATTGCCTCAATTTATGGTCCAACAAATGCAGAGAAGTGAGCTGTCGCTTGCAGTGGGGTTGGGAATCTCTAATATGGGTGACTCAAACCCTACTTCCTAACTCAGCTGCCTTTCAGAAGGATGGCACCAGACCTGTGATCCTAGCTGTCCCATTTGGGACCCTGGTTCTGCACAGAATGCTGTCCCCTTCCACAAAAGCAGGATTTCTCAGCCTCAGCCTCTTTTTGCCAACTGCTGGTAGCAATGTAAACCACTCCCAAAGCATACGCTGTCTTCTCCCTTTAGTGACTGGCCCACACCAGTATTACAATCCATTTTGCAGTTCAGAGGGCAGAGATTTGTGCTGGTGATGGATCTTGTGGTGTCTGATCAAAGCAGTCATTGTTTTTGCACATAATACAGTTTCTGTTTTTTCAGTTTTCTTCTTCAAAAAAACAGTTATGTAGTTCATATAGAGAGGAAGAGGTTGTAGAATTTAACACTTGTGTGGGATACAACAGATTATGAGTGCTCCGAACACTATTTACACATATGGCAACTGCTTGTATTACAAGGATCTAGGCATGATGGGCGAGAYGTACAACTGTATGGGCCCCTGCGCTGACGCACGCTGGCAGTGACTAGCTCTCTGACAACACCATCCGCTAACTTCAGCTGTGCTGAACAGATTTTGGTGTAAATGAAAAAGAGTAGACTGTAGTTGGGGTACCGTGCAAGAGCTGACATTACGTGAATGTGTTCACAGTAGACTGCTTCCTTTCAACTGCTTTACTATCCCAAAGTCCCTTAGAAAGAAATAGATACAAATCTTAATCCACAGTGATTCTGGCATATAACCATGCTGATGTGCAAGCAGGATGTGTCACTCCACACACACAAATCCTACCACAGGGCAAAACACCTCCTGAAACAGAACCAATGAGGAAGAGCCACAAGCATTTCTAGCCCTGGGGAGAGAAAAAAAAACTTTTTAATAAACCAACAAAATCAAGCTGGAAAGTCATGTTTTGTATCAGTTCTTGGAGGGATCAGCAAACACAGAAAGCAGTAAAAAGATGACAAATGGGGTTCTTCTACCTTCTTTGGGCTACTCACCCTTACCACAGAATTTATTATCGACTTCAGATTGGAGATAAATCACCAACAAGCCAGGTGAACAAGAAGATATAAGAATAACTGTGTCCTCCRCAGGAAGGACATATCAGAACTGGCAAAAAAAAAAAAAAAAAAAGAGGCCTCTTTGTTTGAAGAGGCCACCTGCATTTTTTCAGTGCTTACGATCCACCCCAGCAGGAAATACTTCAGTGTGAATCACAGCTGTCAGTCTGTTTGTTGATGCTGCTGTGTCTGCTCCCCTCCAAGGGCTGAGGAGAAATTCAGGGTTTTGCAAACTACGGAAGATGACCTGCTCAGCAAGAATGATGMCAAATGGATTAGTCCTTTAAGTGCTCAATTTCCTTAGCTCCTGCAGAGTTCAGTGACAGTTGGGACTTTTCCCTGTGGTGTCAGATTAGGCCAGAGCATCCAATTAAAGAACCCAGTCTCCATTCAACAACTATTACTCATCCTGCTCTTCCCCCACCCCAGTCAATGGCAGCCTGGCACTGTATTCACCTTTAACAATGCAGGTCATAATGTGAATAATCACTAAAATTAACAACGTTTACAGAGAATCAAAAATAACTCTGATACTAGTATCCAAATATTTTCCAAGGCAAGAAAGGTTTCTGACAAGGGGCCATTTGCAAGCTGTCCTCAGACATGTGCTAAGAGGGCAGAAGTGGGCCGTTGCTGAGAGTGCTGCTCGGCGGTGCTGGGGAGAGCCCTCATGCGTGCCACTAGGCAAACGGCTATGACAGGAGGGGCACGGTGCCACGAGTCCCGGAGGTGGGACTGCACAATCGGGTATAGCTGCAAGGAGACCTACAAGGATAACAGCGGTGGTGGAGGTACCAGCGCGGGCTGCCCAGATGCAGTCCCGACGTGGGATGTGGATGCATGCAAAGGCCTGAGCCAGCTCTGCTGGCCGTGCCCCCATGCCTGTGTTACCAGCCCATGTTGGGGTGATTAAAGCCAATGTGGGGATGCCTGCAGTCAGTCACACACCAAAGCCCAAGAGGTGACATGAAAATGTACCTGAGAAATTTATTCTGTGAGGAAAAAAAAAAAGTGATTCCCATGAAACCCAAGCACTGCAATGATGTAGTGGCATTCCCAAATATGTGTCCTATCAAAATCCTAATGGTATTCCCTGGGACCTCAAGCACCCCAGAGGAAGCAGAAAATGTTAGCCTCATGAGGGATTTGTAATGATTAATTTATACTCATTTATATACAGTTTGTGCCCCCAAGTATCAATACTGCGACATTTTCATCCTTTCTTTTTCCCATCTCAGTGCATAATTCTGTGCTTGGTTCAACTTTTTGTGTATTCTCTGAAGGTCACTGGCACTGCCATTTCCCAAAGCAAAGCACCTTGCTTTGCGATACAGTGAGTTAAACAGCAGCACTGCTATGCAATGACAGCTTTGCAATAGCACATAACAACGAGCCTATCATTCAGCAAAACCTTGAGGCAGCTTAGGCAGAAACTACTAGGCAACACCAGGGATGGTGGCCTACATCCTGGGCCCTAGCCACTCAGGTGGCTTTCTGAGATGTGATGTGAGGGATTTTTTTTAAGACCTGCTGGGATTTGCAATGATAAAAGAAAAAGGTGGGTGAGCAAGTATTTCTTCTGTTAGCTACTCTCTTCATGGTTTGGTCTTTTAACAGTCATCCCAAGTCTTTCTAAACATATCCAACACTTAAACCAAAATCCAGCATGCAAATTCTCCCCCAGCATCTTTGCTGGTGTAGGCTCAGGGGACTAGGTCATTAGACAGGGGTCAACCAGCAGAGCTCCACTGACTTTTGCAGAGCTGCCCTAATGTACATAGCCAAGGTCCAGACTCAGCTGTTTGATTACTTTACAGGTCTGCACTGCACCTAGAAACAGAGCAAGTAAGTGCTATGCAGTTTTGCTGAAAAAAAAGGAAAACATTCAAGTACTGACAGCAGATGACTCAGTGGTTTATAAATATTTAAAACATCAGTCATTCCAGATGAGGCAAAACCTAGGTCAGCCTTGGTATGACATGGTGAGTTACTCCGAGCTAATAGAAAAGATTTCCTCCCTTGTCAAAGCTACAACTGCAAGACATTTCCGAAGTACTTATTTATGGGGATGAGTTTGGGAAGATCAATGAGCTGATCCTTCGTAAACTCCCAAGGGCTGCAGTAGTGCGTAGTGGGAGAGGGAAGAGAGAGCAAGTGAGCTTAGGCTGAGGGCTTGGCGTGCAAAATGAGGTGAAGTGCTGTTATTTTTATCAAATGAATAGCCAAAGTCTAGGCACTATACTAATTACCAATAATCAAGATAGGATCCAAAGGACTCTACCTAATAAAATATTTTTTGACTTATTCTGGAGTGGGAGCTTAATCTAACACCTTTGCAATGTCCTTTGAAATAGCAACACCTCATTTAGCCCTTCAAAGCTGGATGTCTCATTTAGTAGAGGCAACATATACATACCAGAGGGATTAAGATGGGAACCTATAGAACCTATAGAGGTGGCAACAAGAATTTCTCTCTGTAAGCCTCTACCTCTCTCCACTAAGCACCAAAGAAGCCTAGTCTAGAAGGGCTGGACCAGATACACAACCTTTTAACAGCACAACTGAGATGAGATGTCTCCAACCCTTTTTGCTCTTCTGTCCCAGGGTCTGCTGCTGGGGAGGTGATGTGCTCATTCTGCCCCAGGGCCCCAGCTTTCTGCTTGGGGCTTGGTTTAAATCTCTAAAGGTCTGCTCCTGGTGCTTCCAATACCATCATCTTCAGCTGGGAAGCACATTCCTTATCTTGGTCAGTAGAAAGCCCAGGGAACCGCCTTCATGTGTATTAATAACATAAAGAACTTCTGCAGGTTAGGGAACATAGTAAATTAAATAACTGAATAATATATACTGGGTGAAATTCTGAATTATTTCTTTCCCCTCTTTTTGTATTAATTAATTTGAAGCAGTGACTGCTGATATATTTGTGTTGTGTACTCTGTCTAGCATACAGTAGTCATTAAAATCAAGGCCATGACAAAAAAGCACTTTATGTTTTCAAATTCCATTTCCTTTCTTATGAAACTTAAGTTGACTAAAACCCTAGCCAAATGTAATTTTATTTTTCATGATAGGACTCAAACAAGAAAACTCACAGACATATAGATAATACAGTAGAGGAAAGTATATTGTCAATAAGATCTGAAATGTGCTTATTTGTGCAGAATTTAAAATGTGATTGAGGCTATACAAAGTCTTGATTTGTCTTTTTGAGCTTTTGAAACTTAAATGTTCATGATTTCAATGTTTTTTTCTACCACCTGGAGAAAAGAAATATGTATTTAAATTATGGAGAGGTATTAATGTTTCCACATGAGTTCAGATCCTGGGGGCTTTGAAAAGACMACTTGGTATCACCATACGCAGGGAAATAATACCTTAAAAAATTGATGCTGATAAGGAACAGAACAATAAGTTGAAAATTTTCAGCATAAATTAAATTCTTCTAAGCTTATATACAGTAATTCTGGGCTATGCCAAGCGTTACAGACAGTGTGTTTAAAAAGTTGCAGGTTTCATGAGTAATAAGGATACCAATCTGAAAGTAAAAACAATAGTGCACATGACTAATGGTGATAATCTCGGAAGCCCTCATGAGTCACTTCAGCCAATGGAGAAGATGGCTAACTTGTTTTTATAAGTAAAGTATTTTCCTGTATTAAAATGCTTAACAGCAATGTCCATCATAAAGAGGCTGTTTTATCCATAAACGCGTTATGAACATCATCAAAGACAGCTGCTGTTTTCAGCACAAATTTCCACTGCCTGATGGAGTGGGCACAGCTACAGATCTGAAACTTTTGCTGGCTCTCAGCACCCTGGCAGAACCAGCAATGCGTTTAATGCTAATGGCTCGGAATTTAATTAGGTATATTTGTGTATGTTGGAGTGACAGCCTTTTCCTTTTTTTGTCTTTTTTTTTTTTTTTTGTGTGTGTGCTGTGTTTCAACTAAGCAAAAGATAGAAAGGCAAACTATGAGCCTTAGTGTGGTTGGTACATAATAAAACCACTAGTGGCTTATTTAGTCACTCTGATGCAATTGGTGCTGCTCCAACAAATTTACACCTTGTTAACAACAAACATCATTCATGAAAGGCTGGCTCTAAGACAGGAAGGAGAGTGCAGGTCCACAGCACTGGCTACACTCAGACATAATGAGGGCAGGAGGGCTGTAGCCTCGCTTTGTAGAACATGGGATAAAATTTAGATGTTTCCCTTCTTAATTGTTAGGGAATAAGTAACTATATCTATTCAACTTCTCATCTGTGTGCAGTAACCTCTATGGAGAGAAGTACATTACAGCTTATTACACTGGGCCCTTCCCTTACTGCAGAGGCTCATACAACATGGCTCGTTATGTTGGGAAGACCTTACTTATATTTTCATCAAAATTAAAGCAATTTACTTGGAAATACTTGCTTGTTTCTTTGCTTGTTTTACATCTATATCCTAAGCCCCCATTTTCTCCTATTTTTATCTGCTTTCTTTCTTTACTTGGTCCTGTCATTTAATTTGATTTTTCCATACCAGGACACAGTGATATGCACCATACTGAGCTATTTTAAACCTCAGAAGAAGGCCCATGAGTTAGTACTTCAAAGCTTTCTGCAAAATGTCAGCCTTCCCTTTTTCAATAAATTTAATACAACTTCACACCTGTGCTTTCCTTCAAAACAATGGTCATCAGCTCACCTCACTTCAAAGCTGCTCTGCTTCAGACCTATCCTCCCACGCAGGGACATGCTACAGAGGTGAAAATGCTCTTTTTACCTTCCTGCCTGCTGTCCTTTGCAGGCTGCCAGCTACCCAAACTCCAACTTCTGCTTCAGAAAACTTTTAGCAAGAGGAAAACGACTTGGAAAATAACTGGCCTTCTCACCAAATGCTCCAGGGAGAGGAAAGAAGATGCGAAAAGCATCCTAAAATTAAAAGAAAAGAGCATTTTAATCACTAGTTGCCTAGAGACTAAGGAGGAATTCACCTTGCATATGTTTAGTCATCTAAAAGCTACTTTCTAGCCTAAGCTAACTGTCTATGCTCCCTCTATAGCCGAGGAGACAGGTAGGCACGTCCAGAGGATGATTCAGCCTAGTGTAAGAAAGATTTTTAAAATGAATAGAGAGTGAATCAGTCTGTAAAGGTGCCTTTCTCTCTAGGGACTACACAGTGTCTGTAGGCAACTGTTTGAACTAGACGTCCTTTAGTCAGCTAAAATTAGATGAGAGGAGTCCCTTCCTTGGTCAGGGACAGTAGTTACTAGTGCTACGTCTCAGTGCCCTGTCACACAACATCTTGTGCAAAGAAAGTAGCTATCACCTGCAGCACGTAACCACAGAGGAGACAGAAAAGACTCTTTCTGAGTGCATCACCCCCAAGAGTTTGCAAGTATTCCAAGTGTTTCTCATTTTAACCATGAACCACTTCTATCAGCATTAAAATATTGCCATTTATTCCAACATATGTTTTTATTCAACAAGCCATGCCTTATTTGTTCATTTTTTTCTCATATCTGGACACTATCCCACTGAAGAACGTCTTTAGGATGCAGACAATGCTATCAATGACTAGTAGTTTCTCTCTCCCTAGCATCAGTTTTCAAAACATCAAATTAAAAAACATTCGCACAGCACAAGAGGATTTTCATTCCTCACATTCCTCATCTCAAAAAGAAAGCAAAATGCCTGACTCCTGCTTCCCTGCTTTAGTCACTTTGGAAGCATTATCTTTGGCTGCCCATAACATTCAAAATATCTCTCTGCTTCCCCTTCTCCTTTTAGGCTAACTCATGCTCACAGCTGGGACATGCAAGTGGCATTTATCGCACAATGTAGCTAAAAACATGCATCTAAATAAGGTGCCACCACCTGCTCTTCAGGCTCACCAAACACACTGCAATATTCAGCTAGTGAAGTAAAGGTTCTCGTTCCTCTTGTCTGAAAGTCTAGCAAAATATCAGAGAAGTCAGAGCTTGGGAGGGAAACTGGGTCTCCCAGAATCGCACAGGAGTGTTTCCATTAATGTTATTAGTAACGGAAAGGGGAGCAAACTGCCCTAGCTTTTTCCAATGACGGGCCTGAGTTTTTCATGTTCTTCATGAAAAACTTCATATTCTGGATTATCAACAAGGCTTTATAACACCTTGGAGAGACCCTTTTTTTTCTTTTACAAAGATTTTGGCGTGCTGCAAGCAGGCAGGGGATAGGCAGCCACCTCTTGTGAATGGCCCTCTCACATTGCATGGCCAGGGCACTGCTGACCATGAAGCCCAACAGCACCCCTCCTGCAGTGGCAGTCTCCCCAGGACAGCAGCTCTGCCACAACCTGGTTTGCAGATCATGCAATGTGTCTCTCTGCAGTAAGGAGAATCATTACGCTGTTCTTCTGATGTCCAGAAGGGAGATTTGCATGGCTATGGCCTTCATCAGTTTGCTGCCATCATTATTTAGCATCTCTGTTTGGCATCATTAACCACTGACTAGTTGGCTGAACCCAGAAGCAGATCTCCATACAGGGAACTTGCTGCAGAAGAAAATTTCCCTCTCCTCAGTCATCTTCCTGATTTAGTCATTTTGGAAAAATTTACCCACCCTCTGTGTTTCATATGGTTCAGAAAGTCTCCATTTCTCGAGAGAACTTGCTCTGAAGAAATAACCAGAAACAACAACTTTCATCCCCTTGTTGCTTTTCTTTCTTCATCAGCTACATTGCCAGAGCATCAGCAACCAGAGAGCCTAATCCATCTGCCTGCACAGCCCCAAGTGCACGTGAATTATCTGTTTGTACCGATGACAGAATTTGGCGGTATGTGGCCACACGGCCAGACCACAGTTCAAAAATGGCATCGGTAGAGATAGTGCACTGCAGGACTGTAGCAATTTGACACAAGTACCAATGGCTCAGAATTTCTGTAATTTCCATCAGGAAGCTGTGATACTGCTTCTCCCTTAATTTGAACTGTTCTACACTGCCTGTTTTGTGACAGGAAGACTGAGTAGTGTTCAAAACAGAGAGTTTTTCCCTTTTTGCCTATCATTTGATAATACCAGCCTCTAGATTTGAATGTGGTCTGGGGAGCTTTTGGAGACTATATCTCATCCCTGTCATTCTTCAAGTTGAAGTCATCTGTCTCATTCACGCTGGTCTTTAACTTCCTTTCTGTTTTCTTAGATTAATAGAGCTCTAACAAATGTGGTGTAAAATGACTTGTGTATTCTGTCCTCTCTTTACTGTGGATTTGTGTTTCCACTCTCCTTGGTATCTTCTCCAAATTTTGTATTTTTTAGTTGATGCAAAGCTTGTAGAGAGAGAGATATTTTTCCATTAGAACTAATTTGGGTGGAAAAACTGACAGACTTTCAGACACAAAAACTCTTCCTCTGGGCTGCAGCAGAAGCAGTAGACTTTAAATTAATTGCAGTTTAAGAACAACAGTACTGATTTTAACTATTATGTTTACATTTGATGCAGACAATTCAAATAAATGGGGTGCCTACCACCTGTTGAGTACAGGAGGATGTTAGCAAGGGGAGAGATGATAAAGTCATTAACTTTGGTGAGACAGCAAAAGAGACACTGTATCATTTTCTTCTGTAAAATAACAATACWTGTAATTTAACATGAGAAGGGATGTGGGAAAATTAGTAAAATGTAAATTAGCAAATGTGCCACAAAACTACTAGTTCTTCTAAGTCCATGTTCCTCATCTCTTAGAATTATCAGGTTTGATTCCAACCTCAAGTTACAGGTCTCTTTTAAAACTTGAACATAAAGATAAAAGAGAGACTGATTGTTTTGCAAGAAATCATTTCTTTCTGGTGTGTGGATGTTTCTGTCCTTTATCCATTATCTGTACTATTTAATTCTGCTAAAGTGGTATTTGGCCCTGCCAGACTGATTGGCTCTTCTGGTGGTCATATATCTCTAGCCATTAAATTTTGGTATCACAAGAAATATCCTTTGTATGTACATTTGAATAAATTCATATTTTCAGCTTTCAGAACAAGTGAGCTACTGTACCATGTCACACCATCTCTCCCCAAGAAGAATGTAACAAGGGAAGCATATATAATATTTTCCTCTAAGAGTCTTCTACTTCCAAGCTTTTGTGGCACAGGGTCTCCTTGACCTGGAGAAGGTTTCCATATATTTAACAACCCTCAGTGGATTTCTTTTCCTTGAACTCTTCAGGTTCCCCTTGAGACCATGTAAACTTTTAGCTGTCAGGTATCCTGTGGCAAGGAGTTCCACAGCCTTGCTGCACATTTTGTGAAGACTTCCTCCCTTTTTTTCAGTTCTCTAAAGGGACCAYGTCCAATGTACTAATGACAGACTTGACAATGACAGGGCTTTCTCTCAGTTCTCTCTCACCCTCATTTGTGTCAGTGTGGGGGCTTTGGCCATGGCAGGATCCAGCAATCTGCTGTAAGAAACCCATGGTGTAAGGCTGCCTGCCAGGAGAGCAGTGCACCAGGAGCCTCCTGCAAAAGATACCACACCAACAAGCCGAGCTGCTACAAAGGTTAACATAACCCAGCAAGCATAGCAAATGAGGCAAATGCATTTCAGCTTGCAGTCATGAGGTCAACACAGAATGAAGACATGACTGCAGTGTAACCCCTCCACGTAGACTTTGGGATATATCCTTCTCCCCAGGACTGTGTCCCTTAATTCCAACTCTTGATGTCTAATTTACCACCTGGCAGTGGTGTGGCTGGAACCCCTTGTGACTGTGTGATCAGTGTTGCAACTAATCTGATCCTTTCTCTTTTGTTTCCTTCTTCACTTCCAGAAAATTATCTAAATCTTAAACTGTGAGTCCTTGGGAGGGTGCAGGCAGGCTGGGTTGATGCGGTATTATTGCCTCCCACAGATGGTCATTTGGAAGCCTTAGGAACCGTTATAACAGACATAGCAGCAAATGATTTACTTCCCTCATTAGTTTTCTTACGTATGTTGTATTGTTTCTTTCCTTCCCTCATGCCCTTTTACTTCCTTTTACTCTCCCCTTTGATATTGTGGTGTGCCCAGTCTCACAGCTCCCACTGTTTTTCATTATCCTTCCATAATCCCACTGTACAACCTAACCATTATCAGCAGTTCTCATAGCCCTAAACTGAAAAAAAGCCTGGCAGATATTACAACAGGTTCAGAAAGTAGCAATGAGGATGAAAGGCTTTTGAGTGAAAAGTGATTAAATAAATACAGGTTATTAACCTAAAGGAGAAATATAAGAAATGGGTATGACACATGAAAGGATATGTAATATAAAGAAGTAAATTAGATTCTCCTATTTACCTTCTCCCAAGGGTGCACCCATGAAACTCAAAGGCAGAAGAAAAGATAATTTTTACATATACAATTAAACACAAAGTTTATTGCCACAAATGTAACTGAAGAAAGAACTTAATGGTATCAAACAAAGCATTTAGACAATGAGATGGGATGTAGGTGCTGGGAACTCTGCAACTGCATGTGTCTAACAAATTACAGTCGTGTAACCAAAATCCCAATAAAAGGTAGGGGTTTAGTTAAACCACTAAACAAGATGACTACTATGCAAGTTGGTGGAGGTAAAGGAGTGTGTAAAAGTTATAAGCAGATTAGTCTCTAATTATCTACCACTATGTTCTTGCCTCTTCCATCAAAGCTCGATTTCTGTGAAAAAATAAAGCTATTAAGCCAGTGAGGTCATTGTTCCACTTAATACAGCAGTTCCCACATACAGCATCAATTTTTTGGTGCTTCGTCCTTTTATCACAGATGCCAGACCCACAAAATTCCCACTCTCAAAGAAACTCAAAGAACCAGTGAATGTGGAAAGAGAAAGCTGGGCTGCAAGGGAAGAAATCAAAAGCAGGATTTTGTTTAAAAATTGCTAGTGAACCAATTTTTCTGTCTCTTCCCTGTGATAATGGCCTGCACCCAGGGGTGACTGTACAGCAGAAACAAATTATGAGCTAATACTAATTGGAAAGGCAGATACTTACATCTGAACTACAAGCGAAAACACTCTCTCGGGTGACTTAACGCAGAGGTCTTCACACCACAAGGTCTCCTGCTTAGTTAAAGCTAAAAATGTCAATTTCACTAATGATTCATTTTCAAAACAGATAATTAGGCAATAAGACATTCCAAGGCATTTATTAATGTTTAATAATGCATGGTACGAGGCAGAAGAATTTTGGTGCTAATTTGTTCTTGATAAGCTTTTTAATTCTCCAGTCTGTCCTGAATCTGATTTTTTTTTCTAAATGCCTTTAAAAGTGCAAACTTAGTGCAACATGTGAATCATTTAAACCCAAGACTACAATTAGGTTGTAAAGGACTGAGCATATGCATATGTTTTATGAAAAGTACATGATTGTGATTCAGCTGTGAAAACCTGAGGGTAGTTTCTTTTTTCCAGAATAAAACCTAACCCAGCAAGCTTTAATTGGATCTCTGTGGGAGGCAGTTCGTCTGTTGAACCTCTGTCTCTCTCTGATTTATTTACATGGGTGTATATTTGAACTGCAAAAAGGAATTTCTGATTCCAACACATTAATGAAAGGTTTCTAAAAACATAAAAAGCAAATAAAAACATCAGTGGTTTTGTTCTGATTATTCATGTGTAAATTTCTGAAAGCTGTGAGGGGAAAAGCGTAGTGTTGCTAATTGTTAAATGGGAGATCCAACAGCTATCGAGTGCTGAAGAAGGGAGTATCAGTGGGGTTCTGGAGAGTGTTTTTATAGATCAGAAACAGCTGGAAGGCAGGTAAGCCTCTGGTAGAGCCTTTCCTGAATAAAACACTTTTAGTATATCAAGTTTCCCAGTTGTCTGTCTTTGCAGAATTCAAGTCATTAGGTGATCATTGCTCATCTCTAGGAAACTTGATGGCTGCAGATCAATACTGCAAGCAGGTGATTAGTGGCTATCAAGTGTCAGGGTTTGCAATTATCTAATTCAAAGGTGAGGGAAGCAATAGGAAGCAAGTGGCTGAATGGACTGAAATAATTAGATCAGATAATTCCTCTAATGTGAAGTGTATACATTGCCAAGGAACATTAAAAGCCAAACCAAAAAGGATTATGTACTCACTTCAAAAATTGCAGACAAGCAGTTTCATAAGATCGAATGTGACTCTGAATGAAACTATTGACAAAAGACAGAAGAAAAAAGCACCGATAAGTTTTATGCAAGTTATACATGTTTATTCTGTCACCATGATTAGCATCCAAATATGGGTGCCGTGGTAAGGTAGGTCCCTTTGCCAGGCCTCCCAGGATTCTCCAATATCAAAATCAATGTCATCAGTATAATTATAAACCCACAAACGCRAAGATCTTTGGATGATTGTGCCATGGCATTGATTCTGATGGCAGTTAAACCTGGAGAGAAAGCAAGAAACATATTTAAGCTCCAGCTGACTTCTGATGGAACAAAAAGTGCATTTTGGAAATTGAGTAAAGTCCTTTGCCTTACAGGCTGCCTTGCAGGTTTCCAACAGTAAGAAGAGTGTATGAAAGAGAAGAACTAAAAAGGTCAACAGCAATGTCAGAGCAGGGTAGTTAGCCAAACACGTGAAATGACTCCAAAACAGACATAATCTTCGAGAGGGGGGAAAAATAATTCTCTCAATTAGTGTTCTTGAMGCCTCATATGAAAAGGGAACAGCAGAACCTTGAGCCAGATTTGCAATTGGATATTATTAATTTAAAAGAGAAGGAAACTGATAGAAACTCAAGCTCCTTCCACTGACGTACTCCACCACATTGCACTGTAGACTCTATTGCACAGTGCTGTAGAAGCTCAGCTATCATCCGACAGAAACTAGCGAATGCTTCTACATAATGTAATTGTTAGAAAACCCACTACGGGCTCCCAATCTGAGGCCACATTATGTGTCACTAGGGCTAAGACTTAGCAATATTCCTAGATAAATAGATTCCTGGAGACCCTACAGAAGAATTCTGAGCTGACCCATTACATAAACAGTATCCACAAAAACCTTCATATCACTGCTAGATCTGTAAGCAGAACAGCTCTGTGGAACTACGAAGACAAAAACAAGTTAGGTATCTGGGCCCATGAAATAAATTTAGAAATAGCCAGCATAGAGAGAAAGAGAGCACTGTAAAGAAAATGGATCATACTGTACTGAAGAGTACACATTCTTCTACCACTTTAAATCAGTAAAAGCATGCTTAACAAACATTTTAGGAATTAATCCTAAGATCACTCTAATGTACGTGCACAGACTCACAGGAATGGAAACAAATAACATATTCACCAGCAAAGGAGAGTAATGGTAAAAAAAAGGACAGTAATAAATAAATAAAACTGAATCTAAAAGAGGCAACTGAAGAATATTTTCTGCAAAACAGAAAGGGACTGTGCATCCATTTTTTTGACATTTTCTGCTAGAAATACTTTAATTTAGATAGGGAGTTTGATTTTCATATCTATATATACTTACAGAGTTACTGCTGTTCATCCCCAAACTTTCATCACAACAGCAAGTTCCACTACAGACCAGTCACACTTATGCTAACATGCAGTTAGGATCTGGTTTAACGTCATGAGGGAGAGAAAACCTAATACTGTTATAGGATTAAAAGTTCTTTCAAAGTACATTACACACTGTAATAGCTGTTGGGAGTTGTAGCAGCATGGGGTCTAAAGCTTACACCTACACTTTCCCAGCCCACAAACTGTGCCGTTGGCCATATCTTCTCCGGCCTGCAAAGGGAGACTTATAGGGCAGAGGGCTTGTCTTTGCAGTGCCAGAGGCTTTTAAGCAGTGTCAGGTTAAAAGCGTGCCCTGACGTGGGCCTTTGGCCCTGTGGGTCACTGCGATGCAGGGCAGTGTGTGACCCATGCGAGGCGCCAGCCCTGCCAGTGCATCATCCAGCTCATCAGTGCCCTGCTGCCCCGAAACGGTCAACCTTGCCTTTCACCAGAGCTGCTTATCACAGAATCACAGAATCACAGAATCGCTGAGATTGGAAGGGACCTCTGGAGATCATCTAGTCCAACCMCCCTGCTCAAGCAGGGTCACCTAGAGCACATTGCACAGGATTGCGTCCAGGCGGGTTTTGAATATCTCCAGAGAAGGAGACTCCACAACCTCTCTGGGCAACCTGTTCCAGTGCTCTGTCACCCTCACAGTGAAGAAGATTTTCCTCATGTTCAGATGGAATTGTCTGTGTTTCAGTTTGTGCCCGTTGCCTCACGTCCTGTCGCTGGGCACCACTGAAAAGAGTCTGGCTCCATCCTCTCGACACCCTCCCTTCAGATACTTGTACACACTGATAAGATCTCCTCTCAGTCTTGCCTGTATATCCAGTTCAAGTAAAGCCAGCTGAGTCTTCCAGTTGACTGCAACAAGCTATTTTACCCAAAGGTCCCTTTTTTCATATTCAGGATGAATTTTGAGAATTCATCCTATTTACAAAATGGACATTATGTGCTTCAAATATTCGATGGAATCAGGACAAAAGATTACAAAGTAATAGAATGAAGACAGGCACTTTCTACCCAAATCTATTCCATTTACTTTAGTGAGAATGCCAGAAGCAAGTCTCATCTTACTACAGCTAAAGCAGTGCTCACCCCTGCACAGTACTGACTTGATAGGGCTAGAAAGCTTGTGGGTTTTGGAGATAAATGGGTTGAAGTTTTCTGGTAAGCTTAGGACGATAGACCAATGTTCTGCATACACCACCTTACTTGGGAAAGAACCAGTTACCTTTGGATGATGTGAGTTACCACCCCGGGGTGCCTAGGAATGTATCTGCACAGTGACTTAGTTTGGACCAAGAGTGAACTTTTGCAAAGCTATCATCCCTGCTGACTGCTCTTTGCCTTGCACTGCAGGGCTGTCTTGGAGCCCGCAAATGGGAACCACCATGGGAGCGCAGCTGACACATCTGGCTGCCATTGGACATGCAGCCTATGGGACCAGAGCAGAGCTAGTCCCAGGTAACCCCCAACGCATGTCCAGTGTAGCAGAGCCTCAGCACCAATGCTGCTGCTTTACAGATCCACTCCTACTGAACTGCACCATTTGCTAATATTGATACAGCCGCTCTCTGACTATAGACATAGATCACACAGCTAGCATCTTGATCAGATGCCTACCCTTGAAACATCTAAAACTAGATGTGCTAAATATCAGCATAATCACTGCATGCTTTACAGTCGTCTGTGTTATACTATGTTATGTGACAGTTGCCATTAATAGGAGAATGCAGAAGAAAAACCATCAGAAAAAATAGTCTGTTTGAACTTTTCCTATTATGAGGAGAAAAAAATAATACAATGTATGGCTGAGGTATGATGTCATCATTTTGCAGGGTCACTGTGTAATATGTCAGCTCACAAATTAATTCAGGTCTCAAGACCAAGGCCTCAATTCCTATTTCTGTTAAACTATTTGTTGTTTCAGTTTCCCAGCTGTTGCAGCAATAGCAGAGGAGCCCTGTGTTCTCAGTGGCTGGCAAGTAGCAGCTGGAAGCCTGGTCAATGCTCCTGCTTTCCTCCAGGGTGAAGAAGGTGGGAAGAAACAAAGACACTGGCCTAAATACCACAGTCTATTTTCTGTTTGTCTTGTTTCTACTTTACTTCTTCTCCTTGCTTATATAATTACGATGAAATAAATTTCTGATGAAATAAAACTATGATGAAATAAATGCTGTGCCATTTAAGGTATAGAACATGAGCAATGGAGAGAAATACTGTACAACATAAGCTAGAGTTAATATTTGTATATTTTCTACATAGAGCTGTTTCTATGTTAAAACTAAAGCCCTGCCATGAAGCATGTGGTGGACTCTTGCCTGATTTACCAAAAAYACTGTGAAAAATGCACTGCCACGCAAAGCCTACTTCCTGCTAGCACTGTATAAGTCTAGCAGTGTCAAGATATCCCCTATATACCTCATACAAACCCTCTCAGACCCTGTCCTAAACAATTTCTCACTGGAATTCCTTGTTCATGATCAGATTTTGTCTCTTTGCTGTATTTTTAATAAAGAAATTACGTTTCTTTGTACAGAAGCCAGGAAGGAAAAGTTTGCTTCAAGTGTTAATTAATTTTGAAGAGCATCCCCAGAGGAGTGGCTCCATCATACAGAAAAGAGGGAGAGAGGAGATCCTCCTTGTACAGAAGGTGGCTGTGATTTTCTTTTTGTACTTTTTGAATAAGTACTGGCTCCTTTCTCTTGTTTTTACTGAATGAAACACTCAGTAATTAAGGGACAGGTTTCTGTGAATGCAAACTGGCTAGCTCCACTCAGATCACAAAGTTATACACTTATAACAGCTGAGGATCCAGCCCCAAATATTAAATAAAAATAGGTTACAGTAGATGGGGACTTTTTTCTTCTACTTCCAGTATATTTAATGGTTCATTAAGATGCTAATGTATATTTCATGTCCTGTGTTAGAAAACACAGTAAAATCTCCCTGCTAGAACTAGCAATAGCTTTAGAGCTCTAAAGTAAAATTTAAGGAAAGTGAAAGGCCATCAGCTAGGGAATTAAACAAATGGATCTCCATAAATCTGAATGGGATGAAAAGATGTAAATTCTGCATGTAGCTAAGAAGAGTTTTTAAACTCTTGATAGAAGAGTCCACATCTGTGGATTTATTGTCATCACCCAGCATCTTCCTCCTCTTGTCATGTTTGAGCTTCCCTGCCTGCATTTACGGATGTTAAGTCCCATGTGTGTGACAAAATTCTTTGTAAACAGGAACTGTTTTAACAGAGACTGGGAGAATACCCTGTTCAGTAGTGTCTTGGGAAGGTTGTCCATTGTGTGGGGGTTCATACACGTGTATAACTAATCTACAGGTCCAAAGTTACTACTCCTCTCATCTTTCCATCCTATTTCTCATCCAGGTATATATATCTTTTATCTTTGTAATAGGCTATAGTGAGAGTTGAGGAATCAGAGGACACTGCTACACAGAAATAAACCGAGTGGATTTGCACTTTGCACTGCCACCCTGAATATACTCTAAAGGTGGAAAAAAATTCAATTTCATCAGGGAACGTGATAGACAGAATCCAACATACCTGCTGCAACAGTGATGCTGCTGTTCAGTATAAGAAATCAAAATTGTTGGTGGAGGGCCCTTCAYGGGTTTTGGCCTTTAGTCGACTCACTTCAGTTTACCATATAAACAATTTGGATAAATCTTTTCCAGGTACTTATTGAACTACTACTATATTATCATCATCATCATATCAATTCCACTATCTTTTACTGGAGTATAAATTCAGGCTGTCTTTGCTGTGCCTAGGGGTGTTACGTTGGATACAGGATCTGGCCCATTGTGTCTAGTGGAAAGTAACATCCTAAGTGGAACTTTTTAGTGGGTATAATTACTTTAAGATCTCCAAGGACACTTCATATGACATTTCAGTTATTTTGTAATTGTAACTCATAGTTAGGTCTTTGGGCCACCCTCTGAGCAACTATATGTTAAAGAAAAACTCTGGCACAAACGCCCTTCAGTTAGAAAATACCTTGTCAGCTAGTCTAGTTTTGTACTTCATTAACAGCAGTAGGGGTGCATGGATTTTGTCCGTTTGYGGAGAAGAGCTGACAGCCGTTCAAATAAGCAATGGAAACAAACCAACAAGTGGCAATCTGAAAATGAAGGTGAATCAGTGCTGTGCTGTATTCACTCACAGTTGCTTATTAGACTGCGGAACTTTCTTCATGTTTGCAGAAACAAAGACTGATTTTACAGCAGAGACCCCAGTGCAATGTGGGAAGGCTGATAAGAGCAACAAAAGCTTTGGCCCCACCTGGCCCCAGTGATGGAAGGATTTGGTCTAAAGGAAGACCTAGGGACAGATGCCGTCCTAACCAACCTCAGTTATGAATTAACAAAAACATGTAGAGGTGCCAGTCCTTTTGGCAACAATCTGCTTTTGGCAACAATCTACTATTTCAGGACACTGAGCAGCAATCAACTGAATTTTTGTTCTCAGCAGCTCCAGCCATGTGGCACCCATCAGTCTCAGGAGAGCCACTGCTGCGCTCGCTCAGGTCAACGGTGCAGGTGGAGCTGCTCTATGCCACACAATACATCATTGAGGAGAATATGGCCACCGACTGCTTTGGGTACTTGCCAATGCTGGCAGGTCGGGATTTGGCAATTTTCAGCAGTAGGCTGCATCCCATGATTTATATGTCCCTAGGGTATGTCCTAACTACTGTATCAGGTACTGGGAGTGTGGCTGAAGCCGCACAGGTTTGGCACTTGCTGCCTAGGTGCTGATCTTGCGTCTCAGGCAGGTTTCGTTCCCACGCTGATCTCTCCGCCGATGGGACCAGATCACTGTATCCGTGGTGCCTGCGCTCCTTCCTGCAGAGACACCACACTGGAAGCAGTCTCGTAGTCAGGTGTCAAGCTGCAAAGGCCCACCAGACAGCAACTCTGCTATTAAGTCTTTTTATTTGCTCTAACGGATTCCAATTATGCCTTTTAATTTTCATTCTGAATTAATTACCTGCCCTTCCACATGGATGATTTCAGAATAAAAATACAGCACATGTCCTCAGCTTTCATTTGAAGCTCCTTTCCTACTGATGTAGCGTCTGGCAAGACCCCACGTAACAAACTTTGACAGTCAAGTAAAATCAGCTAGGACTCCAGTTACAGAAGCTGAACTGGAAACATTGCTCCTGTAAATGTCCTCCAAAATCTGCATCTCAAGGTTACAGCTAGCCTGCATGTATGGAGGGCGTGAAACCCAGCTCCTTGGGGTAGTGCTCTTCTGTCATGCTCATGTACAGCCAGAAAGATGGATGAATAAGACACACTGTATTACATTTGGATGTGTGATAAACACTTTTTGCTTAATACTTTTTGCCTCATTCTTTATTTCATCAGTTTCTAGTTCCATGATATGGAATGGATCACTTTTTTTTGCTAAAGCATCTGTGATATTTCATTAAAATTTTGGAAATACAAGGCCCTGACTTTCTTATGAAAATAAATGCATTTTATATAACTTACTTACCAACTGTACCGCCTTAGCTGCTGTGTTAGTCCTGACCACTAACCTTAATACATAAAAGCTGTGAAGTGTTATTAGAGTTCAGCAGGCTTAGGAGAGGGGCTGCCTTTTCATGCAGAAATCACATGAGATCCATTCAGACTTTTCCTGTTCAATATTAATGGCACCCTCTCTCTTTGTAAGTTATAAACAAAATCAGTTTGGTCATTTGAGACATGGGAACGTGTTTCTATTCACTCAAGTTATTTATGGATTTAAATCCCTCATGCCCTAATGGAACAACATTCCTACAGTTATTAGCATTACAGAGACATTGGCACTGAAATAGAGTACTGGGAACTTTATTCTCTATTCATATAATTTTTACAACAAAGGAACAAGATGGAGCCCTTGATTTGAGTCTTCATAACTACAAAGGCAATTAGCTCTGACAGGTGAAGAACGAACATCTCTTTAATCTCATGAGTGACAGCACTTTTATTTTTTAATGGGAAGGAATTTCACCTTTGCTTTCATCTATTTAGTAATATTTGCAATTTTCCTCCTCTTGGACAATGTCCAGTAGTAATACCCATACCACTTTTGTCATTACTTAATTCTGTATTGTGCTCCAAAATTGTTGTCTTCACTCCAGGAGAATGTGCATTTCTTTAAAATAAGCTCTCTCTTGGACCATACAACAAGCACTTGGAAGAATTTCTATTGGTCTTGGGACTGAAAGAAAAATTGTAAATTTGTCTCTCTTAATATGTTCTCAAAAATGACACAACAGAGCTGTGTTCAGATTTAACATCTTCAGATTCTAAAATATACTGAGRAGGGACAGAAGTCTAAGCTTTTGAATATTAGATTCATGGTTCAGGCCACAAATATGTAGTTAAAAATAGTTAAAGCATTGAAAACCACAGTGTCTTGGAGGGAGGAATGAACCAAGAGAGGGAGATGGGAGAAAGGATTTGGTTTTATAAAACAAAAGCAATGAAATGATGCGACAACAGGGCAGAGTTACAAGAAGACTGTTCCAGAGGACAGAAGCTGTGAAGAAGAAAGCTTTTGCCTTGACAGTAACAAGCTCGTTTGAGGGGACTGAAAAGAAGCCAGTGTGAAGTTAATAATGAAGCTAGAGAGAGGAAAAGAGAGACCAGAAGAGGTGACATAACTTGACGAGGGAACACTGAAAAACAAAATAAGGTTTCTTTGAATGTATGGGATTCTGCACATGCATTGAGGAAAGTCCAGAGGAAAGATTTGTCAAAACCCAGGGAACAGGTGGTGGAGGGAAGGATAAGGACTCAACACAGAAAGAGTTTAGATAATTGTGTACATGGACAATGCTGGGGCTGTGGAGTACAAAGGAAAATAGCATTACTCACAGCAGGAGAATACTTGTGTGTCTCAAAGAGCAATGTTTGGCTAATGTTGCACACCTATTGAGACGCTGCAGGTATCCCAGGTCAGCTTCGCACCAGAAAAGAGATTGCTGACTTGATGCCTGGGTTACTCCAAGTGTACCTGACTTTGCACAATACTGACAATTTCAGCCGAAGAGCCAATGCCGGGACCTCATGGTGCTGTGCCACTGCAACTAGCCCATCTCAAGTAGTGTTGCTTAGGAGGAACCATCCTCCTTCCTGTAAATAGGAAAAGCTTTAGCTGCTAACCTCACATAGCCCCCGAGAAGGAACCCACACCAGAAAACAACTCAAGCCATATGGTTTTTCCCCAGACTACCTACTTATATGACAAATATCTAGACTACACATAGCAGTTTTATCTGTTGTCTCTGATCATAGAACTTGCCTCTTAATTCCTTCTAGCTCAGTCATGGCTTGGGTTTAAAGTTTTCCTGAGCTTTGCAGAGGCAAAGGTGGAGAAGAGTTCCAGACTGGGAGAGCAAGCCAGCACACTTACCTCATTGGCACAGATTATGCTCTCTGCTATCACACCTTCACACCGTAAAGTGAAAATTAGTCCAAGAATCAATGTTTGATTAACTCTGCCAAGCAGACTAGCTCGGCATCAAATAAGAAACCTCAGCACAATAGGTTCCCCACCACCACCCCTGCCGAAAATGACTGACTGCAACAGCTCATTTTCCAGAGTGCTATGGAAGAAAATGTACTTCCATGTTTCAGTTCATTTCACCCATACTTCAAAATGCAATGAATTTAAAATTACATGAATGCAACCTCATTTTAGTTCTACAGCAGAAAGGGCATTAGTTTAGAAGTACTTTCGTACTTCACATAACTTGAATTTTTCAGCTTGTTACTTTTCCTCGCTTGGGGCAAAGGCATCAAATCTAACACAAAGGATTGAAGAACCTGCTACACAACATGATCTGTCTCATATTCACTCTGTGTCTCTTAACTTCACTGACCTCATCTGATTTTATGTGATATATCTATACAAACAAGATAGAACTAAAATGTTTCTACTTCATGCAACTATCACTATCAGCTCTAGAGCCTTTAAAATGTGCTTTACTTAAACTGATTAATAAAGAAATGCATTTGTTTTACTTGCCCTTAGATCTGTTATTTCTGAAGATCAAAAGACAATGCTGTGCTCCTTTGAAGATAGAAAACAGTTGACAGCATTTAACATTTCTAGATAGTATGATTCCTAAATTACCAAGCAAAGTTATTATATCTTAACTAGCTCAGTGTGTGACTCACATGTAATATAGACAGACATATCAAGTAAAGTGCCTCTGCCTCATCACTGAAGCAATTATGCCAGAAGGCTGATGACCTCCAGAACTAATGCAGTTTGTTTTCCCCTGGATTTCTGTCTTTGGGTTGATTAATATTGATGACTGAGAAAGTGTGAGTTAGGTATGAACCTTTTCAAGAATGATGGCAAATAGAAGTATATCCTCATACGCAATCCCTGCCTCTGTTCTCGGACAATATATTGTTTGAGTTAAAATTGTAGCCTTTCTCATGGTCAGGACACTTATATTTTCTCCCCTCTGCACAGCCAACTGTTTTAACAAAACTTGTCAGAAGGTACCAGAGCTGAGATCAACTCCCTTCAGACATATTGGTTGGGCTTGGCCAACAACCAGCCAGTCAAATTCACACATAATAGGTATGAAACCTTGTTTCTGTGGGAAACCAGAGGCATGATACTGAGAAGCTTGCAGAATTTTGGGCAAAGACAGGCACAGGCTTAAGCTATTTGTTGATTAGAGGATACGAGCAAGAGGGGGTGGCCATAGGCAGCAATTGTGTTGTGGTATCTGTTTTTACAGCCATGATTGTAAGCGTGGTATCTTAGACAAAATAAATCCTAATAAGAAGGAGACATTGGAAGTTTGCTGGTGGTCTTCTGGCTGTTTGCAGAAAGGGCAGTTTAACAGAGCAAGTCACTCTTACACCATGGGCCTCCTTCCCACGTGGGAATAACAGTTTGCACAGCCAGCCAGCCCTCAGCTTGTCTTCTGAAGCTGCCAGGTCTCAGCCAAAGCAATGGCAATGGGCTGCGATTACCAGTGCATTTCAATTAAGCAACAAAACACCCATGAGAGAGGAATCACTCTTAGTTATTCCTAAGGAGGCCTCAATTTGAACAAGCAACCTTAAGGTGATGGCTCCCTAGTCAATCAGTGCCCATATGCCCAGCTATCCCTTTTCTAAAGTGCCCACTTTTCAAATGGCGATTAAATGTTACTCGTCTCTAAACTTCATGATTAAACATTCTAGCTAGGAAATTAAAATGCAACCTAATTCCTTGGGGAGATATGTTATTATGCAGAAATGAACAGAACATGACTTATATACTTTGCATTTCTACAGAAACTCATGAACTGAGGGCCAGATTTTCATTGTCAGTTTAGCAACTGAATACTTCTAAGAATCTGGTCTAAATGTGTATATTTTTTCCCCTAAGCAAAATTTAAAATTTTCAGTTAGGCCACTTCTCACAGAAAATTTAAATTATGCTCCTTAAAAGATCAACTAAATGTAGTCCTGCATGCAATATTTTTTTCTAGTTGCCAATTTATTATTCCAACAGCACACCCCAAAGGCTGTGTTCATGTGAGATAAGACTCTTGCCGGGTCACTGACAATTGGTCCCTCAACTATTCTTGAGGTATGGGTTATCTCAGCCTAACACGCACCTTCTAGAACTCTTATTGCTTAATTCCCACTCATTTTTTACACATAGATCCTTCTCTTGGACATCAGGGTTTGAATTTGAAAGCATTACATAGTGTACAAATACAAAAACACTGCCTAGGCAATTCTAAGGCCAAAATGCTCAGTCTTAGGCAGCATGAGTGCTAACACAAAGCCAGCTTAACCAAGCATGTACCTGCAGTGCTGGCTTCCTTAAAAGCAGCCTGGCTCAGTTAACTACGTAGCAAACTTAAGCATACCAGTAAAAATTTACTATTATATTTGATAATTTATATAGATCAAATCTTTTGCTGCTGGAAATCTACAGGTTTTACTGAAGTTATGCTGATTTACCCTAGTGATGAACAGACGAAGTAGCATATATGCTTTAAGTACAGCTTAATTTACAGTGTTGTTTTCAAGGACTCTGTCATATATTCTCTGCTGCATGAAGCCACTGGACGCTATAGAAAAATGTGTCTTAATACATTGTATTAATTCCAAAATCCTATGTGATCATATAATAGAAATATAAGGTAAATGCGCCAAGTTAAGAAATCATATTTCTGCCTACGGTGGTATTTTTCAACTATGGCATGACCAGTTATCCAGGCAGAATCTTTAGTGTGGTCATATCCTTACAATTTTAGTAATCTTACCATTTACTATACAGGTTGGGATTTTTGCGGGAGGGATGGGGGCTAGATAAGAAAGGAGATAAAGGGAAAACATTTCACTTCCCATCACAACCTATCCCTCCTGGCTTGTACCAAACATCCACTCTTTAACAGAAATTCAGTGAATGAGTATCAGACCACAAATCCTTTTCCTTCCTAGGAACTTTACAGAGCATGCAACAGTCCTTGAACTAGGCAAGTTCTTCATGGTTACGTAAAACAAATCGATCCTTATGGCTCCAATCTGATCTGGGCCTCCTGTGAGATGAGGTTGGAAGTGCTCTGAGGACACAGAGCTGGTGATATTGCTCACCATTATTGCTTACAAGTGTTGAAACCTGTGCCTGTATAGGGGAACATAAAGAGCCTTGAACTAATAATGTGCCAGGCTGTTGGCACCTCCCCTGGGGAGGCCTTCAATGCAAAGCAACATTTTGTGAGATGCTCTTTGACCATATTACATCAAACTGAGAAGATTCTTTGGGCTTTTGACCAACAGATACCATTTCCACAGTACAAGTTTCTTCATTTCACTCATTAAGCCTGTGAAAATCCATTCTTTCATCTGAGAGGAGTACACCAGAAGCACACATAACACCCGCACATGCATGGATTCACAGAGGTAATATGATTTTGGCCCTTTCTTTAGATCATTTTACCTTATATCTGTTAGCAATGTGTCAATTATCTGACTTCCTGCACTGCTCCTACTTCACTATCATTCACAATCATAACTAACATCTGTCCCTTTTCCTGCATCTTTACTACTTCCTATAAATATAGTTGTAGTTCATTTTTTCCCTGTTTTATTATGGTTTGCAAAGGAAACAGGAGCATATGTTGCAAAATAAAGTGAGTCTCCTGTGCCTTTGCCATCAGCTGCACCCCAGTCCATTTCCCTTTCTTTCCTTTCTCTTTAGGTCTGATTCTGCTAGAAAGAATATCCAGTGAGGTATGTAATTCTATACATTTTAAAGCATGGAAAAGCATACCTTTTGCTATCTCTGCCCTCTTTATGCTCCACATTTATAGAAGAGAAAGAAATTCAAGCTTTTCAGATACTCCTTTTACCTCAACTTTTTTTCCTGTAACTCTACGAGCTGTGTACTGCTGTAGGCGTGTTTCTAGAACTCGGCTGGAGCTAAGGAAAATCCTGTTTAATCTGACACAGGAACTATCAGCAGCTGAGGATGAAAATAATTCTGAGTTCTGGAGTATGCACTGCAATACTGAATGCACAGCACAACAACAAAGACAAATATCTTTGCATAGGCTACCTAGAGTGAGTGGAAGTGACCTGAAAACTAACAGTTCCCTGATGTCGTCTGAAAAGAGATTCCTTAATCTAAAAGCATATTTGGTGAATATTTGCATTTTTAAAAGAATACAAAGAATTGCAAACAAGGTTAGAAATTCCTTGGTCTGTAACAAAAATGTCGCATTGATTCAGTGGTCTGTGACTTCATTTAGATTAGTGCCAAATCTCATTAGTGAGATGGAGGAACGAGTGAGGGGTTGGTCAATGGTTCTTCATTCTTCCTTTCTTTTTCTTGGCAGCAGCAACCAAAAAGCCAGTCTTCTACTCTGACCCTATGAAATATTGTACTGTGTCTTCGCTTAGGTTTGTTTTTTTTTGAGATAAAAAGAAAGCTCTCTATGGAGAGGGATGGAATTTATTTATGTTGTGAATATGTCAGAAGAACTATGGTGATGCTGAAGCAGAATTGCTTCTACAAAGATTAAAATAAACCTTCAAGACAGATAGCACTCCCAGTTCCTCCAGTGATTCTTTGTACTTCTCTTACCACCACCAAAGTACACCAATACTATGATGAAGCTTCCTGAAGTGTTCAGGCATCAGAAATATTTTCCAAAGGATACCCATGATGGTAGAACACCACGGAGCCTGAGTTTTGCTCTCTGTCTTCCTCACATATGCAAAAGAAATTATGTAGAATCAGAGTAACTGTAAAAATCCAAAAATATCTTACTTAGCTTGGTGATGTGAATGTTTTGAGCTTCTGAATCAGGACTAACATCTATAAAGGTGCAGAAAGAAAATTTGCAGAGGAAAAATCCAAAATTACAAATGCTTAAGGCAGAAAATAACTTTTTTAAAAAGTATTGTAGCAGAAACGCTGAAGATATTTGTTATCCCAAGGAGCTATCACCTTGAACAAAGGTCCGGCAACATGTTCGACCCTAGGTAGCTCTGTATAAACAGCAGGCAGCTGGCTGTTATATAAACTGTCCCAAAGGACGGAACATAAAAACAACATGTAGTGGAATAAGAGTGGGGAAGCCCCCGCTGTCAGCCTGATTCCCAGTACAGGACTGCACAGGGCGCTGCACACCAGAGGAGGGGGCCACCCAATACCACCCTGGAGCTCCTGGCATCAGAAGGGTGCAAGATACCTACTAATGCAACTGCTACCATTTATCAGTTGCCGCTTTTGTATCAATAAACAATGTCTTTTGCTTGCATCATGGACATGGTGTGTCGTTTCCTTGAAACTTCCTCGTCTGTCTGACAGCTAGACAGAACAGCAACTCATATCACTGGTAAAATAACAGTCCGCAGGGATCAAGATCTAGGAACAGAAGCTTATGAGACTAAGCAGTTCCAGAAAGTCAACTTGCATAGTTAGGTGAGGAGGGTTTACTTATTTTAACCCACTTTGTCTCCCTGGAAAAGAACACATTTCTTTTTCTTCCACATCAGTGTGAAAGAGAAACTTTCTGCAAGCATTTCTAAAGAACAAAGCCTTCAGGTACCAAAGAGTAAGACACATCCCAAAAATATAAAGATCCAAAAATATAAAACTATAATTAAATCTTTTACTGAGATAGCACATTAATTTTTTGAAATGTGGAGTACTATAAAAATCAATGCCTTTAGACAGGTAGGATGAATTATTGCCAGCCCCATCCACTGGGGCAGGCAGCGCTGCTGGGAAGTCTGCTGGGAGGTTTGGGCACTGCTCAGCCACCCACCCACAGCAGATGTCCAAGGTACCAGAATAGCCTGCAAACCAAAGCTCTTTCCTCTCCCGCCCATCACTTGCTCAGGGTAAAGAGCTCAAGTATAATTTTCCAAACTAGTGACAACTTGGGGCTAAAATAACAAGACCTCCCCAACCCCACTGTGGGTTAGAGAGTTAGAGATCTACTGAGAAATTTAGAGGGGCAGTACACTCTTTCTCTTTTCCTCTCCACCTTTAGCAACAGTCCATGAATCACATGCTCCCACATATGTGACATGAGCATGGTATCCCAGCTCTGTGGACTCCTATTTAGATTAAGACTGTCAGCTCCTCAGGTGTATTRCATTGGATGATCACTTCTAAATGGTCGTATGGCATTATGGTACCTTGATGCCTCACAGAGCTCTTGGAGCACTCGGGGGACTCGCTTACTTTCTAAGGGACTAACTGATGTTTAACTTCTCAGGAAGTAGGAGCAAGGACCTAACTATGAGGGTAAAGGGAAACAAGACATTTTTAGCCAGTGTCAGATGGCTGGTAGGAATTTCAGGAGGACGACTTAGATAAATCAGAGAAGACAAGAGACTGAAGCTGTGSAATCACATCCAAACTCCAGAGTTAACAGTAGAGAGATATTAGAAGATCACTCTGTGGAAGAAGGAAAAGAGGCATCCAAATTACCCAACAGAAAAGACTCTTAGGAATATAGAGCTCTTTAATCTTAAGACCAAAACACAATATATCATAGGGACATCAATGGGAGATATGAGCAGAGCTGAAGGTGCCTTCTAATTAGTAACTAAATGTTGCTATTTATTCAGTGCCTTGCCACTTCATTTAGTAGAAAAATKAATCCCTTTTTTGGACTACTGCTATTTCTATTCTTTGTTTTATTTCACTATTTTTTCTATTGTCTATAGAAAAATTGTCTATTTCCCCTTTTTTTCCCTAGTCTTTCTCTCATTACCCTTTTCTCTTGCTTATATATTTTTCCTGCAGCAATTGCACATTCTCTGTCATGATGCCAATGAAATGGTTAATGGAAATGTTCACAGAATCACTGAAGTTGTTAAATATTAAGTGTGGAAGTTAAGCTTCCTATAGCATGAACAGAGAGCAACAGGGACCCCCAGAGAGTCATTCACCCCATCTACCCACTGACTGTAGAGAGTCAAAGCCTAGAAAACCAGTTTAAACAAGACTTGTACACTTCAGATTTACTTTGTAAGCATGCATTAGAGATACATTCTTTATTCACCTGAAAGCTTAGGTTCGGCAGGATGGTTGGCCCACATAAAAATCTCAGGAGGGCCAGAGCCCAACCTGCATATTTAACACACCTGGTGTGTGTCTGTCGGGGGGAAATGCAGGCAGGAACCAGAAATAAAGAATAAAACCCTGAGAAATAAGCTCATGGAAYATGGTGGAGGAAAACACTGACACTTTTGTTTCACACAGCAGTCACCTCTGGGAAACTGACTTGTCAAGTTCTTGCTGAAGGCATCACTGATGTGCAGAAAATTACTCCAGAGTCATAGATTGGCTCATCATACATGCAGCTTCAATTCGTCTCCTCTCAGAGGGCCTTTTTTTGCCATAAATGACCTGTTTCTCCAGCATTTCCAAAGACAAACATTCACTTCTGTTTACCACAAGGATAGGAGTGAGCCTGCATGCTTGTGTGGTTTACAGATACTACAAATTAGCCCCTAGGCTCTGAGATCTGTTCTTCATAAGAAATATTTGCCTCTGTTGATGAAAATTATAACCATACTGGCCCAGGAAAAATAAGAGGAACAGATAACTGAGTGCTTTTTGTATTAGCAGATAATAAACACAAAAATTTAGTCTTGGTTCATTTGCCTGGAAGCTTCAAGTCATTTGATAAAAATTCAATTAAAGAATGAGTAGTGAGTTTGAATATAATGACAAGGCAAGAGTGGGGGCTTTGCTACTTCAGTCTTCCTGGGAGTACAGACAAGAACATGCTCCTTGTCTCTTCAAATCAGATTAAAATCCCCAAAGATATTTCCTGTAAAATCCAAAAGCCAATGAATTAATCACTGGCCCTCATGTATTAGATCAAATACCTGGACAAATGGACAGATTTCAAAGTATCCCAAACAAACTTTAATAACTACAGAGTAGTCAGTTTGAATCAGCTAACCAGAGAGCAGGTTCATGTTTTTCATCTGTGATTAAATGCTGCAGTAAATACAGACTAATTCTGAAGGATCCTGCTATAAAAGTGGATTGCATAGTGCCTATATTCTAACTGATGGAAGAGCTTTAGCATACAAAAGGTAGACGTGGATTTATTTTTTTTTTAACCTGTAAACTCCAGACATCCTCTCCAATTAATCTCCTTACAACTTTAAATGAAAATAGAATTTAAGACATGAATATATGAATTTTAAATCTATTTAGCTACTACAGCAAATTCTACCTAGATAGGATCATCATCTGTAATCAGCGGRTAAGGAACATTTCTTCATTTAAAACAAGGATGAGGAGAAGGGAAGAACAAAGGACTTTAGAAGCATCTATTGTAGGAAGAACATTGAGCTGTAGACCTTTAGATTTTAAAAACATACAGAAGAAATCAATAATAAATTTCAGGATAACGTATAAAAAACATTATTATTATTATTATTAGTTGTTGTTGTTGTTGTTAAAAATAACCCAATCCTAGTTTGTATTAAGACAAACTAAAAGAAAAGCACACCTTCCTTCCAAGAAATCAGATCATCCAGCTGTCCTGAAGGAGTTACCAACAAAATGGCCACTCCTTTTGTGGGACTTATAGGAAGCAATACATAAGAATAAAACCCATTTTCAGATTTTCCCCAACATCAATCAAAAATTCTATTTCAGCTATCTGATTCCTGGGCAGGTTAGGGTAAAAACTGTTTAAAGAAAGGGCATAGGAGAGAGCTGACTTTATTTCTGTTTCTACCAGTCAAGTAAAAAAAAATGGACTTGATAAAATGAGGAAATATACAGGTTTTAGGAGACTAGTATGTTAACAAAGGAAGGAAAAAAACTAGAAAATATTCTAGAACAAGCTCCACTTCAGCCTTTCAGAAATTTAGTTATCTATAAACCTCACATCCTTATATAAATCTCACTAGCTATCCTCACCTAAGACAYTCAAAAATGAACTTCCGTAGCACTTCTTTCTCAGCTGCATATGCCTGTGATGACACAACCAGAAAAACAGCTATTTAGTGACAGAAGAATGTCAGAGCTTTGCTGTTTTATGTCCAGAAAGCACTGAGAATCCAAACTTGGGACCACACGTCAGTGTTGCATCCCATGAAGGCAATACCCACACTGGCCTGCATAGGAGCCAATGGGACCAGCAGTCATGTCACTTTAGGAAGTGTCAGGCTGCCATCCAGAGAAGGAGGGCAAGCAGAAGTGAGTTGAAGTCCTTCCCAAATGCTTCCCAATTATTGCAGCTCTTTCTCCATGGGAAGGCCCATGCCAGAAGCATCCAACATTTCTCTTCCATCAGTGTAAACAGGAAACCAAACAAGGATTTCCTTATCTCTAAGCAGAGCACCTCCTGGTCTTCCTCACAGGGCCATGGTACTATTTGTCACCACAGGCTCTGACTTAGTGCCACCAGCTAGCACTCATTATGAGTGAGAGGAAGAGAAAAACTCAGGGTTTCCAGGTGCTTTCCCATCATTTCTTCTCCATCAATTCTCATTTACTATCCATGAATGGGCCATTAGCCCTCCAGCTCCATCTTTGCCTGAGCGACAGAGAAATCCCATGGCTCATAACACTTCAAAAGAGCACCCACATAAAGTGAAATTTTTGGTCTCTAGAGATAAGGGTAAAATATGGATATCATTTCCTGAAATGGAATAAAACATACACTCTTCCTGCCATTGGCCTTGTTGAACTATTAACAAGGACATCCCATAAATGTAGGCCTTTTCTTGCTCACTAGCTGTATAAGATCACAATTTTTACAAAAGAATCCATTAACTGAGATCTCTTGATAGTCAGTCTTAGGAAGATGTCAGAGTGAATAGCTGATCTGGGAACCGCTTAAAGCAGCTATTCAGTTGGTTGGATGTCGCACACAATTCACTCTTTGAGCTGAGCAGAGCACACAGGTGCCTCAGGCACTTTGTACAGTTTTACCCTGAATGAATACCTAACCACTAGCAATTATTTTCAGAAAGTGAAAAAAATCAATGGTGGGAAACAGTCTTTTATCCCAGGATGTTTTATGAAGCTCTGGAGCTTTTTCCTCACAATGTAGCTTGGCCCTGTTTAGACTGAACATGATAACAAGGTAGGAATGAAGCCAGACTTTTGGGAACCAGGTATGAGCACCACTGGCTTCCCAAAGACCCTTTGAAAGCTTTCACCTTTAGGAATATGGATCATACAATTTGAAAGAGCCTTCTGGGATCCAGTGATGTCTAAGTGACCACTTTGGACTGTTTTCCGGTTAGTATTTGAGTTTCAGTACCCACAGAGCCTGCTCCCTACGTACTGGTATGCATATGGGCTTGATGTTGACATATGGCAATAGTTCCCCCACCAAGAAAACCAAGGAAAGATGTTGAGGCACACACTTAAAGGAAGTATGGACTCAAGCTGGCTGGCCTCCAACATTTCCCACTAGCCCCAAAGACCCTGTAGTCTTCCATGGCCTCTTACCATTCTTCCTCCTGTCTGGGAACAGAACTCTAATAATTGTACTGATATAAGTATGAATTTTATATCATCTGAAATGAGTGACCTCCTCCCCCAGGGTGCTCAGGAGACTGTTAAATGGAACTGAAAACATGCAGGCTCTGATTTGGGAGACCCACATTGCCTTACACAGTGGACAGGCTGCAGAGATGAGAACCAGCAAGAAATCAAGCAGCAGCTGAACTATCCCAGGATCAGTTTATTGCCTTAGAGATACATACATTTCATAAGCAGCAGAAGCATCCATAACTAGTCATCTACTGAAGGATAGCATTTGCCTGATTATCATATATGGTGTATCTGGGAAACTTAAACTTTTCCCCATGCGTATAAGCAGGATCTCGCACACCAACACAAGCAGCATGGCGTCCCCTTGTCCCATTCCAGGTAGATGGGCCAAGTTTTGTACCCTTCATTTCAAAATGATTTTATATGTACTATGAATATAAACTTAACATAAGCTCTGCTAACAAGGCTTGTAGGGCTGTTGTTCATCATCCGTGCACAGCACGAATCTACTTATGTGGTGAGTACAATACAAGTTGTCATCTTTCACACAAGTTCCAGGTAGGAAAGAGCCACAACTCCACATTGAAGTGGGACAAAGCAGGAGAAATGGCATAGTCACTAGTCAGCAATCACACAAAGGCTCACCGAGTAACTACTAATGCCATTGTCCTTCATGACAGCAGGACAAGATTAGAAAGACCTGTTTCACAGAGTAAGGCAGGCACCAATTCCAATAAACAAGGGTTATGTTAGGGCTTTATTCCAACAATCTCACTCATAGCTCTTCAAGATTTGCTAATGTATCAGTTCTGGAGAACCACTTTGCCCTCCCAGGCCAAATTGTAAGCATGGCTCATAGTCACAATGCTTAGGGCTCCTGCTCCATAAGATTGGTTATAACTGCATTACACAGCACTCAGTCTTGCATCTCCCCCAATATCCATGTGGTTTTAAGGTACAATATTTTGAGGTGGGGGTTTTTTCCTGTTCATAGTAGCTGAAATAATGTGAAGGCTATATGCTAGCCCACCAACATGGTGTTTTAGAATATGAAACTCAAGGAACATATTGTACACCCTGAGATGCTGGGCAAGTTTATGACGGCAAAGGCCCTTGTGACAGCACTGGAAGAGTATGGAGAGTGATGGGAACCCATCCTGGTGCAGTCACATCAATATCATTTTTTGTGTGTAGGCCTTGAAGGAAACCAGCCCCAGAACCATGCCTGGACATCACCTTTGAGAGTGCGAGTTGGAGCAGTCAAAAGCAATACCAAAAGCTAAGTTAATTAGTAAGCAGTAGTRGCAAACCTAGGCTTGCTTCCTCATCCTCTTTTACTGAGGAAATTAGGCATATTTTTTCAGTGTGCTACCACAGGAAGTCACATTTTACATTCCTTCTCATAATCCAACAAAGCTCTATCGTAGGCCACTGCTCCTACTGGAAGGCTGTTCCAAAATTTCATTTCCAGCTAGAACCCTTCTAATTTCCAGTATAAGTTTGTTGAACTCCTTATTTTTGTGCCTCTTAGCTTCAACAGGTTGTTTCCCAGCTCATGTACAGATACAATATGTATTGGTGTATGAAGAGAGCTTAACCCTTCTTTGGGATAAAAAAAAGAAAAGCCCTTTTACTTTCCTTTTGCAAGATAGATTCATCAGAGGACTGATCATCCTACTAGCCTTTTCTTGCTCTTTAGAATTCAACTTTCTTGAATGCGAGCAACCAGATGTACGTAGATGAAATCACTGTAGCTCCAAGCACATTTCAGACACCTAGCCTGTAAAAATTTGTGATCAAATTTGCCTTTTCATTTCAAAATATTTGTCATAAAGGACAAAAAGGGAGACAAAGAAAAAGGAGACTTGGATGCTTTAGAAGTAGCAAAGAAACAGTTTTTTACCCTTCCTTATACTGTAATTTTACATTTCTAAGTTTTCTCCTTTTCACAAAGTTTTGCCAACTTTATCTTCCTGTGACACTCAGAATGTCACAAAAGATACTTTGTTTTCCCTCCACACCCCCACAGCAGACTTGCATTATGCCTTCTTGTAGCCTTTTTGAAGTAAAGAAGCACCTAAACTCCAAAGACAGAAGTTCTCCAAACAGCAGCCATCAGTCTTCCTGACTACTAGCATCCAAATTCCAGTGTCTTATGTTCACTTTCTGTTGATTTTTTCATGATTTTCCTAGCTTGGTTAATAAAAGTCCTCATATTAAAAGACATGGACTCTTTGGGGTACCACCAGACTACTGATGCGAGGCAATTGTTGGGAAATGCAACCTGATACAGCCTGGGGAGCTAGCAAATGGAGAGATATCGACATACAGCTACATACYGGAAAGCAAAATCCTCTGAATATCAGAGTTATTTTATGCCTCTTTCAGTAATTTTTGTTTAGTTCATATATTTAATAGTGCACTCTCATCTCAACAACTACAAAAAGAATTAGGATTTCTAAAGCTCTTTGTGATCAGAGCAACTATTTTTCCCTTAGAAGTATTAATTACAGCTGCTAATCCACTCTGATATGCATTGAATTCACCTCTGTAACAGGCATTCATTTTGCTCAAATATTGAATTCACTGTCATTTCCACATGCCAATCCAAAAGCAGGATGTCAGAGGTTTATGTAAATGACTTGTCAGAAAATAAATTACAGTGCTTAGACCCAATGCCACTGAACTGGAGACCATAGAAAGGGCTGTTGCAGAACTGTCAAACAAGCTTTCTGTGCATAGTCATAAGAAAAAAAATTTTGTGCGCCATTCTCTAAGCCACCAGTGCTGCTTTGAACCAGCTGTGCCTCCCTGTCCTTTGATGTTCGYAGGACAAAGTCACATAGCTCCTTTGAAACAGAAGAATGGGTCTTCCAGTACGTAGGGCATCCTATCTGGACTAGAAAGATGTGGGTTCAAATCATGCTCTGCTACTGACTTCCTGCATCATTTTTGAGCCAGTTTCTTGTGGTGGGATTCAGCTCCAGGTTCTGACAAACTTATGTGTCTGCTGTGCAGATGGCTACATGTGAACCAATCTCATTATGGCCAGTGGAGATCTACTCGATATAGTTAGTGAACTCTTGAGAACCGGACAGCTGAGCACACCTACGTATCTACAACAGTGAGACAAACCACTCTCTAAGCTCCACTGGCTGTTTTGACTTCACCTCCACTGACCATAATGGGACCCTTGACACTAGCTTCATGTGAAGGCATCCACAATGCAGAAACCTGAATTTAAGTGTCTGAATTTGGAGCTGAGTTAGACCTTACGGTCAGATCAAGACATCTAAATAACTAAATGAATACACTCAGTTGAGATTGAAAATGAAAATTTTGAAAATGAAACCTGTGAAAATGGAAGTATTGGCACTTTCCTAGCACATAAGGACAAATACATTAGACATCATAAAATTGGAAAAAAAAACTAAAAGTTTAGCTTCATAAGGGAAGGGAGAGAGGAAAAGGACCATAAAATTTCTACAAGAAAGTCATCAGGAGAACAGAACCAGGCTCTTCACAGAGGTGCAAGGCAGGAGGATGAGATGCAATAGGCATCAGCTGAAACAAAAAAGACTCAAACTGGACATAAGGAAAAACTTTTTCACCATGAGATCAAGTCCAGTAGGTTGCCCAGAGACACTGYACAGTCTCCAGCTTTTGTTGTTTTCAAGACCCGGTGGGATAAAGCCCTGAGCTGCCTGGTCTGCCTTCATAGCTGACCCTACTTTGAGTAGGAGATTGGACTAGAGATTGAACTAGAAATCCTGGGATTTGATGAACACCTCACAGTTTACATGGACAAGGAGAAGAGAAATCTCCCTTTTCTTTTATGAAAGAAATTCAGAATTCACAAAGAGGTCATAAGCCAAAAGCAGGAACTCAATAAGCCAGAGAAACACAGTTCCTGTGCCAGGCCTCTAAAAGAACTGAAGCCATCAGCCCCCACACATGAGAAATGTTGCAGCTGAGGAGTTAGGCTGGGATTAAACAACAGCAGTCTTCAAAGTCAAGAATTCTGGAGCTTTAGCTGCCTCCTCCTTTCCTTCAGTTTCTCTTTTCCAGAACAAAGAGAAAGAAATGCAATGAAGTTAGAAAGGGAAAAAACAGCACACAAACTGAATTTTTGTTTGTTTCTATCAGGCTCAGCCCAGTTGCATGCTTTCCTGAAACCTTTTTAATATAACTTGCTGAAGGGGACTTCAGGCCCTCAAACAAATTACCCAGTGATTAAAGAAGAGACTCCCAGGCACAGGCAATAATGTAAACTTGAATTAGGGAAGAGGCTGAGCACACTGTCTTGTTCCCATCTTTCAGAGCATGCTACATATCACTCAGGTTGATAGAGTGATTTATAAACTGCTAAACTACTAGCCACATCATTTGCCATTTCCTGGACTGAGGTTTCCTAGACAGCACATCTGAAAAGGCTTTTGAGTGCGATTTAGAAACATTTAATGTGACAAAAGCCCAGGACATGGGAGTTTTCACTGCTGCCAGTGCAGAAAGGCAAGGCACCAGGTGCTTCAAATTTAGTTTTACTGAAGCACAGATCACACACTTTCCCCAAACAGTGCACTGCAAAAACACCTGTCCCCTTTTACATGGAGGTTTTGCTTCCTTTTTATATTACTGATCTCCATAAGCATTAAGAGAGAACCTCTGTCAGATGCACTTGTTTACTCACCTCAGTCTCATTATTAATATTATTTTCATTTGAGTATTTGGTGTAAGACAGGGTCAAGTCCCTATAGATAATATTTATATTAGCTGTATGACTGTTCTGCACTTGGGGCTGTTTGCAAATGTATCAAAGATAATACAAATACACAGAAGAATGCTGAGTCCAGAGGCATAAGAGTGTGAACTGGCTTTTATTTTCTTTCCTAGCATCAGCAGCATTTCTAAACCATGTTTTAACAGGTGCCAGCGTGCTCAAAAACAACCAGCTGCCCTCAGCAAGACCCTGATGTAGTAGTTAGAAGGCCATACACTGGGAAAATGAGAGGAGAAAACGTCATGAAATTCTACTATACCAGTTCTATAGTAATCTCATAAAAGTCATAGATTATTGGGTTGGGAGGGCTTCCTCATATGGTTATCTTGCCATACCCTGCCCTGAGGTAGCAGCATCTTTACCTATATTGCTCTTGACAGATGCTTACCTGACCTGTTCTTATAAAGATCCATGGACAGCCTCGCTGAGATGATCCATTTCAGTGCTCAGCTGTCTTGCTAGATAGCTCTTTTCAAGAGCTAACTGAAACCTACTTTGCTGTAAGGTAAGCCCATTATTCCTTGCTCTCCCTCCAGATTACTCCTTCCTGGGTGCATGCATGTGTGTACATATACACACACACCTGCACAGACACGCATACATGTACACACACATATATGCACATATATACACACACACTTTGTATCACGTGCCTCCTCCGCCCTCCCTTCTCCACAAGGGCAGGGCCAGTCTTCTCCCACAGCGATGCAGTGGGCAACCAGCAGGGCTCCCTCCAGGCCCTCTCGGAGCGATTGCTCAGCATCACCCCTAAGCTGCCATGCCCAGACCTGCACCCAGAGCAGCAGCTGAGGCCACTGACAAGAGCCCTACCAAAAAAAAAAAAAAAACCAAGAAAAACAACATCTTTACTTTTCCTTTACTTACAACATTACTAGCTCTTAACCAATGATGTTGGCTGTCATTCATCTTAGTTACTGTCTAGGTGATAACAACAATAATCAGCACCAAGTAACTTGTAATCTGTTGTGTTCCTGGGACAAAATTGAGGCCAAGTAGTCTATAATTTCCTAACACCTCCTTTCTCTTTTCTTTCTTCTGAAAATAAACCCTAACTTTTCTTTTTACAGTTTTCTAAAACATCACTTGCCCTGCACAACTTCTTGAAGGGGACTACTAATGACTTGGACTCTTTTGACATTACATCTAATCTGTTATAGCTAGACTTCTCATCGTTTTGCCACTGATGAAAGCTAACAGTCCAACTACAACCACCCCATTTAGTGAAGACTAAAGCAGAAAAGGCATTTAATATTTCTGCCTTCCCAGCCTCACTGGTGAAGGAATAGTTTTCTCTCCCCTTTGGGTACCTAKAGCAGTATTTTTATGTTCTTATTCTCACTAACAATGTATTTATGTTTTCTTGTATTGTATACAATTTTGCACCTGCTAATTGCTCAGTAAAAGTCTCAGAGTATCTTCAAAAACTGTGCTGGAATAGATTTACCTTCATAGGTGAGAAAAATTGACACAGAAGAGTAGCATGTGGATATTTTAAGCTTCAAGAAATCAATTTATCAGCCACCCACATGGAAGGCCTAATTGTCAAAGGAAAAGAACTGAGCCCCTGAGCTCCCATTTGTCACCATTATGGTGAAAAAAAGGAACTAACTTAGGCTGCCATGACAGGGATGGGTTTGAATCCCAGAGTTCCTGAGCCTGTAAGCCACCAACAGCAGGTGCCTTTGCCCCGCAGCTTTTATCCAGAGACATGCACTGAGGCAAAACTTTCGTGTAAGGCTGGAAACAACCTCTACTCACCTTACTATTTCCTCAGCAAGAGCCTTACCCAAAGCCCAGTGAGAGCAACAGGTAACTTATCACTGAGTTTTGTAGGTCTGGCATCAGGCCCAAAAAGAGATGGAGAGGTTTTACTTTATTTCTATTTTTTCCCACCTCCTTATTTCTCTTCTGATGTGTAAGCACTTTGTGTAAGCACTTTTGAAAGCTCTAACACACATGAGTAAGGACATCTGGAGACAGAAATGGAAGATTACAGAGCTTATTTAAAGAGATTAAGAGCCTCTCTCATCCTTTTTAAGTTCATTCCTTGTAGTTCCCTAAATCCTGGACTGCAAAGACTTTATTCTTGGCAAGCTCCAAACTGCAACCCATCTCTACACCTCATCTATCACATGTYCCTCTGAAGGATACATACTCACAGGTGTCTACCCCCTTACTTTGATCCCTGTTTCTGTCTACTGACAGGAAAGAAGTGATGGCAAGCTAGCTCATTCTAAAACCAAACCAAAATAAAGTTTGAGTTACCAGCACACATTTTTACTGCTATATGAAACATTAACATCTGTCTTGTTCTTCTTACCAGCCTTTAATTGGCATGGCTGTGATGGATCAGTACTGCCTTCATTTTTGCAGACAGAAAAGCTTTAAGGAATGGAGGTTAAGCCTACTGTAAAAAGCTTCACATCATTGCTTGGAGCAGGTCTAGGAGTTCTGACACTTCCAACAACTTTGATGAGAATAAAGGTTTCATCAACACTGAGCACTCAACTCCCCACCCTGTGCCTTTGCCCTGAAGCACTATGAAGCCTACTTCTCAGAATCCTCTTAGTCAATCAATAAACATTACATCTGTTTCTAGGAAGATATAAACATAATATTTTGCAAAACTTATGAAATATCTCTAGAAAAATAAAGAAACTAAATAAAAATGCATGAAGCCACTCTACTTAAGCAATATCAACATGAGTTTGAAGCCATTTCCCATAAAACACACAAAAGGGCAAAGAATATAAATACTGCAGCTGCTGATCTGCTCAACACATCTAATACAATATTCAGTTTTCCAGAAATGGAAAATAATGACAATTATTAATGATGTAAAGGCCAATGTATAAATATGCAGAACTGCCAACCCCAGAGTGAACAGAATAGACATTTCTTGATAGGTTACTGCTGAGATTTTTGTACAGCTCTGGTTCCTGTGAAAGTTTGAGTGAATGTGTTTACACAGTAATTTCAAAATGTGAAAGCTATTTTAAATTGCTGCCATAATCAAGATCAATAGCATACTACTTAGTGAAGCATTAGGTGTCCAAAAAGTTACAGTATGAGTCCACCTTAGAAAGTGTTACCAATTGACTCTGATGCTGCTTTGAAAATCTCAAGCCTTCATTGAAGTTCAAGTGCCACATCTCTGCTTTTGGTACTTAATAATGCTTTAGCTTCTGCAATACTAATTAGATTTTCCTAAATAGTAGGAAACAAGCATTACCAGATTTTACAACAATATCACCACAGTAACAGCTGAAATCAGTTAAATAAATTTGAAATGGGTGAATTGGTTAGCATACTTCGTCATGGAACCACCAAAAAAATAAAAATAAAAAAATAAACTGCACAGTGAACTCAAGTGTTATCATTGGTTCTGACACTGCTCTGAAAGTCTCAGAGGAGGTAACTGGTGACAATTGCTAAATGTCTTACACAGGGTTTACCCAGTGCACATCAGTTTTCCAAAGACGACTAAATAAGTTTAAGTCTCCCTTAAATCTAGAAGACCTGGGCTTCTAGGTCATTCAGGTACTCCAGAAAATTCTATTCCTGGCTTGCATCAATGACCTGGAACCTTTCAAATCCAGGATATAAATTCAGCTTTACCCCAAAATTGTTTCTAACAGCCAGTTACTGGCTGATGTGAAGTGAGTCGGTTTTAATTCAGCATCTAGGGAACAAAGGTCAGAATTACCAAGCTACAACCTCTAGTCTTTTCCTGTTCATCATAGTAGCAGACAGCACCATGGACCGACTGCGCAAGAAAACAGTTATGACATTTCACTACCTACTGATGACTGGTCACAGGTGCCAGATCACAGTGAAGCCCTCTGTGTAGCATCTCAAAATTAACAGAAGGTGTCAACGCACAGACGATCAAGACCAAATTAAAGCCAATAAACAAGAGTGCGCTTGTGTGTCCGGGTATACACAAAAGGGAAAAAAATACAAAAACCCCTCAAAGCTGTAGAGATTTTTACTATTAAAATAAGTTTTCTATGCATCTTTTGCTTAAACCTCTGAGTATCAGGCCATCAAATCACAGGAAGCACACATACGTCAGATAAAGATGGCTACAGAGAATCAGGCTTTTCCTAAAGCAGGAGGCAATGTTCACATTCTAATGCCTTTGATATGCATTGATCAAACAAAAAATGTTACTAACATTATATGAAATTAAGCAGGGCTATGTACTTCTGGCATGTATGACAGCAAAGCAGTGTATCCTATGATTAGAAGCTAAAGCAAAACAACTACTGTTTGATCTCTGGCCTGACCAGGACCCAAGCAGTGCCATGCATCCCAAGGCTCAGTCCCATGCRAGTCCCATATGAAGACTACTTACCACTGAAGCCTAACTCACCCATGCTCAGACTACTTCTCTCTACTGACTCTAACTCTTTTCTACCACACCTCACAAGTAGGTGTCCAAAATTGTCATCATTTGCTCCGCTTTAGATGTCACAGTGACTGGATCAGGCACTGACCACAGGCAGTCTGAAAACAACCCTTCACCATTTTTCTTCAGTATATATAATACAACCATACAACATTGGATCATACTGAAGAGTAGAGGTTCTGTTTGAACATCAGTAGTTTGGGGTTCTCACCAACCAGATAACCAGGAAACTATTCCAACCTTTGTACATAATGTTGCTTTTGTTCTTCACTGTCTTTTAATCAATGCTTAATTGTTCATGCTAATAAGAGCATAGGGCAAAAAGATCCCTCCAAAATTACATTTCACCATTCTATTAGAGTATTTTGTGGAAGCACTAAATGATTTAGGATTGACTGCACCTCTGGAGGCTGTCAGCTGAACCTCCTGCTCAAAGCAGTGCTAATATCAAAGAGCAGGGTGCTCAGGGCTGTGTCCTGTTGAGTTCTGACCATCTCCAAGGATGGAAATCCCACAGCCCTTCTGGACAACCTGCATGCCAGCACTTTCCACTTAACCACTTTCATGGCAATTCTTTTCCCTTCTATCCAATCATAACTTCCCTTGCTGCAACTCATGAGTGTTGCCCCCAGCCTTCTGCTGCACACCTCTGAGGAAAACCCAATTCTGTCTTTCTTACAAACCTCCTTTAGACAGTTGAAGACAATTAAGTTCTCCCTTAATCTTCTTTTCTCCAGGCTAAGCAAACCCTGCTTCCTCAGTCTCACCTCATACAACATGTGGTCCAGCCCCTTAAACATTTTGGTGGCTGGAATGGACTCTGCCTATTTTTTCTGTGTGTGCTGTACTGGGAGCCCAAAACTGGATAGTATTATGTGCAAAGCCTCACAAGCACCAAGTAGAAGGGACACATCACTTCCCTTACTTTGCTGCCTACATTCTTGCTAATGCAGCCCAGCATGTGTATGGTCTTCACCCTCACAAGGGCACACTGCTGAGTCATGTTTACCTTGTGTTTATCTCCCCAGTTTGGCTACAAGGATACTACGAGAAATCCGGGCAAAAGCTTTGCTAAAGCCAAGATGAAACCTTGGTTCCACTAGCACCTCAAGCCCTTTTATGCAGAGCTGCTTTCTAGCCAGTTCCCAGCTCATACTGGTGCATGGGGTTATTCTATCCCAGCTGCAGCACTTTGCATTTGTCTTTGTTGAACTTGAGGAGGTTTCTGTCAGGCCATCCCACCAGCTTGTCTAGTGTCGCGGTCCGCGGGAGTGACGGGAAAGAATCATACGCACTCACAGAATGCAGATTCAATTCCAACTTTATTCGGCAATTTGCCCATCTTATATATGTTTGTGCAGTCATACACTTTGCTAGGCCAATCACCATGCAGATTATGTCACAGGTAGCCAATCATGGCACCGATCACGCACGCAGCGATCATGCCTTGTACCTTGCTACTTATTTAGCAAAGCTATCTTACCCTTAACCTTGGTTCCCACTGGCTTCTGCTAGTTTATCTGTACTTTCTCAGGATGTATCATTTCCAGCTGCACCAGTGTCCTTGGTGGACTACTTCAAAGCACGTAGCAGTGGCTATAGCCTGAGGCCTAAGGCTTCAGCAAATTTAGCTACTAATGCTAAGCAAGTTGTGCTAAGCAATTAATCCTAAACAGTGTTAGTTCCATGCTCTATATCTCATATAGATTATTGTTCTGAAGCACCGCAAGGGCCCCAACAGTCTAGGTCCTTCTGAATGTCAGCCCTGTTGTCCAGAGTATCAACTATTCCTCTCAGTAGCATCACCGTGACCTCGCAGATCCCTAACTTTATCCTCCTCGGTCCTCTGTCCCCCAAGCCCTCAGAGACATGGGAGGCATGAGCACAATCTTGTCAGTAAAGACCAAGGAAAAGAAGACATTGAGTACCTCAGGCTGTGTCCTTCACCACTAAGTCATCTGCCCCATTCAGATTTCTACCTACATAACAGGTTTCTCCCACCATTCTCCCATCATTATCACAATTATTTATTTCCCCTATACTTACAACAAAAAAGAAAAAAAATTAGCAAGCAAAAGTAAGCAAAGCAAAAAGTACAGTCTGTTTGTGGGCTCTGAACAAGACAAAGCCATGCTGCTGTTCAGTACTTGCACAATAGGGTCAGCCAGATCACCTGCTCATTTCATCTCAAGCGCTTACTGACAAGTGCTGGAGACTTAAGGTATTTGCTTGGCAAGATTACATTGATACAAGAGTAATGATTTTGTCTTCTTGGTAACTGGATGAAGTAACTTTTTTTTTTGGTTAAACTCCATTTCTCTTTTCAAGGTGGCTACAAAAGCTCTGGAAATTTCATCTGGCAAAAAAATAAAGGATTTTCCCAGTTTAAGTCCATTCAGCATTTGCTTTTAACAGAAATGGAAGTTACACAGATCAGCAGTTCCTAGACTGTAACCTATGAATTGTCCCAAAGAACTGTATTAAACAGCAGAAGCTACTAGTACATCAACTCCATACAGCTATGCTCAGGGCTCTGGGAGAAGCTGGGAGCACTGACAGTGGCTGAGCTATAAGTTTCATGATGAGCTAGTAGTATTCATTTACTAAGAAACAAAGCTATCTGTAGAAAGTGGTTTTGTGAGGCACAATTGGCAAGTTTGGCTTGTCCCAATTACGTGCTGCAAAGATACAGCCATCAGAGCCTATTCTCTCTCCCAGGCTTGTCTTTTTTGCAGGGCGATATTGGCTCTTAATCTCTTTTGGCTAGTAATCCAACTTCAAGAGTAAGATTTGGTGCAGCGAGATGCGGCACCAAAAAAAAAAAAAAGTACATTGTTCAGCTAGTAGAGGCACAGGCATACATGGGCAATTGGATTTGTTCATGAGAGCTTGATTGCCTACTGCAGAGATGCACACGAGGCAAACACGCTCTCCTTTCCCCTAGCCCTCCTGTATTCCAAAAGGGCAGCAGCAGCTCAGTAGCTGCCACTGCCAGCCAGAACAAAACATTTATTTGCCTTCCAGTCAATGCCCACAGGCCCCTCAGTCAACCCACAGTTCTGACGCACATGACAACTGGTTCAGCAACTGCCTTAAAATATATTTGTAAGGATATCTGCACAAGGTCAAACATAGCAAAGAATCTGGGTTTGGTCACATCTCAGCTACATAACTGTCCAAGGAGAAGACATTTCCATTTGCTATATTTGGCTTATGGAAAATACTGATAAGTTTTTATGTTGAATAATGTTAGACTGTTAGTACTCTTAGATGACTGCTCCGGATGCACTTCCCCCCGCCCCGACTCTTCACCAGGCCACCTCTTTCACCCTCTTCTGTTTAGAAGTTGAAGCTGAGAGCAAATACCCTGTAAGAGTAGCCACAGACAAAGAATGAAGTATAGGTTTGGATGGGTGAGCAGCTTGAGAAAGTAAAACTCAATTCAATTTGGGAATAGATAGAACAAGGAAAACATCACTAGGATCCAAAAAGAACACTTGCACCACAAAAACTGAGTAATTACACAATCCTCCTATGTAGCCATTATTCGTCTGGCTAGATTACCTTGAAACAACAAGGTGTAACACTGAAGTTTTCAAAGAAAAATAGGAGCATGCTAGCTTAAAACTATCTTTAACTTTTCTATCTTTATTTCCCCCTCCAAAGGAGAAGTCATCATCTGGCAGGAATTCCCCTCTTTCCTGCACAACTGATACCAGTTCTGTAATACYACAAGAGCCTCATCCACCCAACGTGCAGTACAATGAGATGCTCCTCCATCAGACGTGCTTCAGAACACTTCACAATGTCATGAACATTATTGCATATCACAAGCCAGTCATTAACAGCTTCCACCATGTTCTTATTCTGTCTGAAACAGCAGAAGTCTAAGTCAACATTAGATAGCCTGGTTTGTATAGCCAGGACAAGCAAATGTAGTTGAAAGTGTTGGGAGGGTTGGGGAAGGAAAAAAAGAAAGAAGTGTTCCGAAAAGTTTCATTTGTTTTCCCTAAGCATTGTATATAAGAGCTAGACAACCAGCTAACATTGCATCTTCAGTTACATAAATCCCAGTTACAATAGATGAAAAATAAGTGAACTTAACAGTATTCTCTCAAGGATTTTACTTGTTGTTAGTTTGCCTGAAAACATGTAAAAAACAGCTCCAGTCCAAATAGCCTTCCTGAGCTCTGACCCAGCATCCTACTGGAAAGCGTGTAGGAGTAGTTTCCCATCTAGCCATGGACCTAGGACGCTGGTGCCCTCTCCTGGTTGTATTCTTCAAGACCAGAGTACAAATAAATGAGAATGCAAGATCGTTATTATTTTTAACCATAAATAAATTTACTATTTTGCTTCTAGTCTGATACTGTGAAAAAAGCTCAAATTATATTCTTGTCTGGCTGAACTTTATGTGCCTCTTCATTAAATAAAGGTGACGATACATTATGTTGCTGGGGTAGATATACTGTTCCTAGGAACATGCTGTGCAAGTGGGATTTGGGGTGAACCTGGTTCCACCACCTCAACATCTTACTCCCATTAGCGAATGGGAGAACAATGCTGGGGTAATCTCTGCTGTTGCTGCTCATCTGCAGTCTCAAAATATGCATTTTTCTTTTCTACCATCCATTTTAATTCCCAGGTATTTCTCTTCTTTATAGGAGAAAAATCATTTCCATGAGATATAGAGAAAAAAAAAGATTCAGTTTTGAGATACATGTCACACTCCAGTTTTTGCCTAGGGAGGGCTAGGGCTTGTAGTATTTTACAGTAAGCAGCTCACTGATTAGTACCAAATGACTAATCTGTTGATGTCTGATGAATAATATTATGAGCTCTGGGGCTCTTTCCCCAATTTTTAAAGTTGTTATGCATCAGAACACAAAATAATAAACAAACAAACAAACAGTCTGGCTGCAGATGGAGGAAGAAAACCCATTTCTTGCCAGAATTTAATGCTTTATCATGAGCCCATTTTGCCAGCACTTTGCTCCAGTGATGCTCCCCTGTATTCAAGTTAAGACAGTATGAACATCTCAAAGACAAGGACTGAGGACTCCCTCATGGTTTAGCTAGGTATTTGCTGCTACCAGTCATTCTGGACACATTGCTAAGAGAGGCAGGAGCAAGTATGAGTACTCAACCCAGCTGCCCTCCCGGTTCGGCTGTTGCTCACACTGACTTTGTTTTGTTCTGCTCCAATAATCTCCCTCCAGGAGAGATGTGCTTAAAAAGGAGTTAGCCCTAAGCACCATGGAAACAAGCCAAATGGTGGCATTTGGCCAGGAATCAGCTCTTGCTTGGCCCACTGTTATTATTCACACCAGTACAGCTTAACTGCACAAGCACATTACAGAACTCCAGGAGGCAGAGCCACGATTTTGACACCTTTGCAGGGGCCTAGTCTTTCTTGCCTTAGCTTAATTTGGACACAAATTAATTTGCTGAGGATAGGCATCTAGTTTAGGATTACCTGAATCACACACACAAAGTATCTACTACTTTCTGTGGACTATTCTGGACATTTTGCCTGTGSTAATTCTCCTAAATGTTTGCACTGCTGCCATTTACATTCAGACAAATCCCAAACAGAGCATGTATGAGTCAGGACTAGCTAGCATCAGAAACTCATTGCAGAGGCTTTCCATCTCTGCAGAAATGTCAGAAAGTTCACTTTAACTTAATAAAGTTAAAGTGTTGTCAGGGATGTTCATTATGGGCATCTCACCATACGAATTCCATATTTTTTATATTAAGTGAATACAGTCTGAACAAGCATTCAAGGACAAAGAATATGAGCTAACCATACAGGAGAAAAGCTATACAGTGGAGACAAGGACTAAAAACAAAAAAAATTCAATAAAACAGTGAGGCTGTTATTTGTCTAATGCAGTGGGATAATACATGCATCGCCTATAATCAGCAGAGTATGTAACGAAGTTTATAAGAAAGACTCCACTCCTCAGGACTCTAGAACATCTGAGAGAGGTAGGGGATGACTCTGTACCTCCTCCAGCTTGTGCCTGCCTAGTACAGATTGCACAGCTCATATATAAGCAGATGATCCTGTTCTAGGGCAGCAGGTGCTGAAGAAAACTGCAAGCTAAAAAGCTTCATTCCAGGAAGCAATCACTGATGCTGCTGGCTTGTTTCTCATCCTTAAAAGCAGCCCCACAAGCTGCTTCAAGGTCACTGGCAAAATAAGCATCAACCTCAGTAATCAGAGCTAATTCTAGTCATTTATAGAACCGACAACAAGCAGGTACGTACACAGACTAGCTAATCACATTGTCAGATTCCCCAGCAAGGCAGACACCCTTCAGTCATGAATTAGCAGCTTAACTGTCCTAACTACAGTTAAATCATTCTCCCCAATTACTGCTCAGACATCCTTAATGCACTTTGCACATTTCCTAATGCACTGGGGGTGGGGGGGAGGAAGACTCCAGTTATCACAACAGTACCTTTCCACAGAGCATYGCTTTTGGTTCTGCTTGTCCATTTTAAGAAAATAGTTTCACAAACATTTCCAGTTGTAAGAAACAGCTTCCTCCATGGCAACTCATGAACATGAAAGGCAAAGGCAGTATTTAATGTTGTTTAAGTTTTCACCAGCAACTCTTAACTACAACAGGTACGAGTCAGGATCATGCGACCACAGCACCTTCGGGGCCTTCTGGAAGTCACAGCCTGGTAGTAAGAGAGACTTGTAGAACAAAACTAAAGAGCTTTTTGTTTCTAATCAATGTTATCCAAGAGCTCTTGAACTGAACATCATGTGGCAGAAAGTTAAAGTCCTTCACACTACTCTCTTCTACCCAGCCCACTTATGTCAGGAGTGCTGGATGTGCACTCTAAGCTGCTGCAGTGGCTTGGCCTGCAGTGCTAACAGTGAGCTTTGCTCCTGCTGCACTGTCCCAGTACCTTTTAAGTTGGAGGGAAGATACTGCAACATACATAGAAGTCAGCATTCAGCCTCTGAAATACATGTGCTGGAACCCAAAAGACTGAACCTCTTCATAGCGTAGTAAACCCAGCAAGATCAGGCCTGACAACACTAAAACTGCAGCCATTGAAGTATTTTCTGAACAAAGGAAATTGGGTCTTTTGGGGGCCTTTTTTGGCCATAGTCTACATGCTAATAAAGGGGAAGGCCAAGAACCAAGACTGCTGCCATTTAATATGTAATTTTAGCTTCCTCTTATTTAATTTCCAGGATATGGCTGTCTTCAAGAAATCTGGTTCTATTTGTTTCTAACATCACACACGTCTTATTTTCCTGTAGTGCCTGTGCTACATGTCAATCAAAACCTGAAAGCAACCCAAAGGGAAGCTTTTTCTTCCTCCTTATAAAGGCATATGCCTATATGCTTGATTTTCATTTTTGGTACATAGTTTAAGTGCTGGCTAAGTGGTTTTGCATCTGCATTTAAGCATGTCATATTACTAAAGCAGCATTATGTCACCATCTTTACCACAGTGCAACCAACAGAAGGGGCTCATATTCCCTTCTCAAATTATCAGCTGCAGAGCCTAGCCCAGAGAGGGGGAGAGACCAGGGCTAGTGTTATAATACACTTAGAATGAGATAGAAGATAGCATCCAGTTTTCATCTTGGAAGAGCCAGGAACAATATGATTGTACAAGAGCAATATGATTTTTCATTGCTCTAAGACAAGTTCAACACAAAAAAAGGAAGAGTAGAGGAGGAACATTCAAATTGCCATTAGTACCTAAAGAAGTCTCATCTGGGATTGCATCATAGATCAGTTTGTGTCCCATATAAACTAAAGTTTAATCCATCTTGTATAAACTCATTAGCATGCACACTACAGCATTATGCTATTCCTCATCTTAAATGCTTAGCTTTTCCTTACTTTTTTGTCAAATGGCTAAAAAGGGAAGTATTTAAGCTGCTATTCCAGTTGCAAAAGCATGACAAAAAAGTAGACAGATACTGCACACAGCCTCCTATTTCAGAGATTATAGGTTTTAAAGAAACTCAGACAGTTAGGTTTGTACACCAGAGAATTAAAGTTTCAAGAAAATCAAATGCAACTATTGTATCTTTCTTATAGCTAAGTTAACTGTAACAGAAGGAAAGAGTTTGGCCTGTAGGAAGATGTCCCATGGTAAAATATTTAGCTATGTCAGCTGACCTGCAGTTTAGCTCCTACTGTTAGGAGCATCAAGCCTGTTGGCCCAGCAGAATAAGACATGATGTGACTAATACTAGACAGTCCAGAGGATCCAAACTCATCTTTCCTGTTCCTATTCTGACGTGACCATACAAACACTTTTGAACTGCTATTACACTGGTAAAATGGTTTTACACTTGAGACCTTCATTAGTGCTTCTGAAAGATTCACCATGACAGTAACTGCAGTTCAGTAAGTCTTAATACTTTCACAAGAAGTGAGGCTCAATGTGGTGTTTCAGTACCCCCTATGTTTTACCTGAAACACCATAAGCAAGCAGGTACTCATGAGCCTGTTCAATTTAGTACACTGTTTCCTTGTAAAACAGGCAATCAAGAAATCTACCACTGCCCACTGCAACTAGATACTGTTGGGTTTAGCCTCAGTATTGAGCCACATACTTTAAAGCTGTCTGCATGCATAAGTGAAGTTGGCAGGCCACCTTTAAGATGGCCATCCACAAGCCATGAAATTCATTGCACCGAGACATTTGATGATACTAAACCCCCATCATAAAATGTCTGCCAGAGACAAACATGGGATATTTGGTCACATCTTAATATCAGTAAATGAAGAAAACCGATCTGTTTGACTAGAAAGTATTTTTTCAAGCAAGAGACCAAGAATTGCATAGAGTAGGTTGAAAATGAGCACTCTTGTTAAAGGATATTTACTTTGAGGCAAGTGAATCACTTTTACGGTCATCTCCCTCTGTTCTGGGAGAGCAGAAGGGTATGATCTTCTAGGAATATTCACTAGCTTGGACTGGAGAAAAGACTTTCTTCCCTCCTGCCCCTCTCCTATGCACATCACAGAAAGTGAAACACCTGGAGCTGGGAGAGCCTCATGACACACACTTGTATAATCACATTTTAAATTAAAGCAAGAGACTTTTCAGCTGGTACTTAATCTAACTGCAAGACAGTGCTTCTGTTGACTTGCATGTTAATGTGAAGTTTTAAGCATATTTTTGCTTGGAGACACAATACCTGTACAGATTACTCTCTCTCAGGAGGGTAAAACCTGGATGTTTTGTACTCTTACATTAAGAATGCCTGACAGATTTTTCTTCCTTACATTGTCCCAAGAGCAAGGTTTCTCTTGATATTGCAGAGCACTACACATGTTCAGTAGTGCTGTAGTGGCAGGGGATGTCATCTCAGGTAGCTGTGCTATAAGACTATTAAATACAACAAGTATGACACAGCAGCAGCCATCCAGCTCAAGTCCACCCTTTCATGGCCTGACAGCCTCCAGATTCTTTATTATGGCTTTTAGCATCACTCTCTCCCCCAGTCTGTTCTCCAGTATTTCTGGCTGCAAGAGCCTTAGGAACAATCTTAGTCTCTCTTTCCTCCATCCCCCCTGCAAAAGGATCTCTCCTATTCACCTTTATAAAGGCAAGTTCAACTTCCACCTCAACATGGAACTTCTACAGACCAGATCAGTGTTCAGAGATCACTTATACCTGGATGCTTTTGCTGTGACATGGTAAATGAGTTCCAGAAGACAGCTTCCTTTCATGGCTTCATGATCTTGCCTCATAGAGGAGCAAGAAACTGATAAGACCAGTCAGTCACCCATGTCTTTGGATGAAAGTGTGGTTCAAACCAATGCAACCTGATACTTAATCCGTTCCAACTAGCCTAAGAGCCCTGTTCAGTATTCTTGTAAAAACCCTTTTCACTCACTGTTACTGTGGATATTAACTAGAGTCAGAAGATTCAGAGAAACAGTGTAATAAGACATTTATTAAAAGTGCTGTCAGTTACTATTAAGAGCTATAGTCTAATATCCTTTTTAAAAGGCATCTAATTAAAAAATGCTAGCTAAAAAACCATTCTTATCACCATGGTTACAGACACATGACCTGCAGTGCTCTATGAAATGTTAGACCAGCTATATTGATTGGGAGGGAATAGTCTGAGTCCAGGATCCATCTTTATTGTAGAGGAAGAACTGCTGGGGGCTCCAAGAGAGACACCTGCAAGTACCTGGAATAGAAACAAAGTCACCAAGAATAATAGCTTGACTGACAAGTTTAAATATCCTGTCTGCATTCTTGTGCAATGCCTATTGTGGAGGGGAGAAATTTCATCCTGCAACATTGCAAAAGCATTATAATCCAATACACCTGCACACCTATAGATAAGGCAGGAACTACTCTTTTGATAGGAGAGCTTTCCTCTCAAGAGGCTGAGAGAGGTACCTCCTCCAGCATTAGCTTCTGTTCCTGAAGCTGACCACTATGAGAAGTTTGTCAGTTACAGTACCTGTAGCACAAGCTGCTGAGACTTGACTAAACCACAGTCTTCCTGTGCCCATGACCTCCAAGTTACAGGACATTAGCATCTTGGTTACTTACTTTGAGAGCTTGTACTTCTCCTTAATTGCTTGCAGCTGGCAATGGGGAGCATCAAGGCATGCTTTATGTAGGTCAGTCAGGCAAGGCACTATCTCACTTAGCGAATACCCAGTGAATGCAGCAAGTGTTTCTGGCTGGTCAGAGGAGAAGAGCCCATGTTATTCTATTTTAGGCAACACTCATCTAGAAGATACATTTTCTACAGAAGCAGGAAGCATCTTGGCTACATCAGTTCTCACTCCAGATTCATTGTTTAGAGTTTGAAAGGATTCAAATGTATTCTGCCATCAGCTTCACTCAAGGTCTTCGGTACTGGGAAGTATAACAAAAAGCTCCTACTGCTCTAAGCAAAGTTATGTCACATCCACCACCTTGCTTCTGGTTTCTGCTCCCTGCTAAAGCTATTCCTCCAAACAACTGACATGACTATCAAGGGGTTCGCTCAAACAGATTCAAGCTCTCTTCCCTGCAAAAAGCCCCTAATGCTATTTGTGAGAAGAGGTTTTGGGAACCAGGGATAGATGAGGTCTTAGGTGCAGACTTAGGCAAGCACAGTGGCAAGGTTCCTCCTGTTTCAGACAGGAGCCAGGATATTTCAGATTGACTTAAACATTCTGATAGTCCCATAAGCTCAGAAGCAACCACCCATCCTAGGATTTCAGCCTTTGCGATAACATACTTTGAAGCTATTCTTTCTACTTCTCAGCCTAGTTCTAATGACAGTATTAAATGCTTGACTATCATTAACATACAGATTTTTTTTCTTACCCAGAAACACCTGTTCACTGTATAGTTTGCTAGACAGTAGGCTGCTGCAGCAGTTTGTGAAGGGAGGTACTTCAGAAATGGATCAGCTTCAAGGAGACTCAGCTCTGCAAGATACTGAACAAAAAAGGAAGTCTTTCAAACAAGATAGTGTATCTAGTGGAATCAGGTCAATACGTGGGGCATTTAAACTGGTTGATGGTCTCAGATTCATGTAAGAAACATGTTACATGTTCGGTGGGTAGAAGTAGTACTCATGAAGTTGAAGCAGAATTCCAGTCTTGTTGATCTCACAGAAGTACTTCCAGCCTGTTTCAGTGGCACTGCCCCCCAAACCCCCCCCCCCAAAAAAAAAAAAAAAAAAAAAAAGGAGCGAGAGAGAGAGACCCACACAAAAGACTGCACTTCTGTCAAAGCTTAACTGATCTGTGTCATAACCTAAAGTTCTGATCCTACAACCAGCTCTGATGTAGTTTTAGAGATAAGAGACCTGGATGGTCTCTATCCAGAGACCTGGATGGTCTAAGGAGACCAAAGATGTGCTCTTCCTCTCCTCTGACAGTCTTGTTCACGTAGGCAGACTTCACTAAGATCTGAGCCTTATAGGCAGCTCTAAAAAAACAGAATCTGGACTCTATTGGAGTAGAGTCATCATATAATCCTGTGACTTTTGCAGCTAAGCAGCAGGTCAGATGTTTTGCTATAAGCGATGGTTGCCATGTTTCTAAGCAGAGATCCCTAGGCAGATCCCTAGCACATATATTGTGTATCAATACCCAATACTACCATCTCCAGGGCAGACTTATTGTGCGTGCAGTGTTGCAAAAGCTGTTTTCTACCATCTAGCTGTCTAGACAGTGCATTATCCCTGAACGGACAGGGAGACTAAGCTTAGTATTTCCATAAGAGAGATTCCCCAGAAGTCTTAACACAAACCTACACACTGAAGGTAGCATGCTAGAAAGCATCCAGATTTAGGCCTAGAACAGTACCAAAAGAGGTACAGCATGAGAAAAGAGTATAGTCACCTGATGGAGCATCAGAACCTGTCTGCTCAGATAAAAGCAGGAACATCTGCATTTCTGTAAGTTATGATCACTTCCCCCTCCCCGCTCCCTCCACCTCAGGCCTAAAGGAGGCGAATTCATACCCTTGCAAAGTTCTCTGTCCTGATGCAGACTCCATGCCTCTGAATATACTGGAGGAGGAACTGATTGATGGTTGGCACTGTTAAGTCAAAAGCCAGCACTTTGAGAAGCAGGTGTTCCATTCTCAGCAGCTGCCTCTTTGTGTATGTATCATCTGTTATATACACAAATTCATCTACTTCTGGTGGGTAAATCTCCTCATATTTCCTGAAAGAGGAGTACAGAAGCCACACTGGTCAGCTTGAAAGTAGTGATAAGTCTTCCACTGTATCCATATTAGTATGGGCACATGACATTACTATAAGACTGTCTAGAGAACCAATTTCAACCCTTCTTCCAGGATGTATAACCATTTAGGATCAGATTTGGGAAGCAAAGGTGTATATACGGACTCAGAGCAGTCTGGAGAGAAATACACTCACATTACTGTTAAAAAGCCTCTTGACTAATAGCGAGTTCTTAAATCCAAGGAATCCCAGTTACACAAAACACTCCCAGGCTGTTTGGTATTCTGTCTCTTTTAAAGAGTTCAAGGCTAAGTGTAGATTGCCACTTTGAATTTACTATAGCCTTATAGCCAAGAGCCTGCCACTTACAGTAGTTCCCCCTTCCCCCCTTTTTTTTGCTTCCAGCTTTACGGTTACAAGGTCTTCTTGATGCAAAGGTGGGAACATTAGACATTTAACTTTGTTAGTACCAGAGTTGGTCAAATTGCTAATCTTAAGACATCATGACAAGCTACCTGTTACTGCAGGTTTCAGTCCTTCAAATTAAACCAAAAATAAGTTGTAGCCTGCTGAGTTTTCAGGAGAGGATACAAACACTTACGCAGCCAGAAGAATTGCTGCTGTTCCTACAAGCTGCAGCTTCCCTCTGAGGACAGACATGCAGGAGAGAAACCTGTCTAGGAAGTTCACTGCCAAGTACAATGTCTCCGTCCGAAGTTTGTATTCTTCCCCTACTTCCACAAGCCAGTCTACCAAGATGGCACGCATTCCTGTTGTGATATCCGGTTGTTTCCTCATATAGTAGGGCTTGGGCCTGTATCTTATCTGCTCAGGGAGACAGGTGAAGAATTAGGACACTCATCTGAAGATAGCCATTGATGGCTGAGTTGATTAAGGTTTTTAAACTAGTAGGCCAAAAGTAGTTCAAGTACAACAATTGATAACTAGTTGTAGTAGTATTAACTAGTAACTAAATCACTTACTAGAGGTGTTATTTCTCCAGTGAATGCTAACAAGAGACAGGAGTAGTGTGTTAGYAGCAGAATAGTGAAAGACCTCCTGGACATTGAAGTCCAGCCTTTGCTATCAAGCACATACAAGCCATTCTGAAAGAGGGACCTGAAAGTAACTTTAAACAAATCAGGTTTCTCCTTCCCTATTGGAAAGCTGTTCTTTTCCTTAGTCTTCTGCATCAGAGTAGGAGAGCTTTACCTTACTATAACACAAGAGCTGTCAGTGAGGTCATATCCAGCTGCTTTAGTGTTTTTGCAGCATTTGATTCCCATCTGCAAGAACTGTTTCCAGAACTTTTTGTCTTTAAGAGTCAAAAGACACTCTAACAACAGAGTATTTCTGGGATGCAGAATAATATCTGAAAGATCTCATCACTGTTTGAAGCCAGATTCATAGGCAGCTTCTAAAGATGGCCTTTACTACCTGCTTTCTCCACCTTTGTAGCTCAGCAGCAATCTAGGGTCATCTTGCGGCAGCAGTACAGCTTTGCAGCCCATCACAGAGTCCACAGATACCTTAGTGTCATAAGCTTGTAACAAGCCACTCACTTCAGCTTCTCGGAGGTACTGATGAATGTCTTCTGCATATTCTCCCACAGTCATTACTGTTATTGTATCTCCCATCTGATCCTCAGGTTGGGACTGGAAGGATGTGTCCACTAGCATAGGAGACCCTGACAGGTTAGAGGAGCCAGCAACACATTTAGGTAATTAGCCTCTTCACCTTCTCTTGCTGTTTCTGACACAGCAGATACATTGTTGATCAACAATGTAAGTTATCTTGAAGCATTATTTACTACAACATAAGCTAAATCACTAGCATCACAGTTCAGAGCTACCTTACATGGATCTCTGCTATACTACTCAGTTAGTAACTAAGAAGAGTTACCTGTACTCAGATCCAACAGTAGGTGAATATTGGATGTCATTGCACTAGTATCCAGTTCACACAGGCTAGATTCCAGCTCTTCAACCACTGGGCAGTTTTCTTTCTGTTCTGGTTCATCTATATATATAGCAAACCCTTGCTTTGATGTGGCATTGACCATGCAGCTAGGCAATTCATCTTTTCCAGCTGGAGGGAAGGAGTTTTCAGAGCCAGAGAAGTATCTGATAACTGTAGTACCCTGAAACAGAGTACATGGTAATGCTGTAAGATGGCAATTCAGAAGAAGATAGTATAGCTTATTTTAGAGAAGAAGAGGAGCTGCTTTCATTGGCTAACATGGGCACCAAAAAAGTCTAAAAGTTAACTGGGGGGGGGGGGCACACAACAACCACACAGCTACAACCGGCACTTCAGAAGTCCTGCTTGTTGCTGTCTTGCTGCAATAGAGACCTCACAGGGAAAGTGAGATATACTGAAAGGTAGGAGCCAGGTGAGTCCTGAATAGCCTCATCTCCACCACTGATGGCAAAGGTGAGCCAGGTGAGGCCAGCTCCATCAGAAACAGGCAGCATCAAGTGTAGGGTCTGCTCTGCATGCAGTTTTAGCAGAGTGCCTATTTCAAAGCATAGCAAGTTAAAGTAACAGAAGGAAGCTTTCAGAAGCTGTCACAGACTCATGAAAGACTTCACATAAAATAAGGCATTTTATATTGAGTTACAAACCAAAGTTTGCACTTCGGGGCTCAACCACCACAACACCCAAGACCACAACATGTGACCAGGATGCAGCCCTTAACATCACTTACTATTAGCGAGCCATCAACTGAGTTAGGGGCTTCACACAGCCACAACTGCAGAGAGCCCCTGCACACGCAGCAGCTGCTGCTCCAGGCCCAGCAAGCTGGCACAGCTGCCTTCTCTGCCGCAGCAGCCGATGCCAGAAGGGCTGGGGGGTACAGGGCAGACACGCTTCTGCGAGCTTTAGCTTTCCAGCCATGCTGGCACCCCGCAGGCACCGCGGCACGCAGCGACGGGACCTCAGGGTAGGCAGCGAGCAGTACCTAGCCTTCACCGCCCTACACCGTGGGGGGCAAAGCCGCACCGAGGCTCCGCGGCACGGAGCGCTCCCGCGGGGGCGGTTACCGCAGGGCCCCGGGGCGCTGCGGCTGCCCGCCGGCCGGTTGGGCTCACCTGGCCGCCGGGCCGCCGCCGCTGCCCGTTCTCCGCCAGCTCCGCCAGCACG
>NW_020450678.1:635301-666836 GCF_003343035.1 Apteryx rowi | reverse complement strand
GCCGCCGCGGCCGCCGCGCTGCTTCCTCGGGCCGCGGCGACCCCCCGGCAGCACCTCCCGCCCCCCCGGGCACCCGCGGCTTCGGCCACTGTAACCGGATCGTGCAACGGGCGGAAACAAAGAGGGGTTCAGCTCAGCGGCCCTTGGCGGCGGTACGCGGCGTAGCTTGGGGGAGACTGTTGCACTAAAGCCCCCCGGGCGCCAGGCACGCCCGGCCGGAGGGCTGTTCCGCAGCCCCGCCGCAGCCCGGTCTCCGTGAAAGGACGGCTCGTCGCGCCTGCCCTTGCACGAGGTTTTGCTGCATCCAAATTCGCGTTCAGCTCTTTCTAGCGCTTATGTGCTAGGATGAATTGGGGGCGCTCGAGTTTTGGTAGCAAACCAGGAGCGACCTCTGTGTAAGCAGTAGCAGGGCCCCAAAAGGCCCCACAAAACCGAGCACAACAGAGGTGCACCACTTTTACCCCGGGATCTTCACTATGGTCCAAGCACGGAGATGCAGCTGACACCAGCAGCAGCCTGCCTCAGGGTGCCAGGAACCCAAGCCCCATCGGAGCAGGGATTACATATTGGAGAGGCAGTGACTGTCTGGGTCTATTTAGCTAACAGCATTTTTAGTTTGGGGAATTAGACTAGGTATCTTTGGTGCTGCTGCATTACTTTAAAGCTGGAGCTAGATATCTGCAGTCAGTAGAACTACGTGCATTTTTTTTGAGTTTATTTATTTATTCAGTAAAATAGGAGAGTCTCATTTTAAGCATTAACAGGATTCAGATATTAACTACATCTTCCAGCAACAGAAAGCCATTATATGTAAGAGTCTAATCCTTTCAAATGAAAAAAGAGCTACTCTGCTGAGTTGTACAATTGGTGGCCAGGGCCAGAAATTGCCAAGAACTAGCTGAAATCATGTGTTGGATTCTGATTTTTTCCCCCAATATTCCTGTGCCTGGAAGTGTCAATGACCAATAGGTAGGGCAAAGTTAGGCTGATCTAAAGAAAAAAAAAAATGGAGTGAAAGACATAAATAGGTGCACACATACAAATTCTCCCAGGGTGAAGAAAAGTTTGCAGTAAGAGACTAACTTAGTTAAATCTTCATTGACCTCAAAAGCAAGAGAGTGGGAAGTGGAAGGTAGATCAGGATGATTACAGCAGTGTGGGATTAAAATAGTTTGTAGGGTTAAATCATAAGAAAAGAACAAAGACAAAACATGGTAAAACTAGCAGGAGACATTGAGAATAATAAGAAGAAACTTATGATTACACTGGTAACAAGAGAAAGACCAAGGACAGATTGGTATGCTATTCAACAGAAAGAACAATTTATTCACAGCAGACGTCAAGAGAGCTGAAGTATTTAATGTCTTTTGGCATTAGTTTTCACCAAGAAGATYGCTAGTGGCCAGGAGGCTGGCATGATGCCAGCAATAGAAAGAAAGAAAAAAAAAACTTTAAATGAGGAAAGAACAGGCAGGAAACAACCAGCTAGACTTGGTAATTTTCTCCTGATGCTATTAAAGAACTTGGTGATACAAGCTTGAGAGCTCTGGCAGGACAGGCAAGTTACAATAGAAAGGCAAAGAGGTGCCCATCTTGAAAAGGGAAAAATAGGAACTCAAGAGTCAAGTCAGATTAACTTAAAATCCCAGAAAAGTATGAGAACAAATAATTAGTTATTAACAACTGCTCACTATTTATAAACATCTAGAATATAACAAGAAGATGTACAAATGACAACAGCAACTTGCTGGGAACAAATCAAGTGATAAGAATTTGAGTTCCTCCTGCAATGAAGGAAAAACTTGAAAAGGGAGATTTTAGTTGATTTTCGTAGGGATTTGACTCTTGTGACACTTTCATAAACAAGCCTAAGCCCTAAGCAAGGGGGCAATTGCAAAACTGGTTGCAAAGCTGTACACAGAGAAGTTCTCAGCAGTTCCCTGTGGAAATGCAGAGCTTTATAAGCGGAGTTAGGCAGGGGGTTGTCCAGTGCCATCAAGTTTTTCACCAATGATCTGGATAACGAAATAGAGAGCACACTTACTGAATTTGTGGATAACATCATGCTGAGAAGGGCTGTGACTATGCTGGGAATCAAGACTAGATTTCAAAATGATCTTGACATAGTGGAAAAATGTTCTGGAAAAGTAGGATGCTACTCAAAAAAAAAACCCCAAATCAAGCACAAGGTTGGACAGAGCAATCAACTGTATAAATGCAGGATGGGGAACAACTGGATAGGCAGCAGCTCTGTGAGAGAATTGTGGGGTTATAGTGAATATCAGACTGAGTATGAGTCAGCTCCACCATGCCTATCCTAGGATGAATAAAAACAGAAATACAGTGTGGCTCATGAGCCCTCTGAAAGTCCACTGTGGAAACAAAAGGAATTAACTTGTCTCCCAATGCAATGCGAAGGTCAAGCTGTGTAAGAGCTTAAACCACAGCAAAGAGATTTAGGTTAGGCATCAGGATTGTGATGCCTCAGAGGAGACTGAGAGGAAAGCTTGTGGGATTTCCCTCTCTGCAGGTCTGTAAGGACAAGTTAGGGAAATTTCTGTCAGACAAGTCTCTGTCTTGGGCAGAGTTGTGGTACTGTTTGAGATACTCTCCAGTCCTCTGATTTTRTGATTAAAATATAGGAGCTCTGATCCAAAATTTGCCTGCATCAAGCAGGTTCTTATGCCAGACTTAATTTTTACAGTTCTTACGATCCAGTGTGTGTTAAGGTCTAGATTTACTTTTTTCTCTAAGACTACCTAGCTTTTTTTCTTCCCACTTTTTTCTTTCTTTCTGTTTTTATTTTTTAATCTTTTTTTTCCCCTCCCAAATGAGGGGAAGTAAGTGATATATCTCAAGTTGAAAAATGTTACCTGTTTGATCTACTGGCCATGTACCATCACTTTTCCTTTTCCATGGGAAGAGTTCCGTGTCCTTGCGGCAGCAAGGTCATAAGCAGGTATTGTAATGGAGCTGTCACAGCTGGGGGTGAGAGGGTGGGGGTGAATGCAGGTCCTGGGTACAGCAGGTTACAGTGTATGCTCCCTGTATCCTGTGTCCTTCTCTGTCTTTCATGTCATCTCGAACCCCCAAGATAAAAAAGCTTTTTCCAGATTTGCACAACAAGCAAGACTTCACTCAGGGATACTTCTTGAAACATTTTCATGCAGAGTTTTAATTTCTGAAAAAAATCAGTTTAGCTCACAGTCTTTGAAATTAAGTGTAGGTTTAAGTGCTACTCCAAATGCTCTTTATCCCATTGTTTTGAYTGGTTTATGCAAAACTGTAAAAAAATCCTATGTAGAAAATGTATACAATCTATAGCAGTCTAAGTAGTTGGGCATTAATCAAAAACATTGCTAGATGTGTGGACATTCCACATTTTAATTAAAAATTAATTCAGTTTTTTTAGCAGATTTAACAAAGGGCTTTTGAAATCTATATATTTTATCCATGATAAAAGGCCAGTCTCACATTTTCTAGTGATAAAGGAAGAGAAAATGGGATTTTTCCATCAAAGTGAAAATTTTCAGTCACCTCAAATTACAATTTAGCAATGTTATTCTAATTCATGGGTATCAGGACTCTGATATCAGTCTCTAAGTATATTTTAAGTAGGGGGCACTACTCTTCTGACCTTAAATAGATACTGGTTGATAGTTTCGAAATCTCTTTTGAAAAGAATAGAATTTGTATATTCAAGAGTAAAATGTTAAAACACAAAAAATAAGGGAATGACTTAGGAAATTATTTCCCTCAGAATATGAGAGAGATGATGGTTCTTGGGCTCAGATTCCTACAGACATTTGTGTCCCCAAAGCAATGTCAGTATAGTTTGGCCTGTCACCGACAGGGACTGCCTGGCTTCCAGCCACTCAAGGCTGCAGCCACCCTTGTGCCGGCACTACCATTTGTGTGGTTGTGAGACAAACCAAGGACCTGATCCACCTGAAAATTAGCACAACATCAACAGCAGCAAAATATTCTTTCCAGGTGAATCAGTTCTCTGATCTGGGTCTCTAGACAGCTACATGATTTGTAGGGCCAGCCCAAATGCAATTATGAACACGCAGTGCCAGCATAAGGATAGATGTGGGGGTGGTGCCATTCCTGTTAGCCCCCAGCTCAGATTATGCTGGACTAAGTGTCTGTGTAATCATAGCTTCCTTCCCTTTAACCTTAAGAGACTTAAACTCCTAAATGTCTTTGTAGACCTAGCCCTCCATGCATGAATGATTTTAAGTGCTTTTTAATTTTTCATAATTTTGAAATTTGTATCTCATCCTTAGTCAACTTTGAAAATATCAGTGGTTCTTCAGTCCTCTGGTGGTGCCAGAGCTGTTTTTCATTTTCAGTAAAAGCATCTGGGTATGATACTGAGAGAGATGAAACATTATGCTAGTGCATATTTCCAGGTAAGGTAAATGCTGTTCGTGAAAAATGCCTGTAGCTTATCAAAGTAATCTTACCTCTGTTCTGCCCAAAYCTATTTTCCTAACAGCTCAGTGTCTCTTTATGGTATTTGTCACAAAAAATGTCTGAACTTGATAGTTACAGATCTAACGCATAACTTGCATTCGTACAAAGATCACAAAAGTCACTCCTAGCCAAACACAGGAATGGAATTTATTTACTAAATGTCTTGAATCAATGAATATCCCTTATATCCAAATACCTATCATATTCATATGTCATTTAGACATAACTGAAGAATCTCAGCTATCCAACAGATTGTTTTTTATATTTTCATATAAAAGCAGCATATGGATATCTTCAGTAATCATATAATACATTAATGTAACTGAAACACCTCTCAAATAGCTTGTAATGAGGTTATCTAAGCTCCAGTTTCTCAGCAACTCTTTGAAACAGCCCAGTATGGATTAGCACCTGAGGGAGGCTGGTGAGCTTTGCCAGCCACTACTTAATTGTAGCAGCAGAGCAAATCAAGCTTTGGTTCATTAATCATTTACTTCTGAGCTTCCCTSTGTGTGTGTGAGAAGAAACTAAAGCCTCCCTGCGTGGACTCCTTAGGGCTTCTTTCAGTAATTGCTGTTTCATTGAAGACTATTACGATTTCTGGGAAGATGGAGAAGTCAGACCAATTCTTGTCTAGGCGAGGCTGCTTCCTCTGTGGCCCTGGAAAAGCTAGTATTAAAGGGATGGTTAGAACTTGTCTCTGTCCTCTTGTGGATCTTTCCTAGTTCCTTAACTCTTTGTGCTTTAGCTGCTGCAGTGTGTGCTTTGAGTGTTGGTATTTACAGGTCTGCCACTTGTCTCTATCAAAAGGAGCAGGACTTCTGTCATCCCATGCCATGGGAGCAGGCTCGGGCTCCTGGTTTCCTTCCTCAGTGAGGAGCACCATAAATCCCAGCTTTTACATAGCAGGCTCCTCACAGGCTGCAGTTCATGCTCAGGGCCTTAGAGAGTGACTGTGCCCGACCTTCACTTCTGCCTCAACAGCAGAACTCCCAGAAATGCCAAAGAGGTCTAAAAGCTGGATTTTTTTAAACTTCCCCCTATGAGGAAAGTATAGAAGAAGATGATAGAGGACTATGTCAACCTTTTTGCAAGTTTTTTTTGTGGGAGAGATAAAGGCTGTCTGTACAAATTCAAGTGCTTGGTACTGTGTCTGGGAGCAGGAGGCAAGATGAAGCACACTCTGTTTTTTCCTTCCTCATTCAATTCAGAGTTCTCAAGCCGCCACCACCCCTCACCCCTTTGAGATCTTGGTCATGTCACCCTTTAGGGAGCATGCTTTCCCTCTGGGGCCTGTAACCATATGATTCACTAATGCTCTAATTACAAGCATACAGGGGCAAAACTGCCTTTTAAAATGAAATCACAGCGTATTTTGACCCCAAATATTTTTCTGCATATTCCTTCTCAAAAGCTTGAGAACGACACAGCTGCTTCAACAGCTCCCTGCAGCTCTCTCTGTCCACAAACCAGATCACTGTCAACTCCCCCATTCCCTCTTAACCTTTTAAAGGGATCTAGTGCCTTTTTGATCGCTGGGCTTACAGCTTTGCCTAACCAGTTCTTTGGCCTGGACCCTGGAAGCAGCACAGCCATTGTCTTACGAATACCTGTAAGAACAAGCTGGGAAGCTCTTACTCTAAGACCACTGTGACTTTCCAGTTTGTGTCTCTAAGCCTCATATTGAATTACAGTAATATTCATAAGGGAAACCTGAATCAGGCAGGCCAGACACAGTGCTATGACACTGGCCAGGTCACATTTGGCATTCAGCCAGTTCTGTCAGACCAATGTACCCAACAATCACACAGTAGTTCCACCTGTGCTGCAGGCTTTTCTGAGGCCAGCCTATTGCAGAATGACCCTGGAAGTCCCACTGTATAGCACATTTAACACATGACTGCATAAAATCCTGAAAAATATGCTGAGGGAACAGTCTTTGAGTTCAGGAAGTTCATGAAAAGGATTATGAAATATGGTTGACAGCAATAGCAGTGCCTGGCCTCAGTGACCTGCAAAGTCCCCTCAGGACTTTGCTGTATGGTCTTATAATGGCAAAGCAGTGAAGAACCTGATCTCCCTTTTCTTTCAGAGGGGTACGACTCCTAGGGCTGTGGAAAGTTCCCTGACTGCAGTTTGCGTTGACTATTATACGAGTAAATCCATTTCACACTATTTAAGCATCCATATCCTGAGGTCCAGTGTACTTCTGAACCACCATAATCAGAGAAATGGCCAAGGGCTAAGGCATAAGTCCAGGCTCAGGAGTTGTAGGCTAAGCCATACAAACAATGACAAGATACAGGCTTGCTTCAGCCGCCAACTCTTCCCATACATTAGTTAGATTGCTTAGGCTCTCTGTATCTATACATCTATGTATCTATATTAAGCACAGGCCCAAGCCAGCACTCAAGTCCAGGCTTACCTGGTTTTCCTGTGAATGAAACCCCACAGTGAGCCATAAGCTTGGACAAGCTCTATAGCTCACCAGAAAAAAGCTCTGTGCACCCAACTTAACAGGTTAAATCACATACATCTGGAAGGGTGGCACAGCCTGTGTTGCCCTGCTTACATTAGCAAATTAAAAGGGCTGGAAAATGTATGCCGCCATGGAGTTTAGTCATGCATACTGCTCAGTTGTTAGTACAGCCCTGACATGGTCCTTGCTGCAGTTCGGGCTCATGCCAGATGTCGTTCTCCCAAACAATTCCTGGGCACAGTTCAAGAGACAGCATGGGCCAGGGATCAGTCCCCACAGGCCCTTCACATGTGGGCTCCCTGTTCTGGTAAATAGGAGAACATAATAGCGTAAGTTTTTCTGAGCCTATATATAGGCATATATATAGGCATATATATAGGCATAAAAAAAAAGTGTCTGAGTGCAAGGATCATGCCTGTTCAGCACCCTCCAGAAACTCAAAAAGAGGTCATAATTGAAAGAGGTTGTCTGGATGCAATCAAATTAATAATATCTGGCATCTGGTTTCCTTTCATTTTCTCATGTTTCTTCTTTTGCCATTCTGTAACTTTTCCAAATGCCCGTAGCTTTTGCAATGTTATACACTTGTCCAAAAGAAAAAGTAAAAGAAAACCAGAGATATCATTCATTCTGTTGCCTTCATAGGCAGAAAGAGGGAAGAGATAAAAAGGAAGAAATAGTGAGTTTAAATCAAAGTTTCAGAACACTGATTTGTTTTTCAAAAATAAGGTTTTGGAAAAATAACTGTGTTCTGAGGCCTAGAAGATGGAAACTACATTGAAATCTGGAGGAAGGAAGAGTTTTTTTCTATACTCTAGTTTGCTTTTTTTGACTAACCCTCACTCTAAATTTAATGGTGCATGTTCTACTGATTATCTAGTGTTAATTGGTATAATTTAAATGGGGCTACATATACTCTTGCCAGCTGAGGCTATGTATAATATTTCTTTCTTTCATTTGCAGGTTATAAAAGAAAGTAGCTTCTTCCAACGGACACGTTTCTTAATAACTTAATTTTGTAATATATCAGTTTTCCTTAGGCTTCTCTAGAAAACACTTGATATCCTCCTTTCAAAATCATATAGTGATTACTTTAAATTTGCTCTCATAACACTGCCAGTTTTCTGCATTAAACAAATTCTGCTAGGTTTCATGCTCTGAAACCCTGGACATTTTAGTCGTGAGTAAGACAACAAACAACCCCCACCACACACACATACAATTTCACCTTGTGCAAAATTACTTTTTCTCTATGCATATTAGGACTCTGCTCTAATACAAGCTTTTATGTATTTTTAAACATATTGACTTTACAGGATTTGTCAATTCTAAGGCCTAAGCCTTAGAGTTAAAACTTTCTTCCTAAAAAGAGGCATAAACTAATAACTCTTACTCATTATGTGCATGAGATCAGATTACACAGCCCCAAACTGAGAGCAGAAATATATTTGGAAGGTGAACTGAGTGATTTTCCTCAAACCAAATCAGTGAAGTCTAAAGCCTAGACCATATCCAACTTGCGGGTATCCCCTTGCGGGTATCAGCAGAATTGCCTGGAGCTGACCTCAGAGATGTTTCTGCATTAAAGCACTGTGGGCAGGCGGTGAATACAGCCTCAAACATCACCAGCTTCAGGGTTGCTACTCCACAGCGGTCCAGGACTGCTTCTGCCAGTTTTGCAGCTGTGTAAGTTACCCAGCACCACTGCAGTTACTCCYAGTTCACTCCAGGATGAGAAGAAAATGAGTTTTTTGGTATCAATGCAATCACAGAGTTCCCTTTTCATTAAACTATGCCCCTTAATGCATGGCTGCATGTGAAGGGAGAATATCAAGCTTAGAATCAAGCTTTAAGAACAGCAGTTCTTGTTTTTTTCTCTTACAAGCTTTTCTGTATTGTAAGGCAGCTGATAGCATAATTGAGCTCTGTGCATATTTTTAATAATGTTCCTCACAGAACATTTATATCTCAAACCTGCTTTTCATTTCAGAACAACACAGGAAAACACTCATAACTTCAACAGAACCTTGAAACAGTTTTGCATAATTCAGAAATAGATATTTTTGGATTGCTCAGATGATTCTCTTTGATAACTAACTAGCTCCAGTGCTAGGCCATGCTACCAGAAATTGCTGAAGCACATGCTTAAAGACCCTTGCTGAATAATAGACCTTTTCTTAATCAGGGCCCTAATTTATGGTCCCCATTCTCACAGCATCTGTTACTCAGCTTTTTTTGACAGCTGCTGTTAATCTCTACTCAGAGGCTGACAGCTGGAAACTTTCAAAATAAATCCATGTTGCAACTTGATGGTCTTCTAGAAGCTGACTCTTTAGCTTTATATCTCAGTTGCAAGTCACAAGCCTGTTCTTAGTGTGCAGCATTTGCACATTACAAGAGCAGTTATTTATTATCTGTTGCTATCAGTTCTACTTGTTCTTACTGGTAATTCAAAGAGAGTAAGTATATAAAGCCTGTGACTCTTTTGTGCATTAGCAATAATATTTTGATAGAAAAAATAAAGGCCAAAAATTATAGCAATGGTTATCTTAAAAAATAATTTTTGACTTCTGTTGTTTTGAAAAGTAAGTGTAATGACCAACATCTATACTGTTCTGAAGGCAAAATCTGTTCACAAAGACCTCAGCTGAGTAGAGCTCTTGGTGCCTGTGTGAATGTTCTGTGYTGGATGCTGGCAGTATGGTGACTTCTTTGGGAGTGTAACATATGCTAATGTTCATGCCTTAATGTTTTGTTAGAGGTAAGCTGAAGGATGTCAGCAGAATGGGTCACTATATTTATCTGAAATCCTTTTTAATAGCTTTCTTAATGGAATAGCAGTTTGATATGGGATTTCCTTTTTGGTTTATAATAGAAAGAAATCAAACACCAAAACTTTCAGATGTGAGATTTCATAATTTATTACAAGCACTTATTTCAAACTAAATCAAAAATCTCTGTTGAAAGTATTTAAAAAAGCAAAGCATGTTCTGGTTTCTGAGGGGATTGTCAGAATGACAGCTATTCATCAGACTTAATCATGAAAAACAACTGTTGTTTTTTGATTAGCTCTGCATACAAAATTATGCATTGCTTGAGTCTGGCAACAGTTTTACCTAAACTGGAAGAGAGGTTGTCCTCTGAGCTCTATGTCTTACATTTTCATTGCATGACTCCACAACACCTTACTTTGGTGAGGGGAAATAGGGGTGCTCAGTCAGAGGGTGGGTTATTGGAGCCATTTGTAGGTGGTTTAGTGTCCCTGACGCCCTTCTCCTCTTTTCTCTTGACATCAGTGAAAAGATTCTCCAGGACCCTTAGGTGAGCTTCTAGGTATCGGGCCATTCACGTGGATTTCAATAACCTGTGAAGCAACTAAGCTGTAGTCCACTGACCATAGATGGAGTGTTGCAGCCTTGCCTTTTTGAAACTTAAGAAAAATACAATGTATAGCTGCTTGCAACAGTGCACTAATAATCACAAACTATATACCAGGATTATGAATCTTATGGTCAGAAATGTGTATTAAAATAGAAAACTGAAGTAGTCAAACTCTTCCATTACTTTAATAGTTCCCCTGGCTTTTTCTTTGGTTTATGTGTTTTAATTGGAATATTGTCTTGTTTCCCCACAATGTAATTTTAGCTGGCCCTTGATTATCTGAGTAAATTAGTTCATGAAGCTTGTTCGTTGCAATTAAACTTTCCCATTGCAATCATCTGAGCTCTRCTGTTTCAAGTTGTCAACAATGAATCTGCTCATAATTAAAGCATATTGCCAATAAATGTTTATAGCAGATGTATGGTACAGCACTGCTCATGAAGGTACTCAGCAGCTACCATATAATGTCATTGAGCTCACACATTCCTATTGCTTACTGCATGCTTTGCTAGTAATAAATGATATCACTACCACAGCCAAGAACAGAGATTAAAACTCTAGATAGCAATCTGATCTCACAGGTTACAGCTTGTCTGTGTAACCCTTTTTATATTATAACTGATAGCAGTAAAAGGTCTTTCATCAACCTTGTTTGTTTATGTCTCTGATTCACAGTGATGATGATTTATAGAGCACCTGTAATTGCAAGTGTGTACCTCTCATGAAAATGCAATGCATGGTTGAAAAAAATGACCTTCTGGGTGGGAGAGATAATAAGTCTAGTGTGAATAAAAGAAATCCTAACAATAAATAATATGATTACTAAAAGGAGAGCAAATCTGTTAATAAGCAGAGGAGAGGAGTAATTTAGAGGGGGGAAATAGAGGAGGGGAAAATTTAGTACATCTAATTTAAGTTGTTTAAAATTTAGGCAGCTCTATTCACATAGTAATCTGGGCTCTTTGGCTTACTGACATTCATCTCTACTACATCTTGGGAAGTCAAGAGGTTTAGAAATCATAGAGCTTGAATTTCTAAATAGTGTGGTGGAGATGAGAGCTCACAAGATCTTTTGATGCATAAAACAGGAATAATGATTTTAACAGAGGAGACCAAAGTCTGCATAAAAAAGGAAGTTGAAAATATAGCAAGGGATGCAGAAAAGAACCAAAAAAAAAAAAAAATAAGTACAGGTTTAAAAAAGTGCCTTACAGGAAGAGATTTAAATATCTCAACATCTTATTAAACAGAAGACTGAAAGATGGCAGGATTGCATCAGAACTCCCATGGGAAGGAGATATCAAGCCTGAAAGGCCCATTTATTCTAGCAGACAGAGATAAATAACATCCAATGACAGGGAACTGAAAATAGTCAGATTCCGATTAGACACGCAGCAAATGTTTGTAACAATGAGATTGATCACCCATTACAGCAAACCCCCAATGGGAGCAGGATGTCTTTCAATGTTTATAGTACATCTTTGCATAAAAATACATTATCCAAAACATATACATGCTGCTGGACTGTATACTGGGATAATGGGAAATTTTTATGGTTTGCTAATAGACAAAGTTGAATGACATGATCTAACAGCACCTTTGGCCTCTAAAATCAAAGTAGCTCTTATTTGAAAATCAGTTCCTGTAGAACTGTATATTACTTGGGCTATAGCATCCCTGACTATGTTGACAGCAGTTCCTTCATCAGAAAACACAGTAAGAGAACTGCAAAGTCTTTCCTACCTTTCTAGTCTGGAAAGCCAAGAGATTTATGTCACATTCCTCTGTCCTCCAGATGCTGCCTTCTCTCTTTTCATCATTTCCTCCTTTCCACCCCAGAAGTCAACCTTGTCCTGTTCTGAGGTCACAGTGAGCATCCATAGGTTACCTCTAAAGCCAGGGAAAAAGTATTGCCTCCCACACCATCCTGAAAGAGAGAGACATCTAAAAGTTGAAGGAACTATAGCCACTTTAGAAGAGTCTTTATTTGTAAAACAGCCCAAGCCTATAAATATTCATTTGTGAACTAGAAGAAAATAATTTTTGTTTATCTCTAGCTTTCAGACTACCACTGTGGCACTGGTAAGATAATCAGAAACAACTCATTATCTTTTTCCAAATATAATATACTATCAGAAATAGTACCTACACAACTCAGTTTCACTTTTTGAATTTGGATTTCCTTTTAATGCCTAGAGTATCTGTTCAGACTTTCTTCTTTTATTTTTGTATTTTCTTAGTACCAAGAGGGTGGAGAGCTTCTGCCCTTTTATCAGCTTTTCAGGGTTTCAGATCTCATCTTTGGATAGCAATGCGTGAAACCCTTTTGAAGACCACTAAATTTTCCTGGTGGTCCTTTTCCAGCGTATAGTTGTGCATGGATGACAGCTTAATATCTGACTTTTGCATTAGTTAGACATGAGGACCCATTTTTTTAGAGCAAATATGGTGGTCCCTGGAGCCAGATTTACCAAAACAGGACATAAATGACCAGCTTTCCCCTTCTCTCTTAAAATGTGCTGTTCTGCTGTTTTTACTCCCGGGTCTTTCCCCTGTGCACAGTGCCAGCATGATTATTTTCACACTTGACTAGGCAGTCTCCAAATATGCTTTTTCACTCAAGGCAATCTGGAGCCAGTCCTGAATGCTGCTGAACATCTTTACTGTGTGTAAACAGCCCCCCTGTGGGTGCACTGATGCTTCTCAGCACCTGGCTGGAAGTGCCAGGTAGGACTTCTCCTCTGCTGCATGCCTGTAAAATTCATTGGCTCTGAAGAAGCATACTATTCTGTAATACAAGTGCCCTCTTCAGCAATGCTTACAAATCCTTTACTGCCTTGTCTGTACCACAGCACTTCCATATAGTTTGATCTGAAGGCATCTAACTGTTTTCAAGTTTTGAGGTCCCCTTATGTACTGAGAAACTGCAAAGATAGGTTCATTATAATGCCTTTTCACTCAGTGTTTACATAAATATGACTTTTGCCAGAAAATCAGTTTTAGGACTTAAAAAAATAATGCTATAATAAGAATATGAAAAATTAATAATAATAATAAATATGTAGTGGCCGCCTTGCCAGCAGACTTGTGGTCCATCTAATTGAACAGCCTACCTCAGGCAAGGGCCAATACTTTATTATTCAGAAAAAAAAACCCAAAAACCTTTCATGTGCACATTGTGTGAATACAGGAATTGCTGAATCCTCTTTATATTCCAGACTTCTGGCCTTGATAGTGACCAGTAGCATATGCATCTGCAAGAAAATTTTCTTGTAGTCTAGATGTGAAGAGTGACATTTATTGCTTGAAAATCTATCTTCTCTTGAGATAAATTTGAAATTTATGTTCTCTTGCAAGAGAAAGATGCATCTTATTCTAAACTGGAGGCTAAGCCTGATGAGCTGATGAGCTGAATCAACCTCAGGAGATGCCTTTTTCCTCCTTTGGCTACAGAAGGAGACTATTTTAGAATAGACACTTTTTTGAGAATTTGTGAGAGATGAATACAATCCCCTGTGATTGTTTTATATCTAGAAGCATAGCAGTGTCTAATTTTTTTCAAAGTCTACTAAACTCTCAGTCTGTTATATCTGATAGCAATAAGTAATATACACTCTGTATTTAAAAATAATACCTTTATCAGTTTCCCATGTGTGGGTGATGTTTTGGGGCTCATTTCTGTTTATATTGGCATGTCTAGTTTTGTCTTTGGTGTCAGCTGGAGTTAGTTCCAAATCTTTCATACACTTCATACATATTTACAGATCGAAAACTGTGCTGCCTTCTAAAATGTAGAAAAAGGTGTGGCCTGTATTCCCGGAAAGGTCAGGGTCCCTGAATTTTACCATTGTCAAAGACAGATGCATATTTTTTCCTCTAATGCTTGATCAGTTAATGAAGTCAGGTTGCTTGTTACAAATATAATACTGGTTGCTTTTAGACATTCAGGCTTAGCCACTCAAGCCTATTGCATCATGAGGAGAAATGTCAGTTGTGCTGAGAGCACAGTTAAGTATTCTTTATTTTTGTTTACTGTCATTAAAAAATTGTGCTCAAAATATGCTCAGCCACAGGGAAAAAATATCTGTCTCAAAATATTAAATACAGATTTTATTGAAAGCACACAGAAGAACTGAAGCATAACCCCCCCAACATTATCTACCACAGTAACATATAGAGGATGTATTGCAAATGATTACTGTTCGCTCGGACTGGAAAAAGGGAGGAGAAGAAACTCCAGTGACAGGGAGCTTAGTTGCTTTTGACAAGAAGAGAAACATAGATCTCCTAATTAACAGTGCAGTTATAGAAATGTAAGCAGTTTGTTGCCAAACATAACCACAGAGAAAACTGTAGCTACTGTAATCAAGAGAGTTATTTACCCAGTCAATAAAAAAACGGCTGAAACAAATGACAATGGGAGTATGCCCCGAGTAACTGTCGTGTGCGAATAGGAAGTTACTAAGGACGGTTCCCACTGGCAGGTGCTTTCTAGTTGGTTCAGAATCCACCTCGGCCCCAAGGAGCTCGGGGCAATGTGGGTGCTGAACTGAAGGTCTCTTGAGTTGTGTGCGTTGAGATCGGCACTGAACTTGGATCTCCTCCTCTCTGTGCAATGAGAGAAAGATGAAAGAGAAGGTAATTTCCACGGACTGTGAAGGTCCAAAGGGAAATGATACCTCAGAAACTTCCCAGCTATTGATTAGAATAAACTTTCAGGCTACCGGACTCTGAACAGTGCTACTCTATTTTGGATTTTGAAATGAATCCTCAGAGATTTGGGTCTTCATTTAACCATGACTGGAGACAGAGTTTTCCCATTCACTCCAGCATTTACTGGTCAGAACTTTATTAATGAGCTAATGAACCTTTTTCACAACCTTGACACCATTTTCCAGAGAGCCCCAAAGAAAATGAAAATCACTTTTACAAAGCACAATCCAAAAGTGATTTGGCATGCTTCAAAAAGCAAAAATATAGTCTATATGCCCTGGCTGACATTTCTAAGAATCTCAGAAAATGCCCCAGATTTAAAGCTACCTGGCTTACTCTGACATTTATTGTTAAGTAACTGACCAATCAATGCTGAGTCCAATTTTCCTTGCACTTTAAGGCGTACCCCATCAATAATGCTCACATTTAAGTGTGGTTTTGCTTTTTTCCCCTCTGTTCATATTAGATTACCCAGAATGTCTAATATAGCCTCACATGATATTCCATAGGCTCAGGACTACTTTTCAAGTCTTGACATCACATGGATCAATGAGAAATGGAGTTACAATAAAGCAATGGCTGCGTATTTCAGAAGTACTGAATTCTGTTGATCTGGATACCAACTAAAATTCTAGTACATATAAATGATTTCTTGCTTATAGCTGAACTGGCCTTTCCTGTCTTGGTTTCAGAAATACAAATGTATTGAATCTTATAGCTATACTGAGCCTGCTCTAAATAATAGATGATGAGATTTTCTCAGACTCTTGGGTACTCCTTCTTCAAATGAATAGCTCTTTGATAAGGAAGAACTGATTGTGTGACTGAGTCAGACGATCAGGCTGAATTAGGATTTTCAGGACTGGTATTGACATATCATAGCTTTAAGCCCTAAAACTTCCCTTTTCTTTTGAGTTTTGATGTAATACTGCTCTGATAGCAAGAGAGACATCCAATATTTTTGTGTAATTGCAGCCAAGAATAACAAGTAGCATAAGTGCACATGTGCATTTGAAACAGCTTCCAGCTTTTGAACCTCTAAGTACCTATTTCCACACTGAAGTCAGCTACTTAGTTATTCCGATTTTCATTTCTACACAGCTCTTTATGGACACAAAGGCTCAGTTTCCAAGCAGATTCCCTATTGGGCAAGACCCATTATATAACTTGCGCACACCCATTAAGTGTGACTCATTGTGCTGATAGATCCTCATTCCTCTCTTGTTTTTATAGTTTTGGCAACTGCATTAAGTTACACCAATGCAAATAAGAGGGTGACATCTAGCAAATCCGACTGACCTTGTTTCTCATCTGCACAGGTGTAAAGTGAAAATAACCTACTGAAACAACTAGATTTATAGATCAAAAAAAAAAAAAAGAGGTAAATGAAAAATCTGACCCAGCTATCACATTTCTGCGAAAGGTTGTAAGATCTGCAGCTTCACAGAAGTAAGTTTATCTCTTCTGTTGACCCGCTGCGACAGTAAGAGAAAAATCCAACTGTAAATTGCTAAGTAAATTCCTCAGGTTTTTCACTTTCCTAGAATGCAACTGGAGAGCTCCCAGGTACACAGGGCAGTGTCAGAGCAAACAGAGTGGTTCCTATTTGGCATAGAGGTACACTATGTTTCCTATGCCAGAAATTCAAACATTGCATAGTGCTTGCCCTAAAGGTTGTCCCCAGGAGGCCTGGCTGCTAAAGGGTGTCTGTTCAATTGGGCTGGGGATTTAAAAGTAGCCAGAGAGGGCAGTAGCCTTATCTTATGCCGTTGGCTTCTGATTCTTAACATGCTTCAGCCCCATGTGCCCAATGCATTCCTTCAGCATGGGAGAACCTTTGACCTCCCTGAAGATCCTGAGATCTTCTGAGTTCCCGGAGGGAAATAAGGGAAATGTGGGATCTGCATAAAACCATAGGGATGGCTAGCAAGGGATGGTTCAAGTCAGGTGTTCTATTATTTTTGCTTTCTGTAAAGCAAGTGGTAGGAGACAACTTGGACTTCATGCAAGGCCGACAGCCTTTAACTGGAGCATAGTGGGAGTGGCACCTGCTCCCAGCACCCATCAATCTAGTCTTTAAGTACCATCATTTCAGAATGCAGTAACAGTTGTGTCCTAAAAGTATATTATTTTGTTGAGTGATGAATGGCATTGTGAAATATTACCTATAATCAGCACCTTTTATTGCAAAGATCATTAAATTCCTAACAAATCTAGTGTTGACAGCACTTTAATTTTTTTTTATTGCTTCATTTTATCTCACCAATTTCTGTCCTTGATTTACTGTTAATAGCAAAAGACAGCAGAATTGCACTGTGTTTGAGAATCCAAAAAGTAAATATGCATCTTTTTAAAAAGTCTCTAATTTAGACCATAGGAACAGCAGGCACTATACAATGTAAGTATTGAGAAGGTGATCAAAGTTTAATAAAACTGTCAAGTGAAATAAACCARTCTTCTTGCAGAACATTCTATTTGCCAGGCACTTGGACTTTAACTGTTAAAAAATTCCCTTTCAACAGTCTGTTTACATGTGCAGCAGACAAATGTTGTGACTGCCAAGTCACGATTTGTTTTTTTGCATGATCTGTTGAGACCTGGTAACAAAAAAGATAGTTAAAATGACACATTCAGAATCAACCACAATAAGTGCTATCTAGAATAAATGTGCTATTACTTAATCTATCACTACAAAGCTATTCCTGTCTCTTACTGTCCAAGTTAGGCTTTGGAGCTTGATCTTTCACCACTGTCTTCACAGAAGAGGGTCCGATTCTCCAGTCATGTAGTCATTTGCAGCTGCCCAAGCTGTACACTGCTACTGGTGTGATTTGACAAAGTTTTCCACCAGCCTGTCATTCATTTTTTCCATGTCCATGTGATTACACAATGTCCGGTACACAAAGTTCACAGTAATGAAAAATCAAACACATACATCCATGTGTAAAATCTGTAGTCCCTTTAAGCACCTGAAACAACCTTTCATCTAAGTTCAGCACAGAACTCTATCTATTAAACTGTAAAAATCACTTGTTATTAGCAGATTAGAATTTTTTAATTGATTTGCTACACAGTACCTCAGGTAATATTATAAGAATTTTTTGCAACTTCTATTTTGGTCACTGTAGAGCTATAGGTGAGTTAATACACAGTGATTCATAAATGACTTTTCTAGTGATTGTCTGGCATACCAGTTTAAGTACCATATCTGTCTTTACTATGCATCCTCAAATGGGCTTTCTGAAGAAAACAGGTCAAATAGCAAACTTTTCCTTAAGAGTTCCAGTGGTCCCAGGGGACAGACATTTACTTCAATATGAACATCACCTAGCTTCTCACAAGATTTTATTCATGCAGAGCTCACCTGCCAGTGAGCAGTACAACCACCTTCTAATTGGCTTCCTGAATCAAAGATAGCCCTGACTGACAGGAGGGAGATGCTTCAAATAATCAGGAAACCAGTATACCCCAGTGCTGCCCTGTGTTAGGTTCCAAAAAAGATAGCCCGGCTCTCAAAAAGACAAGGTTCCTTTGGCCCACTTTGGGAAAACAGAGTGGCCTTGAAAGAGAAAAAAATGTCCCCCTGAACACTTCTGTCTGCAGAGCTCCCATGAGAGCAGCCTCCCAGTTCTCCCTGATATCACAGGTAACCAGGAATACCTGCCCAGCCAGGTGCTCTCTGTATAGGAAGTTATAAGAAGAGCTTAAAGCTAAATCTACAGTGGCCTGTATATCACTGTGCTATTTGTGATATCCCATCTTCTTTCTTCATTCTTGCCACTTGATTATTATTCCTAATGCTTGCAACTTATTTCTAATTTATTATAACTTTGTATTCCAATCAGGACAAAAAGGCCCCAGGTCTACTTTACTGCTAGGTGCAGTACAGTAATAAACATATACAGATAGACAGACAGAAAGAAAGAAGCTCTCCTGACAGGACATTATTAACTTCCCCTGCAAAATTCTTGTTCAAAACAAAGATAGCAAAGATATGCAAAATTAAAAAGTCACATGAATGCCAGAAAAACTTGCATTTTTAATTTTCCCATACTTTCTCTGTGCTTGTCATGAGATGTGCGAATTTACACAAAGCTTTAATTAGTACTGGGTGAGAACCGAAGAGCTTCAGGCAAACATCCATCTACAGTTTTATCTGGAGGCTCCTAAAGATAGTGAGATAAAACTAATAATTTTTCTTCCCCTGCTCCTGGCTTTTCAATAATACTGCTAACATATATTGTACCATGTACAGCATAATCTGTAAAAGGAAACTACTGTGAAGTAAGATCATAATAGGAAAAATATGATATGCTATCTTTAAGGAAAAAGACTTTTGTTTCTCTATGCCTTTGACAATGGACTTGAAAAAGGTGTATTTTGAAAGGATGTGTCTTTCTTTTGGCAATTAAAAGAATTAACTGAATGGGACACAATTCAGCTGAAGTATTGTATTCACAAGAAAACTCAGCCCACTTAGCTAAAGTCCTGAAGTCCTAAAGCTGAAGTCTAGGACTTCAATAACTGTATGATAAATAAATGGCACATTCAAATCTAGGTAATGGATGATGCTTAGAAAGCTATTTTTTTACTATTTATACTCAAACAGTATTAATCACACCTACCAATCTGAAATGACTGGTCTCAGTTCATCCCTGATGTTACTTAATTATAACTGGTCCCAGCTCATTTGTGATGTAACTTAATTTAATTCTTGATAAGAAGTGACAGCAAGACTCCAGTCTCTTTCTGATAAACATAAAGGAAAAGAGCGTGCACAGATTATGAATAAGGAAAATGTATGACATTTTCAGGCAACAAAAATCATATTTTGTAGTGAGGGCCATATTAACTGATATCCTCAGCATTCAGCTGAACATATTGCCAAAGAGTCTCACTTAGCTGGAGCCCTGCTACCTGAAGAGGGGCCATCAGTGACCTCCACTGCCCCACTCTTGCAATAATAAAACACCAAGGTTTGACTCTGCTGCCTGGTAGTACAGACTAGGATTGTGCCAATGTCCTTTCTTGTCTTGTGGTTTAACCATAAACAACAAAAACAACAACCAAAAAAACAACCAARCAAACAAAACAATAAAAAGGGATACTGAGCTAAAATAAGCATTTTCTGAGTTTTGCATTTATTTTATCATGTACAAAATGAAATGTTTTGACTGAGGACCTGTTTTAGGACATTTGGAAAGCAAAGAAAACAATGGGCAACAATTCACAAAATCATTAGTGCTGGTGGTGATGATGCTCAATTAACAAGAGTCCCAAGTTGAAATGGAGGAAGACTTCAGGTCAGGTTTTTTCTTGATGAAGAGGGTGTGAACCCTGCCCCTTTTCTGTGCTCTAATCACCATATAGACTATTGCAGACTGTTCTCAGTCATCTCAGCTCCAGGAGAGTGGTCAGGGCAGACCTATGTAAGAATGTCTTCAAGTAGAAAAAGTAAGGTATGACTAGTTCAAAGTAAAGTTTTGAGTAGAAGGAGAAATACTTTAATTGAGAAGGGACCTTGGTGTTGTGTGTATTGACTACTGAGGGCTATAGGCTCATGCTATGTTTCTGTACATCAGAGGACAAAACATCCCTAGATGAAAACATCCCTATTTCTAGCAAAAGTTGAGCTTTTCGTGCTCAGAGTGCTGTCTAGAACAAGTGTGGCCACCTCCTAACTCTTCAACTGCATTGTTTCATGGGCCAAGAACAGTCCTCAGGAGAAGGTCACCCCATTGCTGGGTTGTTGGTGAGGGGAACAGTTCCTTTGGTGTTTGAAATCTCTGTTGTGGGAACAGGCAACCCAGCATGGGCTAAGACTGCCATCACCAGCTTTCCCAGTGTAACCTCATCCTGCAAAAAGGAAATACAGGATGCTGGGAGAGCTGCTGTCATTGCCTGCCTGTGAACTGCTCTGAAAGCTTCCCTCCACTTCTCTGAGCAAAGTGGTGTATAACTGGGATCTCTCAGCCATGGGGAGATTCTGATATGCACCTTGCAGGATCTGGATTTTTTGGCTCCCCATGATCTGGAACCATTTGTCACTGCTTCCCTTCCCTTMCCTTCCCACCAAAATATAGATGTTGTGGAATAGAAATGTATATGAATCATTGGTGACAGTAGTTTTCTCCTGCAAATCTTTTCCTGCTGGATTGCTAGGAGGCCAAAGCAAATTGTCCTGTCATCATGTTCCCTCCATATATTGGCCCAACACACCTCCTTAATCCTAAACACACAACCTAAAGCACATGGCATTCTCTCAGAAAGAATTCTGTTGACTCAAAGGAAAATGGAAGACATCATCTCTCCCTCTCACGCTTTTATCACCGTTGGAATAAAGATTTTAATTCTTGCTTTCCCCCTCTGATGAATAGCAAAGGATAAACCATGGGGTTTATAGATTCAAAGAAAAGCTAAGACACATAGTTAAAGAAGAAAAATAAAACATATTACTGCTGCTGGACACTGTAGGTAGCAGGACTTGGGGCAGGGGAGTACCCCATGGCACATCCCTTTTTGCCATTCTGTTTAACTGAATACTAATGATTGCAGGGAAGCTGAGAGGAAGAGAAGCAAAAAGATTACAATAAGTTTCTCTCCAGCATCCTTTGGTCTTTGTTTCAGCACTCATCAAGCAGCTTATGTAGTGAAGAGATCTATATCTAGATTAAAAAAAGGTTTTTGCTCAGTGTATTTCCAAGATATTATTAATGCACCTGGAGATCTGAATAGATTTTATTTCTATTGCTTTAAAAACCAAAATACCTGGTCTCCTAACCTGTGATCTCTTGTACTAAAAGACTGCAATATCTGTGTAATTACAATAGAGTGGTGACCACCACACATTTCTTCATCATATAACGAGCTGTAGCACTGCTCTTATTAGTTACCAAGAGAGCTTCAAGCTGATATGCAGTCATGCTAATTAGGACTCATGTACACATCAACTTGTAGAAACTCATACCAAAAACAAATATATGGAGAGCCACTCTCTTTCACTGGTAAGTTTCTCTATGAAGTCTTTTATAAAATGTTGTTTATCAAGAGTCTTCTTCTCTATGCATCTATTGACATTTGTTTGTTGAACAATGTAGAATATTTATATGCACCTTCCAGCTGATACTAGTCTCAGAAATGGAGATTGGATGCATAATCCAAATTGCTTCTTTACTAGCTACCTCCAAAACATAAACTGTGTGTTTGTCCAGCTTTAATTAGAAAACGGTAAAGTGATAGAATATGTTTTCATTTCCAAGACCACTGGACACTATTTCTTTGAGTGAACTTAATTTATTAATACTTGAATTGTTTGTAAAGGTGATCTACATCAGATATAGTAAAGTATTACTAATGGGTTTCTGGCTTAGAATTTACAGGACAGACAAGCAAATTCAAGGTGATTGCTATGCACAATTTAAGCTGTAATGCAGTCTCCTAATAAGAGTTATGTCTGCTCAATGAAACGATGGCTATTGGGAAAGATAATGTTGGCACATCCAGAAAACTTGAACAATAGAAAAAGATGGTATCATGTCACATTATTATGCCTTTTTCTAAAGGAACCAAGTATGTTGCTCTTGGCAGATGTCAAGCGAGAAGGAGTTTGTTCGTTTTCAAGCGACTGCTGCTACCCGTCACTCAGCCACGGGGGAGCTCCTCAAGCTGCTGCCCTGGGACTGCAGCCCTGCAACCCTGGGTGTTCCCACAAAGTAAATCTGTTGATTATGGTTTAGGTTACTTACCCACGATCATGGATAAGGTTTAAACAGTAAATTATAATATGATAATTAGCTAGGTTTTCCTGCATTTAATGACAAAATTAGTCCAAGGAACTTCTGAATCATCTTTAGTTTGATGTGGTTATTTCCAGCATAATTGGCCAATCTGATTTAGTTATACCCACTAGGTTGGTTGCCTGAGGTACTAACTTTAGATTAATCRAGAATGATCATGAACATTTGCTGGCCCATCCCTTTTAATAATAAAAGCCTTCCCCTTACCCCATCTAAGTTTGGAAAGTTTCCCTGTGTTACAGATAGAAAGAGTACCTAACCACTGGATTGGAGAGGGCTCTTCTCCCCTCCAAAGCCCTTACATTAGCTCTTCCCTAGCCCAGGCAGTGCTGTGTTGTGGCTATTGCTGAACTGTTAGTGAAACCCTGCAGTTTACCATATCTATACTGTACTGACGATTTCAATCATACATTGTCTTATATTTCCTTATTACATGTGGTGTCAGCCTGACAGCTTCTTCACATTAGCATCTTTTCTTTGTCCATCAGCCTCTGAAAGTTTGGTTCAGGCCTCTACATGTTAATGTTACAACCTAGTTGTATCATAATACTCCTCTATTTGAATTTATTTAATATAGAATAAAGGCTAGGATCATTCATAGGTCTTGACATCATGTACTATTAGGGTAATCAATGTGGGGTGACAGGTGAGCAGAATTACTTCCAGTAAATTTACAAGAGACAAGAATGGTTTTAGGAAGAGTATCCTCTGCATGTATGTAGGGAAATGGAGTACCTGCTATATGTATTGCTTTATGTGAGCTTTCTTCAGATCCTGAATCTCATTGTAGCATCCACACTGTGCCTAGTGCTAAAAGTACTGTTGCCAAATCCTGTAGTTCTTAATCAGAATAGAAATATCTGTTTTAGTGCAGCTGACTTCAGTAAACAGTCTCCTATCATTGTAGATGGAAAGCACTGACAGCAGACTAGAAAATATCCCATCACTATAGCCATCCATCCAAATTTTTTTGAGAAGCTTAGATAACTTTCTTAGATAAACTTTCTTACACTGCTGCTGGCAATAATCTGAAATAAATGGGTGTCTTTTCATCATGAATTGCAACCTCTGGTATCTTCACTAACAGGACTTTGTGCAAGGACAATATGGACCTGATATCACTGGAAACTAGTGTCTGTACTGTGTAAAACTGAAGATGTTTCAGGGCATGGCAGAACTGATTTGTATTTTACAACTGCTGCACCTTGACACAAAATCATTTAAAACCTTTGCAACAAGAAGCTGTGTTACAAGTGTACAAGTGTTTTGACTGTATGATGGTCAGCAGTGTTCGCCTCATAACTGGGAAGACTGGGGATGTGAAGGTTAGGGGCAGCCTTGGCTGCAGTAACCATGAGATGATGGAATTCAGGATCCTGAGAGGAGGGCGCTAGGCAAATAGCATAACCCTGGACTTCAAGAGAGCAAAACTGGCCTGTTCATAAGTCTGCTTGGAAGAATTCCATGGGAGACCATCCTGGAGAGAAGGGTGCAAGAGAACTGACCGATTTTCAAGGCTCACCTCTTCCAAGCTCAAGAATGCTCCATCCCAATGAACAGAAAGTTGAGTAAAGATGGCAGGAGGCCTGCATAGATGRACAAGATGCTCCTGACTAAACTTGAACATAAAAAGGAAATGTACAGGAGATGGAGGCAGCRGCAGGTGACCCATGAGGAATATAGAGGCACTATCTGAGTGTACAAGGATGAGGTTAGGAAAGCCAAACCCCACCTGGAGTTGAATCTGGTGAGGGATGTGAAGGACAGCAAGAAGAGCTTGTACAGGTATTTCAGCAACAGAAGGCAGACTAGGGAAAATGTGGGTCTGCTGCTAAATGGGGCAGGTGACCTGGTAGCTGGAAAAGGCTGAGGTACTTAAYGCCTTCTTCATCTCAGCCTTTACTAGTAAGACTRGCTTTCAGGAATCCCAGGTCCCTGAGACCGGAGGGGAAGTCTAGAGCAAGGAGAACTTACCCTCACTGGAGGATAACCAGGATAAGGAACACTTAAACAAACTGGACATACACAAGGTCCCGGGGGTCTGACAGAATACACCCACAAGTGCTGAGGGAGCTGGACGATGTCATTGCGAGGCCACTCTCAATTACCTTTGAAAGGTCACGGCGACTGTGAGTAGTTCCTGAGGACTGGAAGAAAGCAAATGTCACCCTCATCTTCAAGAAGGGCAAGAATGAGGATCCAGGGAACTACAGGCCAGTCAGCCTCACCACAATCCCTGGGAAGGTGATGGACCAAATAAACCTGGAAGGCATTTGCAGACACAGGAAGGACAAGAAGCTGATTGGGAGTCAGCATGGTTTATGAAGGGGAAATCATGCTTAACCAACCTGATAACCTTCTATGATGAGATGACTGGCTTGGTGGATGAGGGGAGAGTGGTGTACATTGCTTATCTTGACTTTAGTAAGGCTTTTGACACTGTCTTTTATCCTCATAGACAAACTGATGAAGTATGGGCTAGATAAGTGGACTGTGAGGTGGACTGAAACCTGGCTGAACTGTCAGGCTCAAAGGATCGTGCTCAGTGGCAGGGAGACTGGTTGCTAGTGGTGTATCCCAGGAACTCAAACTGTTTGACATCTTGATAATGACCTGGATGATAAGACAAAGTGCACCCTCAGCAAGTTTGTGGATGATGCAAAACTGGAAGGAATGGTTGATATACCACAGGGCTATGCTACCGTTCAGAGAGACCTCAACAGGCTGGAGAATGGGGCAAACAGGAATCTCATGTAGTTCAACAAAGAGAAATGCAGAGTCCTGCACCTGGGGAGGAATAACCCATGCACCAGTACAAGCTGGGGGCCTACTGGCTGGAAAGAAGCTTTGCAGAGAATGACCTGGGATCCTGGTGTAAAATAAGTTGGACATGGGCCAGCAATACACACTTGCAGCTAAGAAGGCCAATAGCCTCCTGGGCTGCATTAACAAGAATATTGCTAGCAGGTCAAGGGAGGTGATCTTTCCCCTCTACTCAGCACTGGTGAGACAACCTGTGGAGTGTTGGGTCCATTTCTGGGCTCCCCAGTATGAGAGAGGCATGGACATACTGGAGAAAGTCCAGCAAAGGTTCACGAAGACGATTAAGGGATTGGAGCATCTGACATAAAAGGTGAGGCTGAGAAAGCTGGGACTGTTCAGCCTGGAGAAGAGAAGGCTCAGGAGTATCTTACTAATGTGTATAAATATCTGATGGGAGAGAATAAAGAAGACAGAGCCAGGCTCTTCTCAGTGGTATCCAGTGAAAGGACAAGAGGCAATGGGCACAAACTGAAATACAAGAAATGTACCATTAAACATAAAATTTAAACATAAAAAAAGCTTTTTTACTCTAAGAATGATAAACACAGGTTGGCCAGAGAGATTGTGGAGTCTCCATCCTTGGAGATACTCAAAATCCAACCGAACATGGCCCTGAGCAACCTGCTCTCGGTGACTCTGATTTGAGCATGGAATTGGACTAGATGACCTCCAGAGGTCCCTTCCAAACTCAGTCATTCTGTGATTCTGCAATAATTTGCGGCATAAAGGTAACTACTATACCCCTCCTGCACAATTTCTTGAGAGTTTGAATTCTCCTTTGATTGTTGTCTGGAGAGTGATAAAACATCCTTCACCAGTCACTTAATCTTCTAACAAATGTCCTAGGCTCTATTCTAAAGTGAAAAATTAATCTTTATCCTTTAAATACATCTTCAAAAGAAATGCCCTACTAGAAGTTTCTGATTTGAGTATCAATGTAAATATGAGCATATGGGCCAGTCTGTGCAACAGGAGAATAGATTTCTGTTTCCAGCTCTGCCAAGGACTCTATGACTTTAGGCAAGTAATTTCAGCTAAACCAGCAAAATCTGTGGCATAAATATCAAAAAGTATCCCCTGGCTATTAAAAAATGGCAATGTATCCTGCTGACTAGGCTCATTCTGTTAAGAATAGTCACACTGCCAGGGAGCAGCAAGAGTAGGGCTGCTCTGCAAAGGAAGGTGAGCCCAGAGCTGACAATGGCAGCAAGACAGGCAGGGCAGAGACCCATGAACAAGGGTTCAGGCCCCTGGTACCCCAACAGGAGGTTTGGTGACAGTAACCAGGGCCAGCTGACAGTCCCAATGGCCAGACAAGTCCATACTGATGGGGCAGGTCCAAGGGAAGGCAAGTCAGTGTGTTAGGGTCAGGGGCAGCAAGGCACAAGGGCCCAGGGCCCCTGAGGGCCCCCAACTGAGGGCTGAGGCTCCTGAGCCTGGGATGCCCCAGACAAGGCTTCTCTATAGCTCTTCCTCACATGGCTCTTCTTCACACAGCTCTTTCCCAGCAGTCTAACCCAAGGTTACGGCCATGCCATGCCACAGGCCTCGAGCACCTGCAGCCAAACCCTGTCAGAAGGACTGTGGGGGGAAGAAGTTGCAGAGTCTTTATATGTGCTCAGGGCCATGGTGCATTTTTTTAAGCAAACAAATCTGGCTCAAATCTACTTGTTTCTAATTCTGGATCTGCTGAGCAGACTCCCAGGCTCAGATCACTTCCCTGGAGCATGGTGTAGTGTCATCCAGTCACCCTGTGCATCAAAATCAATTTTGAGGCCTCTTGAATTCCCCTGCTACATTATTTATCCTTCTTCCCAGAGCCCCACAGCCTAGGAGTGTTCTGGCCTTGCTAATCAGCTTTTCTAGGGACAATCCAGCAAGAAGGCAAAGAACTTGGACATAGCAAAGGAATTGCTTAAACCACAAGAATTTTACYCTTTGAAGAGCACAAGTCCTGCAGTACAGAGGTCATCAGTTTAAAACATGATTTTTAAAGATGGCAGCACACAGGCAGCATTTGAATGGCCCTTCTGTAAATCTACCCAACAAGAAATAGTCGCTACACAAAAAGTGCCTAACAGCTGTTTTGTCAGAGTTTGATTTGGTATGGTTTATTTACATGTTTTGGATATGTGATTATCATCTCTGCTCTGCTGTGCCATACTTTTAACATCAAAAAGGATCAAATTTGAAAATCCATGTGGATATTCCATTTACATCCATTGCCAAAAGGAGATCTTTTGACTGATGGGACCAGAGGACTCTGCATACCGGGCTTGAAACCAAATGGAAAGGGTTAAGGACAAAAAAGAACTTCAGATCTTGCCAGATCTTTTGGCTACAGCCTTTTCCAGAAGAGAAGATTAAAGACAGGGCTATAATTGATAATATTGGGGAAAGCTGCTTTTACCCTAAGTGCAAGAGCTGAGGTAGAAGGGTTCAATACAAGAAATGACATGTTCACTGAGAGCTCTGCTTAGGAGGTGATATAAGCCCTCTTACTTTAAGTATTTCAAACTAAACTAAGCAAAGAACTAGAAACTGTCTCACCTCTGATGTGTATAATTCTGTTAATACAGAATTCAGTTCAAAAGGGATTAACTCAGTTTGGGCTGAATTTAGCATGTTAATTTCAGTCCAAAAGCATTTTTTATACTCTCACTGCTTTCATCTCTACCAGATAAAAACACCTACAGAAACTTTTTCTTTTTTAAAGGCCTCAAACAAAGCAATGGAACTGTACAAGCCATTTAACTACCTAGCGTTGAGGCCAGGAAAACAACACTCCGCTCTTCAGTATATATATTTTTACTCATGCAGCTTTTGAAAAGGTTTATATAATTTACACAATAGACAAGAACAGTGGAAAAAGTTCCACTTGAGTAAATATGTATTGAATGTTTATTTAATCTGAAGCATTTTAGAAGTTAAAAAAAAAGTTGGAGAGAATTAATATCTTCAAATATGTTTTCTATAAATTAGAACAATGTCAATCATTTGAACAGTCAAAGATGGAACACGGCATAGTGTAATGAAAACCAGTTTAGCTTTCAGAGCTACAGATGATACTGGAAACAGAGTGTGTGGAGGTGTGTTATTTTCCTGGACAATGCAAGCCACCATCTGCCGAATACATGTGCTGCTTTATGCACAGAAGCGTACCTTTCAAACRATACCTTCGTTTTGCAAAGCCACTGTTCCCATAAAGAACGGTGATCACTGTCCTATTGTCTGCGTAAGCTACAAAGGAAAGGAACTAGGTAACAACTACACACCAGAGAAATAGCTTAGGGGGTGTATTTTAGATCCTCAGCGAGGTGTTGGGTGGCCCATTTGTTCTGGTGGCAAGGCTCTTTTAAGAAGCTCCTGCTCCCCCTCACTCTGCTCATTCCCACCTCCGTGCTGCAGTTCATCCTCCCATCGGTTGTGCAGATGTGACTGTGATGGGAACCTACCATAAACTGCATCAGTAGTATTAAAAAACTTGCCAAAGCAAAGGAAGAGAAATAGTTTTTGTTTGGTTGGTTAGTTGGTTGGGTTTTAAACCAGCATTATTTAACTGTTAAGGTGAGTATACCCTCAGCTTCTCTGCACTCCACTAGTCTGCAAAAATCATGAAATCCTGAGCTTTTTAAGAGTGAAATGAGTATGCTTTCATTTAATTTGCAGGAGGAAAAGTGAGAGGATATTTTGGTCCTACAAGTACAGATTTCAAACTGGGTTAATTCCCTAATAACACATACCAGGACCTACGTACATGAAAATCTAGACTTAATTATTCTGCATATTCTGTTTTCTTAAATATTTTAATAAATACAAAATATTTGAAGGTAAGAAAAAACTGTATTGGAAGATAATTTATCAGCTACTGAGAGAAAAGGTATGAAAAATTTAAAATAAAAATATAACTCTTGGGATATGACCTTGTTACTTGGTATTTCAATATCACACAGACACTTTATCCACTAAGTTAAAAAGTTGTCAGTGCTAGCTATTGGGATTTGTTTGTGTTAAATTAGCCTCAGAAGCATTTTCCAAGTAATCCTTGTATATAAAGGAAAGCTAGTAAGTATCCTAAGTAAAATAATTTTAATGTCTAATACAATTAATTAATAGAATTTAAAAATACCTATTTAATTTCAGGAGAGTTCCATGTTCACTAAATTTAATGCATATTTCTCCTTCATCTAAGAAGAGTAAATTTAAAAAACAGTAATTTTATCATGACTTATTTATACTATGTTATAGCAACCTGTCAACACTTGTACTGGATAATTTACTTAGGGAGGTACACAAAGACAATAAGAAAGAAGCTTTTGTTTAAAGTTTGGGGTTTATGTATGCTTCAGCTACATAAATACAGTGACAGCCAAGCTGAAATAACCATGAGGTATCCCTGAGGAAAGGATACAGTATTCTCACCTAGGAATAAGGAATTAACATAGCGGTTCGCGCAGAAGGGTGCACRAAGGTACCTTCATTCCTGTTCCCTGTGGTGTACGCTTCCTCAAGTATAGCTGTGACACGCCGCACAGCGCGTTCCCCAGTGGCTGTTGGAGTTGCTGTGTCAGAGGCTGGGACCCAGACCGACCCTCTGACAGTAGATGCAGCTCTCCAGGTCTCAGGCTGCAGGGAGTGCTTGGGGCCTCTCCAGGAGGCCTGGGCTGGCAGTCAGCTCTCCTGCAGGAGGTGTGCTGCTGTTGGCGAGCTGTGTCGTCAGGTAAGGGAGTTACGGGAGGAGGTCAGTAGGCTGCGCAGCATCCRAGAAGTGGAGCAAGAGGTGATAGACAGGGTATTCTCAGAGACTGTGCAGCTTCAGAAGTCCCAACCTCCCACAGCAGTAGAGTTGCYGGAGGGCTCTGTGCCATGTGAAACGGTACATCATAAYATCATAGAAGGAGGCTGGAAACTGGCCACTGCTCGTGGGAGGAGAAAGGCTCCTACTCCTCCCAAAGACTTGCAGCTGAAGAACAGGTTTAGTGCCCTCCAGGATGAGGAGGAGATGGGCATGGCTGCMAGGGAAGTACCTGGGACAACAGACCCTGTGCCCTGCCGGAACGCCCGGAAGAAGCRGYGGGTGATTGTTGTGGGGGACTCCCTGCTGCAGGGGACGGAGGCACCTATCTGCCGACCTGACCTCATGTCTAGAGAGGTTTGTGGCCTGCCAGGGGCTCATGTGAGAGACGTCATGGAAAGACTGCCAAGGCTTGTCCACGCTTCGGACTATTACCCGCTGCTGCTCTTCCATGTGGGTGCTAATGACACCAAGGGAAAACTGGAGACCATCAAGCAGGATTTCAGAGCTCTGGGGATGGTGGTCAAGGGTCTGGGAGCCCAGGTCATCTTCTCCTCAATCCTGCCAGTGAGGGGGATGGATGAGAGGAGGAGGAGATAGACTTTCCAAGTTAATGACTGGCTGCGCCGCTGGTATTGGCAACAGGGTTTTGGTTTCTACGACCATGGGACCCTGTTTGAAGATCGACAACTGATGGCGAGAGATGGGATCCACCTCACGAGGCAGCGCACGTGGGTCTTTGCCAACAGGTTGGCCAACCTGGTAAGGAGGGCTTTAAACTAGGAAGGACAGGAGAAGGGGAGAGTTATAGTGCCAGGGTAGCTGGCAAAATGCAGCTCAAGTCAGGTTGCCTCCAGCAGGTGAATGCAGGCAGGGAAATGCGCATGCCATGTGGCTATGGAGGATGCTCTTGTATCCCTCCTGGGAAACCTGCATGTTCGATCACCTCTCTGAAATGCCTGTACACCAATGCACGCAGCATGGGGAACAAACAGGAAGAACTAGAGATCTGTGTGCGGTCACAGGGCCATGATCTCATTGCCATTACAGAGACATGGTGGGATAGCTC